>NC_135762.1:1862630-2288861 GCF_052425735.1 Oculina patagonica
AAAAGAAACATGTTAAACCTGTCCACAACACTCTGCTCTATACATCTTTGAGCACTGCAAGTAATTCTTTACTAATACCATCATAAAAAGAACTGTCCCCTACATTTCTGCTTCTCTATCTAAGGGCGCTTTCCATTTTTCAGAACTGGCCAGCCGGTCCAGTGATTATGAATGTGAAATGGGCAGTTTCCACGAGATTTTCCCACGAATCCACCACAACAGTGTCTAATACTTATGCATTGACTGATTTGACAAGACAAATCTGACTAACAAAGTGCCCTAAGAAACTACAGAAAAAGGAGTGTGGCAGAAAACAAAAAATTCCAAATAAATTCCACTTTTGTGGAGTGAATGCTTTTGTAAAACAAACATTAAATCCACTCAAAAGATACCCTGACAAAATGGTCAATGCATCAGAGTTTTCTACATCTGTATCTAATAATTGAAGAGCGGCGGGAAACGGCCCCTGGACTTCTGACAATCGAACAATCGAAACAGCCCAAAGCGCATGCAGGGACGTGTGCAACACGCCGTGAGCATCGGCGGTCCTCGAGAAAGAGCAAAAGAGCATGCAAGCACGGCCCAGTGCAGAGTCAAGCCACGCACACGTGACACCCCGAGGGCAGCGCACGGAAGACGAGAAACAAACAGCCTCGACCGCGCGAGGGAGAGAGCGAGGACGGAACGCGTGACGAAGGCACGAGAGGCGGAAGAGGAAGCAAGCGGGGAGAGGAGAGAGCGAGCGGGCAGGTGGGAAGGACACAAGTCAACCAGAAGCACGCCGAAGAACGAGGAGCGCGACAACAGCGCGCGGACGGAACAGGAGAGGGAAGAAGGCCAAACAAGAGGGGGAACCAGGAGAAGGGTCGCGGGCGACAGCGAGAAGGACCGAGACAAAGGGGGGGGCCCCCGCCGTGCCCAAACAACAACAAACGAGCAGACGTGCGGGAGAGTGTGAGAGAGGAGGGAGAAAGTGAGAGAGGGGCACACAGCAAACAGAAAGTGACAACACGAGCAAACGACAACAACAACAGTCATCACCACCCAAAAACAGCAACGAAAGAACAAAGCGCCCGAAACAACAAAAGAAGCAACGAAGCAGACTGAGGCAGCCGCGACGCCCCCCACCCAACGGGAGCAACCCAAGAAGACCAGCGTAGACCCACCCACCGGGGAGGGGCTCGCAGGGCAGGGGGGGCGGCCGACCCAAACAGGACAGGAGACAAGGCCTGACGGAAGACAGGCGGAGCAACGCGAGTGAACGAAACAAAGACAGGAAAGAAGACGACAGAGCACACGAACCCGCAGCGCTGGAGCTGTCGATGTCGATAGTCAGAAAGTCCAGGGGCCGTTTATCCCGCCGCTCTAATTGTCTGTGCAACCTCACAAAATGCTGGGGGTTGAGACTAGGGGGAACTTGCGATGGGCTAGAAACCTACTGAGGGGGAGTAGCAACCCCAAGAAAGACTGGGGAATGGGGGGGAAAGGGGGAAGGGGGGGAAGGGGGGGGGGGGGGGAAAAAAAGGGGGGGGGGAGGCATATTTAATGTAAGGATACATCTTGATAAGTAATGCTAGCAACACCTCTTGCAACAAGGTACCTTAACTGTTGTTTCACACTAGGCCTTATCTTCGTAATTTAAAACTGTTCTTTCAAATCGTACTTACATCTATCTGGTGTACAAACATAGGTCTGGAAAGTAAGAAAGCTACATCAGGGGTGAGGTGGTAAGTTTGCCCCAAAACGTCCAGTGATGGCAGATGTGACTCATACTCCTCAGCACTTAACTGTGACGCAAGGAAGCCTCCAAACTGGACCAAGGTATCTTGACACTAAAACAAAACACAGAAGCAAATGGTCATTTACAAAGCAAACTCTCTGCTAAAGGACACTTCCAATGGATGGCTGTCAGGTCCCAAACTCACACAACCATTACATCCAAAGCTGTGGTCTTAGAATAACTGCAGGGTGCCCAAAGGCTCTTCTGTAAGAAATCTTGGGTACCCAGCTCTTAAAAGTTTTCAGGATAGCTATAGCAAATTTATTCAAGTCACCCAAAGGCTAAAGCAAGTCGCCTGTGGCACGGGGACCCTGCTAGAGCACAGCTCTGACATCAGTCATTTTTCAATTTCAACTAAATTATACTACAACAAAAGAAATAAATAAATTTTGTTAACACCTGGTCGTAAAGCTTTCCAACAAGCTTCAAATGCCTATCAGGATCTTCAAAGAACACAATGCCGTTCCTCTGTTGAGCCATTAGAAGACAGAGTGGCAGATCTAGCTTTCCTTCTGACAGAGTGTCACGCAGACGCTGGGAAGATTTTTTTGTGTTTCTAATCTGACCAAAGTATCCACCCTACAGACAAAAAGTAACAAAAAAAATATATATTAAAAATGCTTTCTTTTGTTGTTTTTTTCCCGACCTAATTCAGCCACATACGCAAAATCTGAAATTCAAAATCCAACTAATGATTGCATTTTTCAATGCCGTCAATCATGCATATATGAGGACAGCCAACAAACCATGAAAAAAGAAACAAACAAAATGGATCGAAATCTACCAATCATAACTGACAGACGTGACCAACTTCTGTTTCCTGAGAGGTCTGCTAAGACGATTTACAGCAGCAAAAAGCATACACCGTTGGTTGAGGATTGAATTTAGAGTTTACATCAGCAATTCATATTAATTTTCTTCAAAAATCCCAGGGTTTATTTCGGAAATTTACAGATACTTGCTTATCACCTGGTCCAACCTTGCTTCTCACATTACACGTACACTTACACCACAAATATATTTACCTCAGCTCTGAGAAGTTCACCGCCTGACAGAGCTTCTAGCTGTGCAGCAGTCACTTCTTCTGAGATCTCAATTCCAGACATTTTCTGTACAACTTCCTTCAGAACAAGCAAATCAAAGCTCTTGCCAGCCTTAAGCTGATTTGCCACATACTGCAGAAGACCTGTAAGTTCAATAGAGTACTTGCGGAATACAGTGCCGCAGAACACTGCTAAACCTGGAAAACAATGAAAATGCAGGCACATTAGGTCTGCAGAGAAAGCAAGAGAACTTTTTAGTCCAGGGTCAAAATAGAGCGGGCGGCGGGGGGGGAGGGGGGGGGGGGGGGGGGCCCGCCGGGGGGGCTCTTTTAACAGCCGGGAAAAAATGAGCCACAAAAAGCCGACAACAGGCTAAACAAAATTTTTGAACCCAGTCCCATACTAAAATTATCAAGTCTCAATGGACATAAATGGGAAGAGTTCATTAAACTTGCAAAATGCTACTTTCACTGTGATTTAACACACTCTATTACATGACAGGGAACATGGGAGGTGCCGAGGTCTAGTGACAGTTTGCATGCCAGACTCCAGATCGAGCAGTCCGAGAGTTCGAGCTGTAGCCGAGGTCACTGTGTTGTTTTCTTGGGCAAGACTACCTAACTCTCATAGTGCCTCTCTCCACCCAAGTGTATAAATGAGTACCAGCAAAAAATGCTGGGGAGATACCCTGCGATGGATAAGCATCCCATTCAGGGGGGAGTAGAAATATTCCTAGCCACTTAATGTTAAACTGAAGCTGGAATTAAGCTTTAAGTGAGTATGGGCAGCATGGCTCAAGGCTTCCCTTATAGACATGAGCAAGTGTTAGTAATTGAAGACAAAATGTCATGTTGGCAATTAGACAGTTTTCCTGTCTACAACATATTGTAAATAACAAGGCTTCATACTTTTAAGCCATTCTGAAATGTTGGTGTCTTCATGTTTTAGTCTTTCTCTTTCAGGATTTGCCAAAGCTTCTATAATACAATCTTTTTTCACATTAAGGTAAATAACAATAACAAATACAGGTACATCTACATTAAATGTACATTTGCATCACAGATGTAAGGACACTTTGAAAAATTAAAAACAAAGTGAAGGGAAAATTTAATACCACCCTGAGTGTTCCTCATCAGTTTTGTTTGTTATCAGGATATTGTCAATGATTTTGATTAAACATCATTTGAGGAATCAATCTAACTATAAAATAAAAAAAGAAAGGTTCTAATATATATTTCTAAATGTGAAACAATCATGACTCGACACAAGCAGTATACATGTTGTGGTTTAAATTTTTTTTGGTTGAAACCAGTTTGATTCTTATTTTCCTTTGTTGTAAATTATGACAATGAAATGAAACAAATGAAAAAAAAAAAACACGCTCGTTTGAAAACTTTTGAACCAAAGATAAATTTAAACCACAACATACACACAGTTCTGAACATGACTTAAGTTTCCAAAGTTGACTAACACCTTTCACAAACTGTTTTACTAATGGTATAACACAAACGCTGTTAAACATATTTATGCATCAAGGATACAAGCTAAAACATCATATGCCAGTGGAGTCAGGTACTTCAGTGAGTCCACTACAGGGCCAATGAAGTTATCATACTTCTGAATCTGTGACAGCAACTGCATACAAACAATAACATTAAAATTTTATCAGAATGAAAATCCTCATCACTCTTTTATCACACATTTGCTATGCCTTTATTTTAAGTTTTTAGACAGTTTTTCGTGAAGAGAGCCAGAATGATGCTTTTACCTCAAATTCAACTTTATTTGTTTTTTACATATAAAATGTACAAAAGTGCATGCCCCTGCTACCAGTACTATAGTTACAAAACTAATGGAGGCAGGGGCAAGAGTTAAGAAAACTTTCTTGTAGATAGACCCTAAATATCCTAAACTATGTTACCAGCAGGGTTAGGAACTCACATATTCAAACAGAATGCCTGGATTACTGTGACTCAATTTGCCAATCTGCCTTCCAGATGGCTTAACATTCTCTTTTGTTAATCTCCTGCAAAATAATATGAAATTGACCAAGTGAGCAAAGCAGCCAAGGAACCTTAATTGGCATGAATGAACTTGTTAATCTGGTTTTAAACAAAAGCAAGCATTATTGTACAAAACAACTTCCTCTGTCAAGTCAGTGTCTTCTTTACATCTACATGGATATCTAGAAGAGCTTAAATTTACTAACAATTTTAACCTAGATTGAGCAACCATCAAATTGGTTCCCAAGGATCACTACATTAAAAACAATGTTGCATTGTTTAAAAAAAAGCTTATTGGCATTGGAGACTTTAAATTTACACTTACTTTGTGATGTATTTTGCTCTCTTTATTGTTGCAGCTTTTGCCAAAACCATTTTTGGATGATTACTGTATGACTCATTTTTCCATTGACCGTAAAGTCGGTACCTAACAAAAAACACCATTATGTACATACCGGGTATATTACACTGTAAAACAATTAACATATAAACATAACATTTTGACACAATTCATCAGATCAGAAGCAAAGTTAAACCATGCTACATGAAATTGAAAACATTCAGCTAAACAAGAAGGCAACTCTTTCTAAATAACATAAATATTATTGATTAAGATATATTGCAGAGTTACACTGAAACTTAACAGAAACACATCAACTTTGGACTGCCCCAATCAATTATTAAAAACTGAGCTGAATGTTTGTGGATGAACGAATGAAGTGACAGTCTCTCTAGCCACAGCATCAGAGATCCACAGTTAATCTAGGAAGTTTGCGGCATTGAAGGTGAGCAAATTAAGCTGATCTCCTCCATGAGAGGAAAACAAGGACACCTTCCATGCAATAGAGCATCACTTCCACCTATCAACTTAAAAATTCTCCTAACTGATCTCCAGTGTATTTGCTTAGCATAACTTGGGAGAATTTTAACTCCTCCTAAGTTAATACCTGATTTGTTTATTCTCAATATATCTATGCCTGAATTTGAATTGAAAAAAATAATTAATGTTTAGGAGGATTTAACTACATTGTAATCAACAATGGACACAGCCAAAACACAAAGACAAAACACATACCTGAGCTCATAAGGAAAACGGCACAACATGGCCCAAAGTTCTTCTGCTAAACTGGAGTTGCAATCCAGCAATGAAATTGAAGGTAAAAGAACTTCATCCACTAGTGTCAGAAGGTCACACCAGACTTTTTCAACCTACAAAATTAAACGATATAATGGTGAGTTTAAATTGTAATTACATGTACTTGATTTAAAAAATCATTAATGGATGTCAAGTACTTCCTTTCTGCTTGCGACTTAAACAATCTAATTTCACTTAATCATAAGCAACAGAGTAATAAATGGAATTGGAAACTCAGCCACCAACTATGTCAGTTTGATTTTCGCTAGATGATAATGCTCTGAGCTTCCAGTTATAACTCTGACTCCGTCATTCGTTTCTACATGGTTGCAACAGACATAACCTTTCATAATTCCCTGACTTTTCCCTGAAAAAAATAAAATTTCCCTGACCAAAAAAAATAAAAATGTCAGATATAGTAGCGACCTCCCGCCCCCACTTCCAAGAAAAACACATATCGCTGAGATCATGTTGACCTGAAATGATTCTTCTAGCCATCAATTGTATGAAATCAGCAGTGTTATACCGTAAAATTCCGGTTATAAGCCCCCCCACTTATAAGCCCCCCCCCCCCCCCCCCCCGGTTATAGGCCCATCAACCTGGAAACAAAAAAATACATCTGTTTATAAGCCCCTCCGGATATAAGCCCCCTCTGCTGGATGACAGTACTGAACAGGGCTAAATGTTGTGTTATTATGCGTTTTTTACTTAAAAACGTTTTTGATCAACACTCCCATAGATCATTTTGAAACGTTTTTTTTTTTATTCCGCATATAAGCCCTCCCGGATATGCCCCTCCGCTTATAAGCCCACCCAAAACCCCTTACGAAGTTGTATAAGCCCAGGGCTTATAACCGGAATTCTACGGTATTCCAATTTTCCCTGACTTTTCTTCAAAATGTCAATTTTCCCCGACTCAAAATAACATTCCCTGACTGTTCCCTGACCTTGAAGAATTTCGTTTTTCCCTGACCATTTCCTGACCTGTAGCAACCCTGTTTCTAGTGACAACCAGCCTTTAGGTTTACAGTACACCTATCACTAAATTCAATATCAAGAAACAAACCTGATGGGAACTCTGCTCCTTGTCCTCAAACACATTTGGATGCTGTTGACAAGAAATTACATTGAACTATATAATGGCATTTCCTGGCATGGAAGGATTTGTCTTAAGTCAAAACATCACCCTGCATGTTTGTTCGCCATGTTTTTATTGTCATTTTTATTTTTATTTTTTATCAATTGTAAATAAATTAGGTTATCCTTAGCGTATTTTTATCTGATTGTAATTTAAATCGGGTTTTTATATTTTTACTTTTAAATTTCAAATGTAAACGCACTGAGACGTATGTAAAGTGCGTGCTAAGAACTGTTATTATTATTATTATTTATTATTATTATTCCTCATCAGAAATGTTTCTTATCACAATAATTATCAATGATTTTGATTAACCATCATTTGAGGAATCCAAACCTATAATAAAACTTCTGTACATAATTATTATTAAAAACAGTGACTAACAAAATCTAAGGTGAAGCTTACCATATTCTGTAAAAGCTCTAGTAAGCCCACAGGGGACTTTATGGGGGGGGGGGGGTATTAAAGACAGGGGGCTTATTTCAATATGAGTTAGGGTACATATAAAGATCGAATACCCTATTTCCTTGTCCATAAATTATGATGATTACTATCCTGGGAAGCCAGGGAATCGTAGGAGTGATAGAAAGGGGGCTTCTTAAAAAATTGAACTTTCAGACAGAGGGCATAATAGAGCTTGTATAGTACACACAGTAGTGATGTGATCTAAGTTTTTACAAAGTTGACTTACATCTTTCATAAACCCTTTACTGATTCTCAGTATTTTTGCCATCAGGATTGGATCAGTTGACAAATGAGGCCCAAGATGAAGTAGCATGGGGAACACACAGTGTGGCAGATCAGTAAAGACTTTACACTGTGGTGGGCCACCGGGAACAGGAGCGTAAGGACGTCCTCGTGCTGCCTTGGAAGAGTGTCTTCACAAATTAAACCAAAAGCAACATTTATTAATTAGTCAAGAACAAGTTGTTATTTGAAACCAAGAAGGCACACTGTACTGTATATCTTAAACAATAGCAACATTTTTTTGTCAAGAGCAAGGTGTTATTTGAAACAAAGAAAGTACACTGTATATCCTTGAAGACTGGTGCTCAGAATATCTTTCCAGAGTACATGAATTTTAATGCGCTACTACAGAAATGGATTTCAAAATTACTTGCCCCCAGCTATCAGACTAAATCAGGTCTTTACTGTCATCATGCATGCGAACATTTTTTAAATATCGCAACAATGGTGGTTCACAAATATCTTTGATGAATTTCATCAGTAAGGGCACATGGGATTTTCCTAGAATACATTGGCATATTGTAGACACAGTGGCAACATAAATGTAATTATGAGAATCAGTCTTAAATTTAATATGAAACTTGTCAATTTGCTACCAACACAAGAACTAAGCAATAACAACTAAGATAGTGTAATGTAAGGTACTGTAAGTTACACAAGTAAACATAAAATAGCATAAAAATAAAACAACATTCATTCAAGTTACCAGAAAACATGACAAAACATATCGTCATTTAGTGACGTTGAACTTACCTACGATACAGGGGCTCAATGGTTGTATGAATGAGCTTGCACAATCCCCTGGCTATTGGGGGATGTGACACAGCAGCAAACTGTGGCAGCCTATCGAGTATTGAGCAGGCATGATTCCATGCTCCTACCATCAACAGCGCTTCACACAAACCAAACTTCTGATTATCTGGAACCTGAAAATACACGTAAAAAATAAGTCAAGTACCTCATTGCCATAGGAATTAGCAGAACAGAGAAAAGCAGCAGAACAGTTAAACAGCAGAAAAGTCAAAATGATTTGTGGAAACAATCATGTGGGCTACTGTCTCTGGTCAACCATATTTTTTCTTTATTTGCGGTATTAGTTTCTGAGGAGGCTTAGTCATACACCAGGCATGACTAATTGATGACATCAATGACATCAATGAAATCAATGAGTAATCAATAGGTAATTGATAGGTAATCAGTTGATTAGTCATTGATTATTGCCGATGATCAATGAGTAATCGATGACTAATCGATAGGCCACAAAATGTTTGGTCATCGATTAGTCATTGTTTGCATCGATTAGTCATTGATTGCATTGATCTCTCATCTATATCATCTCATCCACCGAACAAAATCCATAACCACGTAGTCGATTCTTGTCTGCGTACTTGTTAGTTTCATTTTCAGACTAGTTGGTTTTCCTGTTCAGTTGTTTTGTTATTAAATAAAGAGTAGGATGAAGTGAAATATTGCACAATTAAGAATCAGCTGTATTTGTGATTAGCCCTTCGCGTCTTGACCTTTTGTGAAGGTGTAATTTCGTCAACAAGAGTGCCAGTTATAAAGCAAAATATGACTAACAAAAATAAAAAAATCACAAACGAAAAAATGGTACAAGAAAGCAAGGAATGTGTCTTTTGTGTGCAGTATAATAGTCGATGAGTTATCGGTGGGTCATCGATGAGTAATCAATAACATCAATAGGTAATCAATTACATCAATGAGTAATCAATGTCAGCCACAAAATTTTGGGCTTCGATTACTCATCGATTACTCATTGATCATCGCCAATAATCAATGACTAATCAACTGATTACCCATTGATTACTCATTGATTACCAATTAATGTCATTGATCATCGATTAGTTATGCCTGGCATACAGTGTTGGGGAGGTCTTAAGCTGTATTGTCCAAATCTGTGGTACAAGCTGCACCACAAAAAATAAATATTCACTTTTGAATTTATTATAAAACCAGGCATGTAACAAGTGTTTAGACATGACAGTTCTTAAAATCAAGCTGGTACATGACGTAAGTGTAATTTAAGCAATTCTCACTTAATACATACAATTGTCGGTTTATCATTTTCTTTGTTATTTTCTTTGTTGTTTTCTTCATTGTTTGCTGCAGCAATTTCCTGCAAAAAAATGTATTAAACATTAATTAAAACTAATTACACAAAATGCGCTTTTATTTTCAACACGATTTATTTATTTGTGGCAGATAATTTTAACTTTGTATAACCACAAATCATGGAAGGTGGTCTGACCATTAGTTCATGTGATTCGATATCCACAGAAAAATAATATATTTTAGCCTATTGTCCTTCCCTTTAATTTATTTATTTATTTATTTAAGGATTCGTACAAGTACAGGTGCTTAACAATAGGACATAAGTCCCCTACTTGGTTAAAACACCCACACCCAGCCCCCTAAAAAATATCCCGAAAAAACCCTTCCCTGACCCGACTAAACTACAAATCAAATAAATCTAAATAACACAAATACAATCTGAAATATACTAATCAACTTAACAAGTACAGACAGAGAAAATATTAACACGGCGACACTTAGGACAAATTAATTTAAAAGAACGAAAATTGTCACCATCAAAAACATTTAAAAGTCTAGTAAAATAAAATGACTTAAGTTTACTTTTAAAAGAGCTTATAGTGTCAGAATCTTTGATATTTTTAGGTAAACTGTTCCATATTAATTCTTGGGTAAGATACATTTAGATGTACTCAGGCGATTCACTTAAGTTTGGAGCATGTGGGCATCAGGGTTTTGTACCCGGACAAAGTATCAGTGAGACCCTACCCTCTTTGAATGTTGAGGGGAGGGTCGCTTGTAATAGACAAGCATCCCATCAGGGGAAGTAGCTCAGATGCTACATTCAAAGTATTACAGTACATCTACAGAAACTAGCATTCAAAGCCAGCTTATATTATGGGCCTTAATGGATTAAATCAATCTTAAGTAGAAATATAACATTGAGACAAACTTACTGCTAACACAACCATGTTCATTTTCCTTGCTTCTTGTTTGGCTTCGTCCATTGCTGTTGTATCATTGGTGACTATGTCTACATCAGACGGGCCCAGCTGTAGAAAAATATCATTCAGTCAGGACGTCTAACTAACATAATACTTGGCTAACAACCGATCAAACTTATCTTATTTAAGGGGCTATGTCACACAATTTAAGGCAAATTTCAACATTGACCAACTGTGCATAGAATTAACTGAAATATCACAAAAACAGCTTAAAACAGTAGTATAGAAGAACTCAAAAGAAACACAGAAAGGCCAAAAAGGGGCATAGATGGGCAAAATTTGAGAAGATTAAAACAGACTGTGTTTGGGTAAACTTGAAAAATGTGGGCCCAACTCTTTTCAAGTGTCAATTCAACTTTCAATTTGCATGAAAGTGTCACTTACAATGCTTGAAAATCATCTTTGTTTTGTAGTTATGTGGCTGTGATTGCCAAAAAAGACTTTTGCTCAGCCAATTTTAAGTGTAGAGCTCTTAGTTAACAAAAACACTGCGACCTAGCCCCTTTAAGTAAAGTTCACCTTGACCAGAGGAAAAAACTGTTTGAAAACTTGGTCTACTCACATAGAGGTAAAGATCATTCAAGTCAAGCAGTCCATGTTTTATAAGTAGAGCTGTCAAATGGAAGAGTGTGGCAGGGGTGGCTAAGTCTGGCTGATCCTAAAAAAGGACAGGACAAAATACAACACCAGTCAATTGAAACGTATTTTTACAAAAATAGTCCATATAAAGTGAGTGCTTGTGAAGGAGCCAGTGTTCAACTGTAAAACAATACTCTAAGCTGTGAAAGATCAATTCCTGAACTATTCCTAATGCTTTTTTTTTCATATGTAGATTGCATCTCAACAGTGTTTACTTGATGTTGCCAATGTGGAGCATACCTGTAAAAGCATGTTATATTTTTTTATTATTTTCTGATAAATACAAAAAGCTTTATATGAGAGAATTTATATTCCACACCTTATAAAATTGAAATTTGAAGCCTATAATGTGACAGAGTGCTGTGGATTCACACTTCTCCATGTATGATTTTAACAGAGGAAGGAAGAAGTCTTCCAAGTCAATGCGGCATTCAAAGGAGTCCAGCAGCACATCAAGAGTTTTGTTAGGATCAAGGTTAAACCGGCCTGCAAATAAAACAAATGCAAAAAAATGGTCAATCATTATTGACAGTTTGCCTGCGACGCTATAAAAATTCTAAAACTTAAACCACATGTAACGGTACCAGATGCACATGACAACCTCATTTCCAAGCCTGATTTTTAAGTTCCTAGCCTTGGAAAGACAGCCTTTATTTTCTACTGACAATTATTTATTTCTGTGAAACTGTGATTGTCAAAGCCAAGAAATTGTTAATAAACATCATCTAGATTGTAGAAAAGATCATCCCATTTGCATTTACTTTCAATCTACATTATATTAACATAACATATTTGACTATGAAATTATATTATTTCTGACCTTTCAAATAAAAATGTACACTAAGGGCTCTCCATTTTAAAATAAAATTCCATTTACAAGCCGTTTGTAAGCCATATTTACTTATCAAGGCGATAATAACTTATCACTGTTTTGACATACCGGTAAGTGTGGTTTTTCGCTGGCTGAGGAACGAAAGAAGCGGAAAACGTTTTTCTCCCACACGGCTGGGGGCCTGGGTTCGAGTGTATGGGGGGTTTCAGGTCACGTGAGACGTTCACGGTTCACTTTGCGTTTGCCATCCGCCATTGCCTGACACCCCCCACCCACCCACCCATGGAGTAATTCTAGGGGCAATTGAGTTGGTGTTTTCATTTAGGGACCATGTAGTTTTGTTCGCTTGATTCGTGTCTTCATATTGTTTTGTTTATTTTATTACGAGTCTTTTTTGATTCAGTCATTTTTTCTTGATGTATTAGAGTTATTGTTTTAATAAAGGTCAGGCTGCGTGGTTCGCCTTGGCATGGCTTCCAGTTGTGTGTGAGAAGCAGCATCAGATTAACTCCCAATTGTAAGTCATTCTCACCTATCAAAGACTTGATGTTCTCTAGAACAGCTGCACTTGTTACATGTCTGCTAATCTCCTGTCCCAGTTCAGTCACCAGTTTAGCATATCCCTCACTCTCCTCCCTCAAAAGATTAAATTTCTGTTGCTTGTAGCTGAAAAAGATTTTTAAAAAAATTTAAAAAGGTGCAAGAAAACAGAAATTATCAGTTGATGTGTGTTGTAACAGGCTAAATTAAAGCTCAACTGAAAACTAATCTTTCAGAGAGATGGCTTGTCAGGTACATTAAAATTAAAACAATTGTATGATTGAACATCTTTGATCAAATCATATACATACGTTACCACATTTTAAATAAAATGCCATACTCCTCGCTCCCCACCCACAGTGTTAACTTCAAACTTGAAATGGTGGACCCAGCATTTATTTGATTCCTGCATTTATTCAAGCCCATTGTTCATAACCTCCCATATTTTTAACTCTTGCCTCCCTCACCTTTCTGTAGCTGTTCTCTCCTCTTTGTCACATATCTATTGCGATACACAAGGAAATGTTGGAAAATTTTACTCGTTTTCTCCCGGTTCCCGCCACCTTAGGAATCCCACTTCCAGCTGGCCTCGCTTCTCCTGCTTCCTGCCCCTTTTCTCCCAGACTCTTGCCCTACTATCCCCCTCCACACTTAACACAAGGGGTTCCCCTCTTCATTCAAAAATTGATTGACTTCAAGTTCATATACATACAAAAGTTTAGTCTTGGTCCTAACGTATTTCTGATTGAAAGCCTTTGTTGATGGAATAATCCCTAATGTGTCCAGCGTCTCCACATCCAGCCTTTCCTTGAGCAGAGCTTCTGGAACCACTCCCTGCAAACAGTGTGCATACAACAACACCAACATTGTCAAGTTAACGAAGCACATATTACATTTTACCATTAGGTGTCAGATAATAGTTTTTCTCTTTCATGTCTGAGAAATTTCTAAGCAACATGGATATCAAACTACTATAGGCCAAAAAACTAAATTTTAAATTACCGTATGTAATTTATGTAATTTATACTGAATCAGCTCTTTCAATCTCTTAATTATTCCTACTGATTCACACATTTTCAACTTCATGGCCATAACAGTAAAAGGTCAAATGGTTGGCCCTTTGCCAGTAAGTTGAAACTTTTAGTCTTGTTATGTTTAAGATTTGAAATATTTGTTTCTAATGGTCAGTCCCATTAGCACTTGTGCTAAATCACTTAAAGACGATCAAATTTTTTTTTTTTTTTTTTTTTCCCCCCCCCAAATGTAATGTTATATTTATATTTGTTTTAATAAACGTGCTGAGAATTTGCGATACATGTACATAAAGATAATAACTCATTAACAGTTGATAATAGTTAAAAGAGACATTGGTAGGTTTTACTGCTCTGAAAATGCAACATTTTTCTAGAGAATTCTTTGAAGATAACAGCATAATTAGTCCCGCCAAAAGTCCCCAAAACATACCACTAAAGCTGCGACCAGGGACAAGAATCTTTCTCTGCTTGGCTTGTCCTCGGCACACTGGCTTTCCACATCTGTAGGATTATGAATACACCAGGAACCATACATAGGGCGCAAACACAGCACATACAATCACGTAAACCTGTACTCCTAGGGAACACTGCAGCAATCAGCAGATCAGACAGAACAAAAAACACATTTTTAAAGTAACAGCAATAATTGGATAGAGCTTGTGTACCCAAGATACATATCAGGTCAGCCAGCAACGATGTACATCCTGCTTGAAAATCCTGAAAGACACAACAGAGTAGCAAAAATTAATTAAGGCTTTACCTCAGTTACTTTCAATTCCCATTTTATTTGACGGCACAGAGACTTGCTGTCAATTGAGGATAAACAACTTGTGTCCAAGACATAAGTTGAAAATATTTACTCATTTTCTAAAATTGCATACACTTTTAATTAAGCACAATCCTGCTACGTCATAGCACAGAGATCAAATTTAGCAAATACAAGTTTGAATTGATCCACAAATTTGTTGGTCACTCATCACCCGACCTATTTCCCCTATTAGGGTAAAGGGCAATAGTCAATTCTCCATCGCAAAGCAAGCATCTGCTTGACTGGAAAGGTACAGCTGCCATTTCATGTGTTTGCTTCTAAAAAAAAAACCTGTGTATGAAATTAATGGAATGATCTTCGCAGTGTACAAGCAATTTATTGCATTCATTTATTCATTTCATGTTTCTACCACAGTTCTTCATAAATGTCTTGCGATTGATGACCTGCTCCCAACGTATCAAGGCTTCAGAGCTCATTTTGTAGAGTAATGCACCTATCAATGTAAATCCCGCGGAGGGGGGGGGGGGGAGTGCGGGCAAAGGCACTGGATTTGACAACAAGAACGATCCCTTCTGTCGGGCATTTGACTGCGAGTCACGTCCCGGGGGTTGGGACATTTGACTTTGACCGGGAAGCGCCTGGATCCAATCTTCAGACGCAGTTACCAAGTTCTTCCTTCTCGTGGCTTTGGAAATCATATGCTTCATTGCAAGGTACGATTCTGAGTTTTTCATCGGCATTTATCTGCTACTTTTAACGCCATTTAGTCATAAAATAGCGATTATAAGAATATTTTACTTTCAAGTACATTTGGAGTAGGAATCCTGAGGGAAATCTAAGACGTCCGTGACCTTTAAGTTTTATTGTTTTCAATATGAATACCGAAACGGTTGGATTGACAGAAAATAAAGGTATGTAGAAAGTACTTGTTAGTTTGTTTTAGAATTCTGCCCCTGGGTGGGTCTTCTTAGGTACATTTGAACAAAAATATTTTTCCCACCCTCGGGAACTTGACTGCAATTTTACTTTTCTGTCAAATCCCCACCCCTGGCCCGCACTCCCCCCCCCCCCGCGGGATTTACATTAATAGGTGCACAACGCACTGGTATTGCAGAGACATGCAGAGGTCAAGGGTTCGGTCTGATTTTCTTCAGCCTAAAAGTAATTGCTTTAAATTGCTTCTACACTGCGAAAATCATTTGATTCATTTCATATTTCTATCGCAGTTATCAACATATCTTTCATTTATTCACTACGTGAAAACCTGTGAATAAGAATTAAATTAAAACGAACGAATAATCAAATTCAAATCAACATGTTTCTTACCGTGACATCTGACAGCAACGAAAGGGCATCTTCTTGCTTCAGATCCCCTCGAATAACGTGACAAACCACTTCATAGATCACGCGTTTGAGATCTTAAAAGTAAAACACAAAAAGAATCGATTGTAGGCACGATCTAAAGATTCTCAACTCAGTCGGCAAGTTTACAAACCATTTTCTCCGCACTGAAAGTTCGAATCCGACAGCTCTCCTTCTTTGCCTCGCACGCAGTTTTTACACAGCCGAAAACTGCAAATAAATAAGGATATTCGTAAAGATCTGGTAATGAAGATGGCTCTTCAAGACAAGCCAACGAACATACATATCATCTTTTCCCGATTTTTCCCAGTTCTTTACGACGCTTGGCGAAACAACCATGGCCGCCATTTTTCCACCACATGGCGCGAAGATCCCGGATGAGGAGGTCCGCTAGATGATTGCAGGCTCAGTGCGTTTGCTGGATCCCAACAATGTGATATTTACTTATCGTGGGGAATATCGCCTGAACTTAGTGACGAGGCGTAGGGAGTTGATCAGAGACGAGATGAGAGAAATTGTATTATTGACAAATGAAGAAACCCATGAGAAGAAAGGTAATATGCAGCGAAAAGATCGGACGAATCTGCACACGATACCGAGGAATGTTATGTACGGATGACAGATATCGTTAACATTTTGACCATATATGGGCAGCGCGCGCATGTGTTGAATAATAAGAGAGGATATGAGAGGCTGTCAGGGGAGATTTGTTGGGTTTGCTCTCCGCTGCAAGAAAGCTTTGCGTCTTTCGCCAGGGAGATTTCATAGTCAGAATGCCTTATCTGGAGTGCAAGGGTCTGATACAGGTTTTAACCCGACCAGAAGAGCTCTAGATAGAGCAGACAGGGAGTTTGAGTTGCTTGGTCCAAAAGCCACTTTTCAGGGGTCTGCCCTGAAATTGGAAGATGCTCCAAAACTTAAATTACCAGAGGTGATGTCCTGCTTAATGTACATGTTGTGGTTAAATTCAACCCTTGGTACAATATGGTATTTCCTTTGTTTTGTATTTATTATGTCGTATAACCGTACACCAGAAAAAAGAGAAATACCAAATAATAATAATAATAATAATAATAATTCCTCGCGAAGCGGGAGGCCGAGCGTAGCGGGGGTAATTTTGTCCCTCAAAGGGCTCAGGCGGGAGAATCTCGGAGTACGTATATATATATATATATATTTGTGAGTTGGTGTCTGCGGAAATGACGTCACACAGCCGCGCGCTGGTGGCCTCATGGGTGGCGTCGAACTCAAATCAGATCTTCGGGACTGAGGGCGGGGTCGATCCGGCTAGGTTTTTTCTTCTTCTTTTTTCTTTTGTGGGCGAATCCTGAGCCTTTCATCGTTTCCTCAGATTAAACTAACACTGATTCCACTAATACTCCCTCAACGCCTATTCAGGCTACCTTCATGCACAGGGGTGCGTGGGCGGAGGGTGAATCCTCTTGCCGTCGTTCTTCAGCCCGAAAAAAGCAAAATGAATATAATAACGTCCCGCGACAGAGAGGGGGAGGGGGGGGGGGCTCCGACGGCACACCCGGTCACTCCACCCCCCCCCCCCCAAAGCCGCGGGCCGCGAGTACGTATTACTAGTAATAATAATAACAGTTCTTAGCACGCACTTTACATACGTCTCAGTGCATTGTACCAAGGGTAAAAATATTGAACTGGAACACATACATGCATAACAATGACCTTCCCTTGGGGTTTGTCCCAGGGCCTACTTGGGGGAGGGATACATAATAGCTGTTATTGGAGTTGTCAGCGGTTTGACATACAAACGAGGCGAAAGGGTCATTCTGCATTGTGTTGATAGATGTGTTGACCCTTTCGCCTCGTTCGCATAACTTCTTAAAAAAATAATTTATTACCGCCGCCCCAACACAAACATTTAGGGAATACCAGTTTTGTAACAGGATCACTGCATTTTAGGGGGATCAGGAAATATCCTAGAAAAGATCAGGGCCATAGGCAAGGGGGGTTGTGATGGGTGCGTCTGCACCACCCTATGGGCCACAAAGGTCCCCTCTATAAAGGAGTGAGGCTTAAACTGACTCTCAGAATGCAGGAAATTTGAATTAAATTTAACAAGCAAGACACTTTACTCTCACAGTGCCTCTCTCCAGCCAGGTGCATAAATGGGTACTGGCAAATTTACTACTGGGGGGTAACCCTGCGATGCACTGGAATCCCATCCAGGGGGGAGTAGTAATACTTCTAGCCGCTTAACGCTTCAGAAACTGGGATAAGCTCTGGCCTGATGAGCCACTTGGTTCAACTTCAGGCTTTACCTTTTTACCAGTAAGACTGTAATCTGAGTGTTGTTACACAAAAAAATATCCCACCAAGAATAAATAATAGCTCTTCTTTGCATGCCATCTAGGTCCTCAAATGGAGTTGTTTTTTGTACCAGCAGGTTGCCTTTATTGGAAGGACTAGTGTTGGCAAATCCTCTCTCATAAATGCACTTTTGAACCAAAAGAAACTTGTCAAGACATCTAAAAAACCTGTATGTATAAATATGCATCTACTTATCTACCCTTAGTTAGCCATGCATAGCTATTCAGCCTCTTTTCCCTAACTGACTGATTTATGAGGAGGCACAGGGCATGTGAGGAGGAAGGTCTAATGGCCTAGAGGCTAACGATTAGTACCCATTGTGTTCTTGGGCAAGACTCTTTTACTCTGATAGTGCCCTCTCTAATTTTTTATAGAAAGCCATCGAATGACAGCTAAGACTGTGGGAAAACTGAAATATGAGCAAGTGCTCTGGACAGCAAACAATTATTTGTGTACTATTTCTCTTAAAAAGGATAACAAAAGTGTTTGTGGCTTTCAAATTGCAGAGTAAGACATGCAAAAATAACTGACATCACTGTTTTTATTTTGTAATAGGGCCACACACGACTTATTAATTTCTTCAATATCAGTTCAAAGATGTACTTAGTGGATCTTCCAGGTTATGGTTATGTGACAGGCTTAGGAAGCACACGTGGTACTGAGCACTTTGTCAAAGTTGCAGAAACATACCTTGAAGAACGGGCTGGGAAAGAGTAAGTTTAATGAATGACTTGTCAAATATGATTTCCCTCCATCAAATCAATTTACCTTACAAGTACCCATGTGAAGAGTTTTTGATTGCTGTTACATCAAATCAAAATATATAGCACAAACACAACCAGTTATGTAGACAAAGAAATTTGTTCAATAATTCATATTATATTATTTTATAAATTTATGAAGGAAATACTTTCCTTTAAAAACTGGCTTTTGAACCCCCTCCCCTTGGAATTTCCAATGTCAGACCTTTTTTGAGGTGGTTAGGGACTAAATTGTTAAATTATAATTTTATTTAGGTTGAGAAGTGTTTGCCTCCTTATTGATGGAAAAGTTGGAATCAAGAAAAATGATCTGATAGCATTTGAAATGATGGGAGAGTTTGGCGGTTCTTTTCAGGTAAATTTTGTCACACAATAATTTATCGGTATATATATCCATTGACATTCAGTTTGGCAAGCAACTTTACTAACAAAAAACAGGTGACTAGGGAAATTGTTCATCGACTGATCCATTTTCTGCTTATGATATTGTTTTAGGTAATTTTGACAAAAATGGACAAGCTTCCAAAACTACAACATCAGAAGATGATTGAAGAAGTTTACAAAATAAAAGACAAGTTTGGATTGAATAATTGTTTTCCCCATATATTTCCTGTAAGGTTAGTTATCAGAAGTGAATTTAATTGATGGTACATGTGCTTGTTTTAAAATTTTGAGTATTTGTTTAACAACCTTAAAAAAAACGAGATAAAGTGGATACAGTTTTTATTTTTCACTACTTCAAAGTGTTTTCATTTTTTACAGAAATTCATCCCCTAATATGAATTTGTCTGCAGAAGTATAAAAACTGAGATGGCAGTGCGTGACATGTCTCCATTGCAGTTGTTATCTGGGTCGTCACACCACGCTTCTCTGGGAGGAGCATCGCGTGACGATCCAACCAATTACCACAGAGGAGACCAGAGAAAATGATCACCTGCCAAGTGTCAACAAAGATATGGGAAAAGAACTCATATCGACTTTAATACTTTTACGCACCATCAAAGGATTTAAGAAGCCAGGGCAACCTTGTTCTCAGGGTCCACTCCTTCCCGTCCCCTCTGGCTCCAGGTGACGGGAGGGAAAGGTCCCTGAGAATACGGTTGAGGCCGCGAGTTGATCTGCCTGTCAAACAAGCAAAAATTTTCGTCCAACCCTTGAAAAATTAATAAAGGGTATTACCGGTAATACTCAAACTCGCGCTTGTTTGATCCCAGCGTAAAAAGAAAACACGAAGTTGTACATTTTCTTGCGTTAGCCCAAGTAAAAGCAGCGATGATGAAACTCTACAGAGATCGCTGTGGCCTCTCTGATTGGTCGTTGTTGTTTTTTTTCTTCGCGTGCAAGTAACAACCAATCAGTGAACTGCAAGCATCTCTGAAGAGCTACGTCATCAGTATTGATTTTTTTTTTTTTTTTTTTTTGGGGGGGGGGGGGTAGTAATTTTGCGTCTGTTTACTTTGTTTACCCGAGAAATTCGTAAAACCATTCTATTTCTCTTTTCAGTGCTAAAGAGAAGACGGGATTATCAGAGTTGAGATATTTCATCTGTCTGAATGTCGGAGTGAAAAATAGCCAAAACTGGTGAAGGAAAATGAATGGAAGAGAAGATATAAAGCCCCTCTGTAAACAGCAAGGAGAGAATGTAACAGAGAAGAGCGATTTTACAACGAGCTAGTTGATACGTATTCAAAGAAATGGTGGTTTAAAGTCAAGGACAAAAAGGGCTCCGCTTCTGGGCCCTGCCCTCTAAATTACAGCGTTCCAAGACAGGAAAAATAGTACTCCAGAGCTCCACGGCTCTTTAGGGCTTCAATTAACAAGAATCGACATTTTTTCTGGGTTCTTAGAGGATAAAGCCTCAGAGCCCCCGAGACCCTCCTTTCTTTGGGAGTGGGGACCCTGAAAAGAAGATTACTAATAGGTACTTTAAACAGATCCACTGATATTCTCTGTGGAGACAACATTTATATAAAACATACTTTAATCAGCATTCTTCAGCATTTGTTTTGATTCTGTACAAATATAACTCTTTGTTCTATTTTGCAAGCGGAAATTATTCCGTTACTATTTTAAAAAATCTTGAGCTTGCAAAACGTTCCTGAGCAGTGAACATTAGAAACGTTGAAAATTGATAAGAAAACGTTGATAAGAAAACAGTTCGGAAAGACGATGAAAACGTAACGTAAACATGGATATCTAATACACGTATAACCACAGAGTTTTTGAAACCCATGCAAAGTTTAACTCCTTTAACTGAAGTTTCTTAATAAAAAACTGTCCACGGTTTAGTCTTTCAAAAAAAACTTACGAATGTATTTTAAGCCTGATTTAGTCAAATTTCTACACAAGTCAAAACAACAGAAACGTTTCTCCTTATAAAAAGAAATAAAACTACAAACACGCTATGTACATCTTGTGTTTTACTCACTAGATAAAATCTCAATAAATAAAAAGTTCACTACAAAAAATAACAACATCTTGTCTTCCGTTATACATATTCCTCGTCCTTATTTTTCGGAGGTCCCGCGGAATCCTTGAGCTGTGCAATGTCCTTATAGACTCCACGAAGATTGTGATACCGTAATCCCCAGTTTAACACATCGTCCCAGTTGAATAAATCTTTCTTTCCATTTGCTGGCTTAGGGTTCAAAGCGTTTGGCAATATCTCTTCGTCGCTCATGTTCAACGTGCTGAGAGAGCCTCTGTGAGAAGTTCGGCCCTCGCGGGTTTCATTCTTCGGGTTATCTTCGTTCTCTTTCGTATTTACATCGTTAAGCTTCGAGAATACCATACTTCCGCGGAAATTGTCCTCGTTGCTCGGTTCATCGTTGTCGTATTCAAACTCGCTGCATGTAAAAGTATCATCGGAGCTTTCACTTGAATCATCGGGAACTTCCATAACGCTCGACAATTTATCGATTGTCGGCGCGTCTTCGTCGCTTATGGAAGACACTGCATCGAGCAAGCTTCCCGACGGTGGCTGCTTCCGAAGTCTCTCGATCTCTGCCGCAGATAGTCCGGGCGGCTCACGACAATTCAACGATTTGTCTTTGAACGTGTTAGGATCGTATTGGTAAGAAACTTCGCTATAGCCGAGGCTAGCAACTTCGATATCGTAATGTTCCAGTCTTTCGGAGTTGTCATCGGATCTGCGACCCGCGTCGGAGAAATCCGGCATTTCATCGCTACTCGACGATCCTAGCGAACCCTTCCGAAAGCGTCGCGAAGGCGGCGGATTTGACGGTCCGCGTAATCTCGGGTCCAGGATGCTTCTTGATAGCTGTTGCCGCTTATCCATGCCATGTCTGAAGTGAGGATTTGGTATTTTTCTCTCGCGATTTCTTGATCTATGATTTGACGGTACCGATCGAGTGTTTTCTTTTTCAAGTGGGGTGCTCCGATGGTTAGGAGTCCTTGACAACCTCGATACATCTCCAATATCGATAGGGACTTCCTTACCCAAAGCTAGTTCATTCCGCACGATAAATTCCCCGTCAGATTCGGAGAAACCCGGGTCGATTTTCTCCTGGGATTTTGTGAGTTTGATTTGATAATCTTCCGGGGCGCCGACGTTGTGTATGATGATGTCCTTTCCGTTCTGAAGTGTCGACTGCCGTAAATCCGTCAGCGACTTCTGACTCGGATTACGGATTACCACGCCGCTGTCATCGCTGCTGTGCGAGGGAGAGGTCCTCTGCGAGGCGTCTTGGACATCCGCGGCCACCTCAGCTCCGGTTGCCGCGTCAAAATCCGCCACGGTCTTGTTGTTCGCCTTCTGCCGCAGTCGATAACGACGAGCAAAGATTACTGCCACGATTATTAATATTAACAACACCACAAAGAAAGCTATAGCCGCGATCACTCCAGGGCTTAGAGAACTTTTCTCGTCACCTCCGTCACGTGAACCAGTTTCAGGGCACTTTTTAAACTCCCCATTGCACATGCAAATATAAGTACCGTCCTTCTGTGGTAGACAAGTTCCGTTGACTCCGCACGGATTCGGTTTACACTGTTTGTCGCTGATACAGGTAGCCAGCTCCCACTCTTCAAAGCAGTAAGGTTTATCCGGGTCTGTGCAGCGAACCGAAGCGCATCCACCACTTCCGTCACACCCCTCGTCCACTGAGCCGCCTCGAGATGAAATAACAGCGAACTTGTTCGGTCCCGAAAAAGACACATGAAGACCATCAATGCTTAGGTCTTCCATGCAGCCAGAGAAACTCGCCAGGTTTAGACCCGAGATAGACGAATTGTACCCACCCAAGAACCAACTCTGGATATTCATTCCAAGAAAGTCGTGCGCTGAACTGTCGAATAAGTTGGTCTCAGAGTCGCCGTCGAGCGTGACAGTCACGCTCTTGCCGTGGTGGATGACAGTCACGTTATGCCACTCGCCATCTGACACACTGGAAGGGATTGTAAAACTGCCAACGTTGCCTCCATTGCCGAAACTGTACTTGAGGTTGCCAGATTTTATCTGTCAGACAAAGAGATAGTAAAATCAGCATCACTGTTAATAAAAGAACTGAAGTTTCAGTCCAACAAAACTTAGCAAACTGAGTAAAACTCGAGGCAAAAACGTGTTCATCTCGCCTACAGCAAGCGCGGGAAAACGTAAAAACGGTGGGAAATCAAGTAACCGATAGCTGGCGCGGGAAAACATGTTACTTCAAGAAAACGCGGGAAAACATGTAACCTGTGGAAAAAAGGCGGGGAAACATGAAACCCGTGAAAAAAAGGCGGGAAAACATCAGATGTAAACAGTGGTAAACGCGGGGGCAAATATTAAAGCAACTTCAAGCAAGCGCAGGAAAACACGTAAACGGCGGGAAAAGCTGCACAAGCTTAAATTTGTTTCGATGATTTGCACGAGCACAATATACAAGAAAAACCAAAGTAAACACAATTTTGGAAAGCGCTCTATTCTGTGCTGAGACATGGTCTACTCTAATAGCTACAATCCAACCCACCTCCAAGACAGTGTAGCCTGACGCAATAGTAGTGGTTGAATCACTGGCGAGAAACAGAAGAGCGTTGGCATTTCGAGTGCGGAATCTGACGGAAAACTGTTCGTTGCTGGAAGACACTGCTCGCCTCTTTCGAGCTGAATTGCTTTCTCGTTCTTTGCGTTGCTGCTCGCGGCGATAACTGTCCTTGAATTGTAGTGCCAAGAAGCCGTCTGAGCTGAATTTTACTGGTGTTACTTCTGCAAGAAAGTAAAGATACAGACTGTTAAACACTGTATAGAAAACTTGTAAGAAACTAGCGCTCAAGAAGGAACCTTTATCTGTGTTCATAAATTGAAAGTAGAAACTTTAACATGGTACAGTACTAAACAAAATCTCTCGATATTCTGCGGTCCACGAAATCAGAAACCGCTGATCTGACAAATAAACTCTAATTTTCTGTACGTGTTCTGAAATAATCGCAACAGGAACCAGTCTTACAGTAAGATATATTTGAATACTTTGCTTTTATACGCATGCAAAATGATTAACTATGATCGCATGAGGGGCTCCCAGTTTAGGTCTTTGAATTTTGAAACTGAAGAAAAATATGTGGTGACAGGCGAAAGTAACTGGGAGATATGGTTTCATTTCTGGTATTCGAAGGGTTTCTCCCCCTACCCACCCCGGCCCCGTCCCGTCCACTTACCTTTTTCGCAATTCCTCCCGCTGAATCCATCCGCGCACTCACAAACGTAATCAAACCAGTAATCCATACATTTCCCGCCATTTTTGCACGGCCCAGAGGCACACTGGTCTAGCCGAGGGCAGCGGTCAGTAATGCCAGCGGACTCTGTGGCACTGTTCGGGTCCAGTTTCTTGCCGTTTATGAACACGTTCCGCATGCAGCCCAGAAAATCATCGGTCTGAATATGCTGGCCAGGGTGATCAAGCGAACGATCAAAATCCTTTACACCACCGAAAAACAATGGCGAGTTGTTCAAGTCCAGTTTCCTGCACAGAACAACAAGGGCCTCCGTCAGAATAGATTTCTAACTTATTAGAGCAATGGTGTGGCAAAAGAGTACTGTGAAGTTTTTTTATCCCCAAGATTGCCTTGAAAATTCTCATCACTTGTGTCTATACATTTTCTAAGATGCTCTGTGAGAGATTTCGGTTTTTGGTCGAGATATTTTTCCAGAGATGATCAGATTGTGTATTCTCGCGACTTGCCTGCCTGAATAGTTATTAAAGGAAAGGAGAACTTTCGTTTTAATCACAAGCATTACGTGATACTTACTCTAGCTGTCCTTCAGATGTCACTGTCACTTTAGCGGCGGAATCAACAGTCACTTCGCCAACCTGCCAAACAATGCAAGGTTTCAGTAAATTAATGTTGTAAAGGTACTAAATAATCGATAATTTGAAGATTTCCTTTGTTCATACAAGGGTGTGCAAGGATACGTAATGCAATCCGCACAAACTAGGAGCTACCCATTTCATGATTACTATGAAAGATCAATTCTCATTAGTTATACCACAAATTTCTTTTAATTTATTAATGAGATTTAGGTAGTTCATCAAGACTATGCGTTCTTGATGATTTTCTAAATTCTCGTCACTTGACTGGTTGACAATGTATTAAACTTGTTAGGAGAAAATAACTGTTGAACAAACATGTACTCACCTTGCCGTTTCTAATGGCTGTGACCCTGTGCCACTTTCCATCGTCCACAGTCTTGTCATGTTCCACAACACTTGCACTCCTGGCATATCCGAGGTTAAACGACATCTGGATCTTTCCGCGGATGATCTGTAAAGCGATGAAATCTGAATCTCTCTTATACTTCCCGTCCGTGTTGTATAACAACAAACCATCGCTCTTGGACGTAGAGAACTCGAAAGTGATATTGTTGAACGCTCCTTGTTGTAGGCTCTCCAGAGTTGGTAGCTTGAGATATGACACAGATTCAAACCCGATACACGAGCACTGGCACGCCTTCCCAGAATCGCATGTGCACTTGGGTTGCGCCCAGCTATTGGCCGAAGATGATACTCGGCAGAAGTCGAAACCAGACGAGCAGTTGACTCCCAAGTAACCAGGCTTGCAGTGACACTTGTAACTGCCGACAAGATTCTCGCATCGTCCGTTGTTCTTGCAGGGATTCTGTGTACACTCGTTGATATCATTTTCGCAATTGGCTCCGTTATAACCGGCTGGACACCGGCATTCGTACGAATAATCTTTCTCCACACAGGTAGCTCCGTTCTTGCAAGGTTTAGAATTGCATCCCTTCTCGCTTATCTCACACGTCTCTCCGATGTAGCCGGGTTTACACACGCACTTGAAACGCCAATCGTAATCCACAGACAGGAATATCACGGGTACAGAATCAACGGTTGTTGTTGTTCCCAGAGTTTGAATATAACTGGTGCACTCGCCGCCATGTTGGCACGGGCTGTTTGCAGTGCAAGGTGTGTAGTCCACGTTTTGGATTTGAACTTTACCGTTTCTTTCCAGATCAGCTTTGTTTCTGCTCAGCAAGTCAGAGAGCGCTTCCCTTGACATGTATTTGAAAACGTCCGTTCTTTTTGCGGCGACCGACAAGTCGACAAAACCACCTGGAACAGACTTGACGCTGAAGAGTTGCGACAGGAAACCCTGTGGCAGAATGAGGTTGATGGCATTCAAGAAATTCTGATAGGATTGTGATAGGAACTTCTCTGGACTTGCTTCCCTCACTCGCACAGTTACACTGCTGTTGACAGTTAAGGAGTTGTAAGCGACAAAGCGCACCTCGACATTGTACGAAACTGCCGATCTGCCATCAGATGCGTTCACTACCAAATCCAGTTTAGCACTTCCATCGTATTTGTTGTTTGTGATTAGATTACAGCTTCTCGGAAGGAAACTAAACAATCCATTGCTATTCTGTAGAATCTTGCACGTCAAGACGTCATTGACATCCGGGTCGTCAGGTTGGACGTTAGCTACTAGCCCGGATGCGAAGCTGTTTAGACTGTTCACGTGCACTACACGTGAGGTCGGCCGAGGGGGGTTGTCATTTACATCCTCGACAAGAATCCGGCAGACAGACACGGCAGACTGCTGAGGAGACCCACCATCTGCGATTTTGATAGACAAGTTGTAAGATGAGACTGCCTCTCGGTCCAGCTCAGCTGTAGTTGTGATCACACCACTTGCGCTGTTTAACTGGAACTTTCCGTAGTTGGTGCCACTGATGGTGAAGGTATAAGGACCTCGATTGGGATCCACATCACGGTCTTGAGGCTGCAACGTCACTACAGTTGTACCAGCGGGTTTGTTCTCCTTGACCATGCCCGTAAAGTCGACAGGAAGGCGAGGTGGATTATCGTTGACGTCATCAAGATTGACAATGACAGTAGCGTTGCCTGACATGGGAGGCACCCCTTGGTCCGTGGCAGTGACGGTCAGACGGTACTGTGGAATGGTCTCTCGGTCCAGCCTCTTGACTGTCCTTATTGTGCCTGTAATTTGATCGATTTTAAAAGCACCACCCGTGTTTCCGGCGGAAATTTTGTACTCTATCCTTTCTACTTTCGGCTGATTGGCAATGTCATCGTCCACAGCTGTGACATTAGTAACAAACTGGTCAGGATTCGTTTCTTCCTGTACTCTGGCATAGTATACACTCTTGAGGAACCGGGGAGCATCATTAGCGTCCGTGACTGTCACAATTATCGTTGCCAGATCACTAGTGTCAGGTGTCACGCTTGTCTGTAACGCATTCTTGGCGAGCACTCGAAGCGTTACAATCCCAAACTGCTCGCTGTCCAGTTTCCCGGAGACGATCAAAACCCCAGTGGAGCGATCTATGCTGAATCCTAAGTTGTTACTTTCTCCGACCAGCAAATAAACTACCTCACCATCCGGACCCTGGTCCTGGTCTGTGGCGTATATTTGGGTCACAGACTGTCCAATTGGTGCGTTTTCGGCCACAGAAGCCTGGAACAGAGACATGTTAAACTTCGGTGTGTACTCATTTACACTGGTAACGTGAACAAACACTTTGGCCTTCGGCTGTGACTCTAATGGAGACGTTGCTTGATCTTTGGCCAGAATGGTCAATTCGTACAACTGTTGTTGTTCGTAGTCGAACGTGACCTTGCTCTTGATCTCACCGCTGTCTAGATTGATTTCAAATGAGCCCAGAAGATCCGTGTTGGTGATGCTGTACACAACGCGTCCATCGTCATCCTGATCAGGGTCTGAAGCAGTTACAGTAGTTATCAGTGCCCCGGGAGCTGTATTCTCTGCTATGTATCCATGGTATTCTTGACTTGTGAAAACAGGTCGGTTGTCGTTTGCGTCCAAGAGTGTAATTCGTACTGTTACTGTGTCTGAACGGGGAATTTTTCCACCATCGGTTGCCACGACGCTGAGTACAAATTCCTTGGAAAATTCGAAATCCAGAGGCTTCACCACAAAGACAGAACCATTCTTCCGACCAATTCCAAAATATCCTGGCGGGTTACTGCTCTCTATGTGATAGAAAACTTGGCCGTTTGTTCCGGTGTCCCCATCTGTGGCAGTAACTTTTAAAACTTCTTCTCCTACGGCAGCTGTTTCCCGTACGTTAGGTTGGTACTCGCCCGCCGGAAAACTCGGTGCATTGTTGTTGTTTTCGACAACTTCTACGTAAAGATTGGCGAAGGTTTCCTTGACAGGTTGTCCCGAATCCCGAGCCCTGACCCGCAAGTAGAACAGACCCAGACTATCAAGGCGCCTTGCGACAGTGACATTGCCGCTAGCTGGGTCAATGTTAAACCACGACGATCCGTTTCCACTGACTGCATCGTAACGTACAAGTGCATTTGCACCAGTATCTTGATCATCAACCGCCTCCACGCGCCCAACTGTCGCGCCGGCTGTTGTGCCACTAATGGCGAAGAAGTCATACGAAAGAGACGTGAATACAGGGGCGTGGTCATTAATGTCAGTCACCTCCACAATGACCTGCACTGTTTCCTCTTCGAATGGCGGATACGAATTTCTCGCTCTCACTGTCACGTTGTAAAAGTTCTCGTTTCCAGCGCCGCTTGGTTTCTTGTACACAAGCACTTTATTGAGGCGTAAAACGCCCGTCTGGCGATCTATAGTGAAGATGTCACTTGCAGGAGAAGGAAGAATAGTGTACAGGATTTCAGCATTGGTACCCACGTCATCATCGACAGCGCTCACGTTCAGTGCAGCTGCTCCAATTGGCAATTTTTCGGGGATTTGGTGTGTTAGAGGATTTGAGAGGAATCTTGGTGGACTGTCATTAACATCCAAGACAATAACAGTGAAGTTGGCCGTTGTTGTGTGTTGCGAGTCACTCACTGTCACTTTCAGTGTGTATTGGGATTTTTCTTCTCGATTCAAGGCCTTTTGCACTGTTAATCTGCCACTGTTTGTATCAAGACTGAAGGCACCGTCTGGATTTCCACCGGCAGCAAAGCCAAACTGCAGTTGGGAACCAATCTGAGTGTCAGCATCCCGTGCGTGCAGCACAGCCACGAGGCTACTCACAGAAACATTCTCGTAAACAGAGGCTGTCAAAGGATCTTCAAACACGGGGGAGTTGTCATTGATATCTTGGACATTGACTACAACAACAGCTTCACTTGCCATGGATCTGTTTTTAACATCTTCAGCGCGAACCTTAAAAGTGTACGTAGAGATTTTTTCATGGTCGAGTTGGACTTTGGTAGAGATGCGTCCGGTCTTGGCTGAAACTGCAAAAGCTGAGCTCGCCTGGCTGTTACCCGGCACCAGTTTATAATCCACCTCTGCATTGGCCGCCGAGTCAGCATCAGACGCCGACACCCACAGTACTGTTGTATTGACAGGAAGCTCCTCTTGAATGTCTGCTCGATAAATGCTCTGATTAAACACAGGGGAGTTATCATTCTCATCAATGACTTCCACATGGATTGTGACAAAGCCCGAGAGTGGCTGGCTGCTGCCATCCTTGGCACCGATGACCACTGTATAGTTCTTCTGCTGCTCATAGTCCAATTGGGACTTGATCTTCAACTCTCCACGAACTTTGTCCAGCTCAAACACATCCCCAACGTTACCCGCAGCAATGAAATAAGCCGTATGTCCGGTTGCATTGACGGTGACCAAGGTAGTACCCACTGGTGCCAGCTCAGAGACCCTTACACTCTGGTCCTGATGTTGGAACACTGGGAATGACCCCGTCACTACATTGATTTGGACGTTTGTAGTGTCGGAGCGCTGAGGTGCATTCAAGTTAGCAGCCTTCACAGTAAATGAATATGGCAACTCGTTTGAGGGTACAGTTTGGGACACGGTGATGATCCCTGTTCTTGGAGCAATAGTGAAGACCGCAGAAGAACCGCTTGTTATTGTGTACTCTGACTCAGCATTAGGGCCTATATCTTCATCTGCAGCAGACACCATAACGACAAACGTACCTGGCGGAGCCCCACGTGCTACTGTTGCTGTATACTGACTAGAGCCAAACACAGGATCAAAATCATTTACATCTTCAACCGTTACAACTAGCTCAGCTTTCCCCTGCTGAGGAACGGTCCCTTTGTCAGTGGCCAACACTTCCAGCTTGTACAGCGGCGTCACTTCACGATTGAGGGGAGCTGTAGTTGATATTTCTCCGGTATTAGAGTCAATCTTAAATAAGTCGAAACTCATGGCCAGGGAGTAGCTGATTTTTCCGTTCATTCCAGCATCAGCATCAGTTGCAGACATTTGCAGTACACTTGTGCCCAAAGCAGCGTTTTCTTTGACTGAAGCTCTGAGATGGGCCGGCTGGAAAATAGGTGGGTTGTCATTTTCATCAGTTACTTTCACAATGATTTTGGTTTCTCCCACACGGGGTGGAGTCCCTCCATCTGCAGCCTGCACTCTTAGTGTATACTCAGCCTGCTTCTCTCGGTTCAAAGCAACACTCAGTCCAATTTTACCAGTCTGGCTGTCGATTGTAAAGACACCTCCGTCATTACCATGAACAATATCATAAGTAACACTTCCATTTCTTCCTTCATCATTGTCCACAGCTTTCACTGTGATGACATTGGGTACAAGGTGGTTTTCAGGAACTTGTCTGGTGTAAGAAGCTTCAGAGAAGGTGGGCGTGTTATCATTGATGTCAAGTAAAACAATCTCCAAATTCTTATCAGTGAACTGTGATGGTACCCCAAGATCAGATGCTCGAATGACAAGGGTATATTTGGGCGTGGTCTCTCTGTCCAGGGATCTGATGGTACTCAGGATTCCATTTTTAGAATTCATCTCAAAGGTTCCATTCTCATTTCCAGCCACAATGCCGTAGCGCACCTCTGCATTGCTCCCTTGGTCACCATCCGTGGCTGACAAGCGTGTCACTTCACTTCCAATCGAAATATTCTCATCAACTTGCACTTCACTTGGTCCAGGCTGGAATGCCGGTGCATGATCATTGTAGTCATCAACTATAACAGTCATCTTTAGTTCTGCACGTCTCACTGGAATACCCTGGTCTGCTGCAATCACCTTGACAACGTAGCGGTCTCTGACTTCGCGGTCCAGGATTCCTGACACTCGCAGTATACCATCGCTGGCACCTAAGCTAAAGGGTGCCAAAGCATCAACCTTGACTAGACTGAAGGTAATCTTGCTGTTACTTCCTGAATCTAAATCAGCTACCAAGACTGTAGTGACGATATCACCAGTTGTCGCATGCTCAGATACATGGGTGACATTACTGGATATGAAATACGGGCTATTGTCGTTGACATCTGCAATGTTTACAGTCACAGTTGCGGTGCTGGACAGTTGTGCTGCCACAGGTACTGCTTCGTCTCTTGCCATGATGGTGAGAAAGTACGAACTCTTTTTCTCGCGGTCAAATTCTTTAATGTTGTAGATAGTACCATTTGGATAAATAGAGAAAGTGCGGTCATTGTTTCCAGAGAGTATGGTGTATGTGAGGAGGGCATTGGTACCAAAATCTTTATCAGTAGCTGACACAGTTACAATACTGCTGCGCGTACCAGCAGCTTCTGAGACACTTGCAGAGTACACACTCGGTTTAAATAATGGCGCATTGTCATTCCTGTCCAACACATTCATGTAAACTTCCACGTGCGCACTCCTGGATGGGTCACCACTGTCACTTGCCGAGACATTAAGAATGTAAATTTCGACTGCCTCTCTGTCGAGCAATTTTGAAACTTTTAAACTTCCACTCATTGGGTCCACAGAGAAGACATCTTGGTGATCACCTGTAATGCTATAGCTGATTTTGGCATTTGATCCAGTGTCGCTGTCTGATGCTGTCACCATCCCCAGGACAGTGCCAACCGCTGTCCCCTCCAGGATATCAAAAGAATAGAACGGATGAGAAAACTGAGGAGCATTGTTGTTGGCGCCAATCACTGTCACTATGACAACACAGCTTGAGTGTCGCGCTGGACTCCCATTGTCTGTTGCAGTCACATTCAAGTTGTACTCTGCTTGAGACTTGCGATTTAGTACTTTACGGGTGGATATCTCACCTGTCGTGGTATTTATTTGGAATGCATCACCATTATTTCCACTCACAATGGAATACCCAAGTTTCGCATTGGAGCCATCATCTTTGTCAACAGCGGAAACAGTTATGACACTTGCACCAGGTGACAGGTTTTCCTTCACACTTGATCTGTAAACACTGGACAAAAATATAGGGTTATTGTCATTCTTATCCACCAGGGAAATTTCCACTGTCGCACTGCTGGTCCGCGGGCTTGGTCCACTCAAATCTACTGCATACACCTTCAGCACGAACAAAGACGTTGAGAAAAGTTCACGGTCAAGCTCAAAGGCAGTTGTAATGACGCCGCTGCCTGGATTCAGGACAAATGATCCATTACTTGAATCGGAGGTGATGTAGTACTCGATTCTTGCATTGGGTATACTTGGTGAAAATGATGCTTGGACACGAGTCACTGATGTCCCCTTAGCACTGTTTTCATCCACAGAGCCTCTGTAGGTTGCAGAGCTGAATGTAGGACCACTGTTTGGCTGACCCTTCTTGAACACTGTCAAGGTAGTGTCAGTACTAAGGGAGGGCACGCCACCATCCTTAGCTGATACTGTTAGCTGGAAACTCATCTGGTTGGGTAACGAGGATTTGGCTAATAACTGTCCTGTGTTTGCATTTAACTGGAAAAGGTTGGTATTTCCACTCTTGATGCTGTAGGTTACCTGGGCATTGGTTCCAGCATCAAGATCCTTGGCTATCAGAGTTATCACAACATCGTTAACAGCTAAATTATTCAACACTGCCACCGCAGGAGCTGTCACAAATCTAGGTTTGTTATCATTCACATCCTTTATCACAACAGTAATCTCTTTGGTTGTTGAAAGCTGCATTGATTCAGGACTTGCACTGTCCATAGCCCTAATAACAAGTTTATACAATGGCGCACGTTCACGATCCAGCTGCCGTCTTGTCGTGATCACACACGTATTAGGGTCCACCTCAAAAGCCATTTCTTCAATTGGGGTCTGACTGTCGATGCTAAATGTTACATGGCCATTTTCACCACTGTCTTTATCTGTTGCTGAACACTGGCCAATCTGAGAACCAACTGTAACATTCTCCAGAACATGAATAGTGGTTGGTTGATTGTTGAACACAGGAGCATTGTCATTGTCGTCAAGGACATTTACAGTAAGCCATGACACAGATGACTTAGGTGGACTTCCACGATCATCTGCAGTAATGTTCAGAGAATACTTCTTTGTCCTTTCAAAGTCAAGTGGCTTGATGAGAAACACTTCTCCTGTAAGATGATTAATGTCAAACACAGCTTCCAAATTCCCAGACGTGATAGTATACGCAATCTCAGAATTGGCACCTTCGTCCCTGTCAGTTGCATGAACCACAGCAATTTGAGAAGATAATGCTAAATTCTCAGAGACATTGACTGTAGAGTATGTTTTGTTGAATTCAGGCTCATTGTCATTAGCATCACCTACGATAATTTCCAGACGTACTTGAGAAAACATGGAGGCGTCAGCAGTATCAGTGGCTTGAACTATAAGAGTGTAATGATCCACCGTTTCTCTGTCAAGTGAACTGTTCAGAAATAGATCGCCACTGACAGGATCAATGTAAAACACTGCTGGACTAGGTCCAATAACAATTGAGAAATTGAAGTTGGCATTAACTCCTTCATCAGGGTCTGAGGCCATGACCTTGTACACGATTCCTACTTGAGATGACTCCTGGACTGTCACATAAACCACTGAACGGCGGAACTCAGGTAGATTGTCATTTTCATCTTGAACTGTAACCACCACTATAGCTGAATCTTGTCTGGCTCTTGTGTCATTGTACACTGCTTTTGCTAGAAGTGTTACAACATTCTTTCCACTCTGTGAGACTAGCTGCTCACGATCAAACATTCTTGTTGTAAATATCTGTCCTGTTTCAGAGTCAACTGCAAAATCGCCCTGAGCTTCAACAAGAGAATAAACTATCTTCTTGTGCTTCAAAGAATCATCAGCTTTGAGAAGCAGTTGGCCAACGTTGGTACCCGGGAGTTGGTTTTCCATTACAGCAAATGTAAAAGTGTCATTAACAAACATGGCTTGGTGTTCAGTTGAATCTTGAATGTTAATTGTTAGTGAGACAGAACTGGAGAAAGGTGGAGTGCCATTGTCAGATGCATTAACTGAAATTTGGGTTGATCCCTTTGCTTGGTTCAGTTGCTTTGTTACGTACAATAGTCCTTCTGGTGAAATTCCAAAGAGGCCTTCTTCATTACCTCGCACAATTGTGTAAGTCAGCCTGCCATTGTCGCCGGAGTCTGGATCGACGGCCACAACAGGGAGGAATTGCTTACCCACTGGCAAATTCCTGGGAATATCAGCAACAAATGAGGATGACAAAAATCTTGGAGCGTGATTGGTGACAATCTTCACAGTCAACATAAAGGCAGCGTGAAGAGGAGGAGCTCCTTGATCAGATGCCGACACTTGCAGCATATATACAGAATCATCAATACTGGTTATCTTCCTGGCCAATGAAACCATGCCTGATGTCATGTTCACTTTAAAAAGGCGATTGCCATCAGATGTCAACTGATAATGCACGACTCCATTCAGACCAGCATCTTTATCAGAAGCAGAGGCCAGATAAATGTTTTTGCCGACAGGCCAGGTAGCGTCAATGGTCACTTGCGCACTAGAATGTTTGAAAACTGGAGGATTGTCATTTCTGTCCAGGACATCTATATACACTGATGTAGTTGCTGACAAGGGGCGTAATGTTCCCACCTTGGCTAAAACACTTAAGGAGTATTTATCTTTCACTTCTCTGTCCACATGTCCATCAACCATGATAATACCACCAGCACTATCAACAAGGAACAAATTATACGGGTCACCTGAAACTATAGAGTAGTGAATGCTGTTATTGTTGGCTTTTGTCGTAGCAATAACTTTTCCAATATATGTCCCAGAGGGAACATTCTCATACACCGAGAAGTTGTAGATGTTGTATTCAAACTTGGGAGGGTCATCAGACTGACCTTGGACAGTGACCTCAACTGTCGCTGACTGTTCTGCATATAAACCACCCATGTCTCGGGCAGTTATGTTCAACCTGTAAAAACCTCGGACTTGACTGTCAAGTGGAACAAGGGTTTTGATTTCCCCAGTGGAGCTATCAATTGAGAATTTTCCATAATCTCCACTCGCGATGGCATAGATGATCTTCCCATTAGTCCCCGCATCGGCATCAGTTGCTGTTACTTGAGTAATAACTCTTGGTTGTGTATTCGTTAACACACTTTCGACATAAGTGACAGGGTAAAACTTTGGGCGATTATCATTCACATCAGTAACATGCAAATGTACGAAAGTTCTTGACGACAGCGGTGGATTTCCATGATCAGTGGCCTTGATGGGTATGATGTAGAAGCTCTTTGCTTCACGATCAAGTTTTACCTTTGTGGTTAATACACCAGTCCATGGTGTGATGCTAAAAGTATCCAATATTTCTTTAGAGGAAGAATCGATCATATATGTCACATTGCCATTATCACCGGTGTCATCATCTCTAGCATACAGCGTAGTGATGATAGTTCCAGGATTAAAGTTCTCGGCGAGAGTCTCGTTATAAATATTGTGAGAAAATGTTGGACGATTGTCATTGAAATCATCAATTGTTACCGTGACCACTGTGGTGCTGTTAAGTGGCGGTATACCATTGTCCTTGGCAAGTACAGTCAATGACACTTGTTGCAAATGTTCTCTGTCAAGAGGACCAGTGGTTGTAATGAGGCCCGACACAGAGTTGATCTGAAACCAGTGCAGAGCATTACCACTAAGGATTGAGTATGAAATCTTACCATTGATCCCTGTGTCGGAATCAAAAGCTTTCATCTGATACACAGTGCTTCCATTCGGGGCAATTTCAGTGATGGATGTCGAGTAGCTTGGCTTGGCAAATGTTGGAGCTTTATCATTGACATCTATAACTGACACAAAAACCTGTTCCGATGAATTAAGACTGGGACTTCCCTTGTCATTTGCAGTCACTGTGATGTTGTAAGATGCAAACCTTTCGCGGTCTAGAGGTGTAGAAGTTTGAAGTTGATAAATATTGCCTGCCTGCGGTGAAGAAAATTTGAAAGCCAAGTTAAAACTTCCATTTGCATTGGAAACTGACATTGTTATTTGACCATTTGGACTGGAAGTGTCATCAAGATCTTTCACAATGACAGTCGCTATAACTGTACCAATAGAAGCATTTTCCAACACTTCTGCAGGAATTACATTAGGATTTGCATAAAATACTTGAATTTGCGGTTCATGATCGTTAACATCTTGTACAGTTATTTCAACTTTAGTTCTGTCAGTCTTCGGCTGCAAACCTTCCGGTTGATCTCTTGCAAGAACATCAAATGTGTAAAACTCTCGTGTCTCGTAGTCGAGAGGCTGTCGAGTTCTAATCACTCCAGTGGTTGAATTCAAATCGAACATTTTCGAATCACTGTCCGTATTATCAAAAGAATAAATAATTTCTCCGTTCGAGCCCTGATCTTTGTCTGTTGCAGTCACAGTTAAAATCACAACACCAGCAGCAGTGTTCTCATCCACTGAAGCATTGTACAAGTTTCTTGTAAACACCGGACTGTTATCGTTCAAATCCACGATTGTAATATTTACCAAACAATAGGCATGCAGCGAGGGTTTTCCTCGATCGCTTGCAGAGATATTCAGCTCATAAACAGACACATCCTCTCGATCAAGGCTTCCTCGGGTGATAATACACAAGTGATAGCCACCGCATTCAGTAGTGTTCCTGCCGAGTTTAAATTTCCCTGCGTCGTTGCCGGAAATGATGGAATAATCAATGGTGCCATTTTCTGCAGCATCCCTGTCAGTTGCCGGGTCTATCGAATACACGCTGTCAAGCCACACATTTTCGAAAATACTGACAAGAAAATCCGACGAAGGAAATTCTGGAGGGTTATCATTGATATCGTCCACATGAACAATCACATCGATAAAAGATGATGAGGGCGAAGTCCGAACTCGCAAATTAATCGGATTTGAGTTCAAACTCTCGCGATCGATTCGCGAGGCTGTGGTAATTTCTCCAGTCTGAGAATTTAGGGTAAATCTTGATGGATTCCCTTCAAAAGTGTACGGTACTCCTGATGAAGTATTAATCCTTCCGACCAAGGCTCCCGATGATAATTCTTCTTGGACATGGAAGCTGTATTGTAGAGCAGAAACGGATGAAGTCGCTGCATACAAACATACAAACGTCCATAGTAAGGTCCCATGTCGAATTCTGTCCCTCGATTTACCGACGAGGGCTTCTTTAACCATCGTTTCTGAGTTCAGTCAATTCCGTGAGAATTTCAGGTGTCATAATAGTGAAAGACGAAAGGCAGTTCCACACTTGAGAGCGACCATAGTCGTAAAGTCTAGAGTCACTACAGAAGAATCATTGAATACACAAACCGTTAGTGCGTTACACGGCCTGAATACGAAACTTTACCCGTGTTCGGCATTCTAAATTCTAACTTCAGCAAAATCGTCGATCCGTCCCGATGATTACACGCCACAGAGTCAAACAACGATATCTCTTACACTTTCCCGTAACCTAAAGAATGCGAAAAATCGCGTTTCCAAGCGAATATTTCGAGTGACTCACTTCCACTTCTCGGGACAAAATTTATGAGAACATGCAAAAGCAAAGTCGCCGCAAAGATCGGATCTGTCAATCATTAGTGACGCGTATCAGCCTAACAACAAAAGTGGGAGGAGTTTTATGAAGGCACGTGACCTAACAAATAAATTGTATAAATTCCTCGCTGCCTTCTTGTAAATAACGCTATTCTACGCAGGAAAACGAGGAATTTGCAATCCTGTTAACATTTCTATTGTGTGGTTATAAATTTCTTTTCTTGTCAGTTAATTTTCCTGTGGCAGAGTGCTCAAAAATCACGTCTTTCCGGAAACTAAACGGCGGACATTTAGTCAGTTATGTTTTCTGTCCCAAAGGGGGCGTGCGTTTGGACCTTCTTGAGTGGCTATCAATTTACGTCTGACAAATGAAAAACAGTTGGACGCAAACAAGTTCATTGTCACAAAATTGAAAGATTGGATTTCGAGCATAAAGAAAGCACTATAAGACCTGACCTCTTGGCCAGAGAGGGGAACGCATTTAAGACCAAGAGCGAGAAATCATTTGAATCGAACAAGACATTTTTAAAGCACGATTTTTTTCTTCGACAGACCACCTACCATGACAGAGACACAAAGACCTCGAGGCAGTATTCACCTCACGCGCCAGCTATTCGGTAAGGCAAATATCACTGCTTCAATCTGCTGTGACGCAGAACCGCGAATTTGGGGGATTTAAAAGTTATCACTTCTAATCTAAAGATTTATTTTAAACGTTGTAAAAAGAGCAATTTCATTGGTCAGACCTGTACGTCAGGGTAAATCGGATTAAAATTGTTCACTTTTGTGGCTTTCCTTCGAGCAGATAATGTGTCGCCTTCTTGTGAAAATTCTCAATCAATCTCGCGTAACTAGTGGCAATTAAACGACGGAAGTTGTTTCGCTGAAGAGTGCTGAAGTTAGTCACGAATATAAAATGAAAAATGTATGAAGATATAGCTTATCAGTGTTGTGATTTAGCAATGCAACGGGAATATTTATATATCAAAAGCTATATAGTATAACAGAGTTTGAAAATTAAGGAAGCAAAAAATTCTAGCTCATATAATATAATCTTATTTCTATGTCAACTATGATACATGAGTGATAGTAAAATTAATTGCCAATGATTCCAGCTACTCAAATTAAGAACGAGCTATTCTGTTCTGTTCAATAATTGACCTTTTCGAAGTGGAATCTTTAACAAAAACAAGAAGTAAGACGAGGCATCGATGAGTTTTATTAAAATAACACGAGATATTTTTTCAAGTGCATTCCATGTATTATAAAACATTTCATATGATTATTTATATTGTTCTTACAGTTATTTTTGGCGAAACAAAACTTCGAATGACGTCACTTCTCAAATACTAATCAGATTAGATTATTTACAAGATATATAATACTGCATCGAAACAGTGGACTTTTTTTGGATTTCTTCCGTTGCTTTTTTTAGCCAAGAAACGAAGTGTTTTATAATCCTCGTGTCAAAAGTTTTGAAAGTGCCTACTTGCTTCACCATTAGTTTTACAAACTTTTTCACTTGCAAATTAATGTAATCATGATTGATAGCCGTTTTAGAGCAGTAAATATTGCGCATCCTTTGACATTAAAAGAAGCCGCTTTCTCCTGGCTTTATAGTTGTTGATCAAACAATTAACTTAAAGAATGGTCGGTTTAGTTCACAGAGCAGTCATTCAATTTCTTTGTTTCGACTTTGTTGATATTCATGAGCTTTTATGTTCATTTGTTTGTCCGAGTTGTAAACGGTTTCTTGAATAATTAATTTCACCGGCCTCATTTTTGCGTCTTTGTTCTTGTTTTGAAAAACCTAAATACCGTTTGTTTTTGTTTTGTTTTGTTTTTTTTTTCCTGTTGAAAATTCCCGTTTTGATAGAACTGCGAAGAGCCTGGGTGGGAAAAAAACATGGCGATCGAAGGTGAAACTTTTTCATATTATCTTCCTTCTTCGTGTAGCCTTGAAGAAAGTTCAAGGGAAAAACCCTCGCTCTAAGAGAAGAAACGACCTCTATCTACACCCGATAGGAATTTTGGATCAATTTGAATCGATTCAACAGGTAAATTTTAGCGTTCTTAGGTTCAGTTGCTGACCTTGCTCTGCGCACGAACGGTCTGGTTCAGTTGTAGCAAATGGAACAGGAAATTTCCGGTCACACCGGGAAAACGGAGAAAGAGGAAAACCTCTGAAGGTATTCTTTTTGTTCCGAAAAATTTCCAGTAGAAAGGCCCGTTCCAGTTAAATTCCCACCGAAACAACCGGTTTTCCATACAAAAGGAAAGCGCTCTTGTTCCTGCTAGCGATCTCGTTCCCAGGGCTTCTCAAGTGCAACGAAAAGGCCTCGATACTAGGCACTAAATGCGCTTGCGGCCTAGCGCCTGCGGCAGAGCTTTTCTCCCACTTCTTGGAAACACATCTTAGTTCGAAGAACATTTCCTGCAAACAATATTTTCTGTTTTATTTGCAAATGTTCAAGGAGAGAAACGAGGCGCCCCAAAAGGCGAAGAATTTAGCCCGAATTTCCGGTCACGGCCTCTTTTCTAAAGACCTCGCTTCACGCGGAAACCAACACTTCAGTAAATTAGTTTAGAACTAAAGTGGAATTCCGATTTCTCGAAACCCAGCTCGACAATTCGAGCCAAAAGTCGTTTTCCTTGGTAAACACTGGTAATTTTACCCACGATTTTTCGAACTTTCGATTTCCCGAACCAATATTCATTTTCCTTGGAGATTCAAGAAACATGGATTCCACTGAATTACAACAAATCTTTCGTAAATAAAATCACCAACACGTTGACTGCTTGCTGTTCAGTTTTTAGTCACGAAAACCAGATGGCGTCAAAAATCCTGATTTCTCTCCTGTTAATCGATACTCTGGAAAAAGAATCTCGGATTATTAAGAGACGGACGTGTCCTCAACAGCTTAAATTGCACAACACATGCATGCTTTATCTGTCCTAACAGTCCTTACAAACTGAGGCTCGTACATCAATTCCGGACAACCTCGACTTATGCAACAGATAATCAGCGTGATGTATTTTTTCAGGAATATCGCTTAAGGAAAAGCCGGAGTAATCGCAAAACCTGACACAGTTTTTTCGTCCGGACCGTTTTCATCTGCAGTGCAAATCCAATATTTGGCGTTGAACTTGGCGGATATATAAGTGAAGAAATTAATATTGTCAAACATGAGGACACCTGACTCGCATCTCTTCGGAAAAAGCATTCGCAATTGCATAATGTGGGCCGTTCAAGTTCAGGTTGTGTAAAAAACAATCTCGGATGGTGATAAACACTGGCCGGAATTAAATTCTTTACTGCATGTGGCAGCTACTTGTTTAACTAATCAAAAGACATCTCGATATAGTATTTGTCTAAGGTACACTGATGTAGAGAGATACAAACGAGGCAGTCATAAACCTAGGAAAATGGATGCCTAAGATTGAAAAACTAGAGGAATTATGAACCACTATCTTTACAAACTTAGCCTAAATTTTGCTAGAAACGCAATTCTACGCTGAGTATGAAACATTTCAGTTTTAAGCCGAGTTTATCGAAGTGTACATGTGAAGTGATTTTTTTGTCAGTTCTGACTGGTCATCTGATATCAGTGATAACGAAAAAAAATTTTCAGTTACTGCTACTGGCGAGTTTCATTCGTGTATCAAAGCTTTTGAAATGTCTGAACGTACCTGACTTTAGTAGAAACTTCCAGCCCACAGAATGGCAGCCAAGTTTTTTCCCAGTTTCCCCAAGCTCGTTAATAAAACTTTGCTGCAGAGACGACTTAGAGACCAAAATACTTGTTTTCGCGGCGTATTAGTCAAAGCTTTCCACAAACAAAAACTATGAGCCTCGATGACCTGTTATGATATCACTGTGCTATGATCGTGCTCTCTCTTGTTCTCCTTCTACAGAAAACACCGGTTTTAGCACAGAGAAGAACGTCAAGTGGAGTGTCATCGCATATCACGAAACATTATAAAAGCAATCTGCGCAGAAATGTTCTTTTAGCGGCAAAAACCAACGACGGTAAGGCGAAAGTACTTAAGTGTATGCAACGTGCTTCAGATTCCCCGACAATTTGGTAACTGAACTTTGAAAATGATTGGACAATTACAATTAATCAATCTCGACATTGAAAATTAAAAATATACCTTCAGTAAACGCCGATTGTTTTACTAAGTGAAAAACAAATATGAAAGTTAAAAGAAGAAATAACGCCTTTTCCTGGCCCGTTAACAGTTTATTTTTGCCTTTCTGTATTTTCTATAGTTTTAATTAAAGTTTTGAAATTTTTATACTGATTTTTATTTTAACAAATATTGTTCCTGGTTCGTTCGGGTGGTAAGAGAGTATCAGTTATGTTTCTAGAAAAGACGAGGTTTTTTTGACATTTCTCAAAGCTGAAAAATTGTCCCAGAAATAAAGCATACAAATTACTAGGAAATCTGTCAAGGACGATAAATTATCAAGTTTACGGAAATGACTCCTCTTGACTTGTTTTAAGTAAACTTTTGTTACAGACATATGTACTGGCTGATATTGCCAGCCGTCCAGTTATATTAAAGGTCTGTCGATAACATATTGGCTTTGAACCATACCGCCGCGTCCTTGCCTATTTCCGAAATCTCTTACTTTCATGAATGATAAGTGCCAATAGCATCTTGTATAGACAGGAAAGTGATCTATCGAGTTTTGATCACACCTCGGCTCGTTCTGTCATCGACGGAAATCAGTGATAGGTCTGGTAATTTGACAATTGGATTACTTTATAAAAATATAGACTAAAGGTCAGCTGGCTTTGGAATCGACTAGAAATGTGTTATCCCTAAAAATCAATGTCTGTATGAGGTTAGTCGATTCAATATCAGAACTTGCGTCTTAGCAACGAAAAATAAATAGCATTGCACAACTTATGCTTTGTTTCTCACACATAGTTGTTGTAAAAAATAATCTGTACTTCACTTCGAGTGTCCGCAACCGGTTTAGTCGGCTCAGTTTTATTTCATCGCTTGTTGCTGATCCAAATAACGATAAATAATGTCTCTATTTACCGTTTCTTATCGACAATTTGTACTGGCTGCTGTGGTCAACCCTGATTAAGTAATCCTTAAAAAATCAAACGTGCTTACAACAGACAGTAACTGAATATCGAATGCGACTTACGGTGAAGGGTTTCAGTTTTGATTTTGCACGAGTATTAAAGGACATTAAAGGAACGCTTCGTGACCTTGTCGAAAATTTTTGGCACCAACCGAGCTAAACAGACACAGCGAAAATTAACGGTGAAGTGTACTGTACGCTATTAAATAAACTTTCAGCACCTCAGTGCACATTGTTGCTGATAAATTAAGCTCAAATTGTACCATACCTTGCAAATTAGGAAGCAGACATGTTTCTATAGAATTGCAGGTCAGCAAATACATTCAAAAAATTTTGTGCTCTTTTTTTAATGACCTTTAATCAGAGTTGCGAGCAGACTCGTTCCCAGGATCATCGCTCTTACTGGTCACTGCCTTGTCGCTGGGCAGTACGATTGAAGGCTCTAAGAAAGGGCCGTTGCTCGTCTCGTCTCTAACGTTCTCCATTTTCGTTACCAGGGTCTTCCCCTGTTGCTATCCAAGATGGCGGCTCTCTACTAGCCGCCATCTTGGAAAGCAATTGCAAAAGTCGATAACACCCTCCTTGGCGTGAGGTTGCTCGGTGTTTTTCTTTTTGCCTATATTTTGTGGCTTGCACAGCAAGAAAGCGAAAAATCTGGGTGTCTGAATTATTCCCTTTGTTCTTGTCACGGAATAAACAAACTAAACAGTTGCACCGATTGTCACCTTAGTAGACCTTCTAAGACTTGATTCACAGTCTGAAAATTTCAGATATTCTCGGAGAAGATTTTACTGAATCTGCTTTGGACTTTTCCACATCACTTTCCCGCGGATTTTGACTGCCATTTTCAAAATGACAGATTTTACCTTACAGCGAAAATGTTTATCCTGAAATTTGCTATTCTCTAAACAAAAAAGATAAAAAAAACTAGTCGGTTTAGTTGTGTGGATAGCCCACTCACCTTTTGTGACTGCTTTCTAGTGTCCATCAATAGAGGCCTTTAGATTCCATAACGAATACGAAATTTACCACTGAATGAGCGAAACTTTTGTTATAAAGTTGAAGTTGAAAAGAGTGCACGCATAAGAACAAGGGTACTTTAGGCGAGCAACACGTGGTAGCTGCATTAAATATACTAGTTATAGCGTTTTGCGAAATAGGTAAGCTCGTACATGATTACGAAATGGCATAACTATCTTTAGGCAAGCTTAAACACGTCAGTTATATTGATTACAAAGAGTAACTTTTCTTGAATAAATTTTTTTTAGTCGCTGAAGCTTGTGGCAAACTCTCAAAGTCGTTAGTAATCGGACAGCAAACATGCAAGCTGAGTTGGGGATAATAAAAGAACATCGACACTCAGGGCATCAAATTCTCATAACCTAGACCATAAGTAATGAAGTGTGCTGTCTTGGAGAAAACGTGATAACGTGATAATCAAGACCTCCTCAAAGTTATTCCACTCTTGATATTTGACTTGAGTAAAGAAGTGTGACGATAGCAGGCATGTTTTACATACCGCCGTGTATTAAAACGAGAAATGGCTTCCGTTAATAAACAAATATGTCAAAATTGCGGACTTTTACAGAGCTATTTATATAAAAAGTTTTTATCGAGAGCCGTTTAGGAACCACTTACGTTTTTGAATGCACTCAGTTTTAAGATTGCTACAGTATTATTTTAATCATTGGAGTATTGATTTAAATATTGAAAAATATACAAATAAAATTTCAAAGTAAAAATATCTTTGACTCTAAAACTATAGCGATACGAAATGTTTTCAACTGACGTAAAATTCTGATCTTATTGTTCTTTTCCAGCCAATATGTACGCAATGTAAAAAGTAACGAAATGCCAGATATTGCTATAGCGCTATGTTCAATTCAACTCAGTCAAGTGTGTATCTTTTAAAAAATGCAGGCATTCTGCTATCTAATTTTAGGTACTTTTTTCGAGTAGTTTCAATGGAATTTCCGTCTGTCTGTCCTACATGACAAATATCAAGAGTCGGCAAACTCTGAGGAGGTTGAGTGAGCGTTTTTAATTCAAACACTAAAACCCAAAAATCTAACAAACCCGACCATACCGATCGTGCTCTTTACGGCAATTAACAAGTAAGTCGATTTTGTAGATTTCAACGTATAGCTCTCTTCGTTTATTCAGGCTTGTTTTTGCCTTTTCGAAAAGTTATGGCAGAATTTACACTTTGACTAAGGAGGGCTCAATTCGTCATTCGTGACGAATGTAGATTGTTTTAATAGCTTTATCGTCAATACCCAAAACTAGAACTGCAATCAATTAAAACATTCCACATTTGTTTCAAATCAGGAAGCATCTTGTCCCGGAAGATCAATACAACCGATTCGGAAACATTTAAAACATGTAGCTGAAGTGGAAAAAGAATTGTCATTGACTAGCTATTTTAGCTATTTGTTATTTTAGGAATAAATAGTAAACCACGCGGGTCTCGAGACAGCGTGACCGAGTGGTTAGGGCGTTGTTCGTGTAATCCCTTTGGAAATCCCGCGGGTCTAAATTCAAGCCGGCACTAGTGCTAACTGAGTTTGTTCTCGGTAGTCCCGAGTGACCCTCCTTAGTCATGTCAGAACATCAGCTGTTTAGCATCAGGTCAGTTAAAAAATATTGCCTACACATTGAAGACTTACTAACATGGAAGACTTGTACGAGTAGACGTTAAAGACTCCAAGCCTTAAAGTAGTAAATTCAAAGAAAACCTATGTATTAATGTTTACCTTATTCTTTTATGGCAACTGGGACAGCAGGCCAGTCCCAGGAACTCACAGAAACAACTTCAACGACACTTATATATGAAAAGGAAAGAATACTTTCTTATCTTTCCCAGATGCGAACGAACGTTAATAAAATTTGCCTGGTTTGCGTGCAGACGTTCTATTCGTGACAACGTTGACTACAGAAGCTGCTAAATATCTGTTTGGAATTAAGCCGGAAACTTTCAGCGTAATCTGTATAATTCCAGACCTGATAAAACGGCTTACTCTCAAATGTCGACGTGTTAATATACAAAAAAGAAGCTGATGTTCCACGGTTACTAAATTTGGGTCGCACAGCAGGAGGATTAGGCTTTAGGGGAAATCTGTAACTTTGCCTGCTGTATCCTTGATAGTACTTTGCTTTAAGTAATAAAGAAATATTAAAATATTTTTCAGCTGCAAAGAGCTACGTATAAAGAAAGTCTTAACTGATATCAACTGGTGTTCTCAGAGGACCTCAGTTTTTGCCAGACTCCATTACAAAACTGTGGCTTGCACTGACACGCACGTAGCGAGTTGACCTGTCATGACCAGGTCATGACTATCGTGATCCTTTTATTAATCGTATTACGTCTTAAACATGTCTTATTCTTATCTGTCCACTGGTTTAAAAATCTATGAAGCTCCTCTTAATTAAACGGTTGAAAAAAGGGTTTGTGTTTGTTTATGACGCTTGCATAGAAGGTACTCGGCCTATAGTGGACTATGCAGAAAGGCTCTACATTCGCATAGTTTTTCTATGGCCATTTCGGTCCTTTTAAAAATGGACCTTTCAGAATATGTTGAGCAGACCCACCGAACGGTCAATTAATTTTGTTTAAGGGGTTATTCAGGTGAAAATTTTAGAAAAAAGATGCAGTGTCCCTTCTGTAAGTGTGTCAAAAGGGTACCATTTTCTCTCGAAGGAGTATGAAAGAGACTATTTTTCCTCTCAAAAATTATACATGAAATATCGAAAAAGAGCTGAGCCTCCCGATATCCCCCCGCCCCCCGATGGGATGCTATTGTCCATCACAGCTCTCCGGCCTCCAGCGTGAGTTTTTAAAGAAGCTACGTCACGGAGATTTTGCAGATTTTTGGCCTAAACTGTTCTGAAATTAGTGGGTAGGCAGCTTGAATCAGAAATCAAGCTACTGCTATAAATATCGTTTTTTTTTTTAAAACGCGCAGAAACAACTTGAAAAAGTAAGCCTTAATTTTTCAAGTTGCAATCCGTTTCCATATATAAAGCAGTCAAAGAGTTTCAGTGCTCTAATAGTAGACTATCATTTTTTGGTTTCCTGCGACACAAATACAGAAATTTTGGCTGTTCAAAAATCTGGTAAAATCCGTGACACCCCCAACAATTTCTAACACATACACCTGGGCGAGCATTGGAATCTGAAATATGAGCATTTCAGGTGTTGTGTTGTTGCTCGTTTGTTGTCATCTAGTCACCTTTTATTCCGAGATTATCCTTTTAAAAGCAGATCGTTTTAAATACAAAATGAAAATATAAAAACAGATGTCTGTCGATCTAATATAAGTTCTACTGGATTTTCGCCAGTCATTTCGATATCGTTGACGAGAGGCTTATGCACCTTTTCGCACTTATGTCTGAAATTTCGAGGCTGGGGGGAACAAAATTCCCCACCATTTCTGGTGTTAAGTCGCTGATTGCTTTTAGCCTCAAACATCAAAAAGTATTTCCGCGAGCCTCAGTGTGCAGCCTTTGAAATGGAAAATTAATCGATGGTTAATGCTTGAAAATATTTTCTTAGTCTACGGCGATCATTTGGTTTGGTTTAGCAAGGCTAAAGTTCATGGTATGTTAACTGGAAGAATACATTTATGTTGCAGTCCGGCTATCCGTGTATTTTGTGAGCTCCGCGCAAGGGGAGCTGGAGTAAACGGGCCAACTAAACGTTTGAATATACGGTTTAGAAAAATAGTGAAGAAAAGTAAATTTTAAAAAGTGAAGATATTTGATGTCAACTCTCAAATAAATAAGACTTCTAGTGTTTGCTGTTCACATATTTCAACTTAAACTAACACAAGGAAAACTAATTTGGACGTAATTTTATACAAGTTCATATTTGCGTAGGGGTGGTAGGAACCATAATTACAAAAACAGAGATTTTTCATCAAAATGAACGGCGGATTTGCTTTGCGTGTTGTTTTTATAAACCCGCAAAATTCCAGTCGTTAAAACGTATCAATGAAAGTGATGACAAAATAAGCCAAGTCTGCGAATTTACATCAACAACAGCAAGCTTAGAGAGCTGAAAGAATGCGATTAATGGTGAAAACTTATTTTCAAACAATTCGTCGCGTCGCAGTTTTTTTTTTTCGCAGCTAATTATAAATAGATTATTAAAGTAGTGCGAATGGCAAAGAAAACAATTCTTACAGCAGGCTAATGAAACATCGTCTGTTCTTTTAGATGCCCGCTTAGAAGTAAAAACTCTCAAAGCTAGCCGCTTAAGCCTTTCCTAGAAGTATGGCGCGGTGATGGCTGTAATGTTAAGCATTGTTCTTCACTCCGATAGTTGAATACACCGGGCACAAGTTGGAAAGAGTTCCGCTGTTTGCTTACAACAAGACCATTTCTTGTGTCTTATTACTGTCCTCTAACCGTTTGAAAGTTAAATCTTTGGCCAGTTTGGACTGTATTTCCTTGTATCGATTTGTTTATCAAGCATGGCTGCAAAGTTTGTGTGTGAGCCTATCTTGGACAGCTCCGCGGCGTTCCGCCGGCGCGGAACTGAGAAGGAACGGAAATCCTGAAGTATATTGTTTGTTCAATTGAGTTAGTACTAGGTGGAAAACAGTCATTAATCACATTTAATCCATGCAAAAGTAAAACAATTCAACCCTAAAATCTTGATGAGCGAATTTAAATCCTGGCCAATACTTAGAACAAAACCGGACTTCCTCGCCTGACTAACAAGTCCGAGTCAATTCTAGTGGTTGCCCGGGAGTGGTTGACCCTTATTTAGTGGAATTTTATTATGTTCAAAGTAAGCCAAGCACTTGTCCTAAATAAAATCAAAGCAAAGCGACTGTTTTTAATTCGTGTGAATTCTAAGAATTGTTAAGCTATAGCTTACCTGCGGGTCACCGTGACAAATTAAAAATCCGCATCGTTCCGCAATCTCAAACAGCTCTGATTTTTTCAATATCAATAATAAACGTCTTAAGATCGTTTCCCTTCAGAGGTTCCAAACTCGCTGATAACGCCAAACGTTTCGATCCACTACTTTAATAGACCAGTTCGGACGAAGATATGAAAACTGCCGGAGATGCAAAGATATCAAAGGTTACGAAACCCCGCCCGGGTGCAAAACTTATTATGGAATCACTTTATATCCCTCGCGAGCCACCGCGCAAAAAAGAATGAAAAGGAATATTTCGTCTAGTTTTGTTTTTCAAATAACTCACGCTGTGCTCGGTTACTTTTACAAACAAAGGGAAGAATGATGTTCTAAAGGATATTCTAATTCCTGTAGGTGAACTAAAAGTTGTCTCCGAAGTCCGGCAGCAGTTTTTTAATAGTGGCCGAAGGAACTTGTTTCGTCCCGTGAAATTTGTGAGCAACTTGAGGCGCGCAGCAGAAATATAAAACCGCGCGCGAGAGAGAGGTTTCGATGACTAACATGTGTGAAGGGAAATAGTTGCAAAATGTTCAGAAATACAACATTTAAAACTACGTCTTCTTCAGCGTTGGCAGACGCAGGATAATTGCAAATAAATCGAATTTTAATTTGTTCTAGAGGTTATAATAACACTTGAGCTAATGAAAGTGCAAGGGACGGAACTCAATGTGTTGTCCATATGTGTATGATTGTTACTGCTTATAACGTATAGGAATTTATCACGAGCAACGGAAGAAGCCCAGCAAACCGGACAAACAACCCAACAGATATGAATGACAGATATTGAATCAAGGATTAAGCATATAAATAGACAAAAATTACACGACTGAAATAGTTACCAATTTGATAAAGATATCCGCCGATGTTGACTGCGAGACGGAAGGCTGTTGAGAAGTCAACTGTATGCTTCTTGTCGATATCACAAGCGCTTTTCCATCTGACAGCTTTTACAAAAGAATGAAAAGCTAATCAAAGCTTCTGAACTTTTCAACGCACTTATTAGTAGCGGGTTAGGGAGCTTAGAGCTATTGTTTTAGAAATTCTAAGTGAATAAAGGAAAATACGAGCGAGGGTGTTCAAATCATTACAGTGTTGTTAGGACATATGGCGCCATGTACAGATTCGCTTTTATTAGTTTTTAATAGCAGTGCTTTGTGTCAAAACAAGTCACACATTGTAAAATCAATTTTGACAAAGAAATGTCGTGCTAATAACCCTTTTGAGCAATAATTCTTGCTTGTATTATGGATTATCTTTGCGGGGTTGCCTCAAAAAAGCGACTTTTGTCACTTTTTAATCTTTTAATTCCCAAATTTGACATGATTTGCTAAACAGTGGTGTACGCGGCTTTACAATATAATAGACCTGCCAATTATACCCAACGTAATGGACTGTTTGTTGAATAAAAATACATGTAAAATAAACTCTAAATGACATAAGCTGGAAGTACATTGTTTGAGTTTTATTTTGATGCGGCTAAAAATCTCTATAATGATTGAATGTTTGGCATATTTATCATTTATTTTCCTTGGAATAGTTTCCAACCTTTGTAAAAGTATTTGACAGGATCTTTGATCTAGAGCTCATATTTTACTTTAATGCTACATTTCTTGAAATTATATTAAAATAGATAGGGCAAATATAATATTAGGACAGGATCGAAAAGCCAAAAACAGCAGCATTTGTTTAAATATAGAATAATCAAGAGCGTTTTCGATTTCAGTTTTTTGCTGAATTATTTCACACTGAAAATGGAATCGACGAAAAGAAATTGAATCAAGTTTAATCCGAGTCCTGGTCTTTTTAGTTTCTTGCATTTCCGTTTGTTATCAAAGATGGAGTAAAATAGATTTTCCTTAGGAACGAACCGCTTTCCCAAATAAAAATTGGTAGGTGCATGGAGATAATTCAGCGCCGGAAAAAGCTGAACCAAAACAGGTCATTTAAAAACTGGGCTGAAGTTCGTGCGTCCCGTTTCACTGCATTTGAGTACGATTGTGTGCAGAATAACTTGCGAAATTCCTGGAAAAATAGCTTCGTATTTTATGCGTGTAATTACGGATAGATTAAAAAGTGGAACTTAAAAAAAAACCCTGCTGTTAATGAGAAGAGATTATCAGTAATTAAAAATTCATTTCCTTCAAAACGGCAAACGTATTATTATAGTAAAATGAAACAAAACTCGGTGCTTTCTGCGTGTGTCATAATCTTGTTTTCATGGGTGCGGTCCGCAGTGTTTGTGGCTTAATGCATTCGCCGACAGATTTTAATATCAATACAATATATCCCATGTGTGATCGTTAAAAAAGGATAAAATCTTAATCATATGTCGCTTATGATATTTATATCTTTATGCAGGAAAACAAATTTTAGCTGTTATATTTATAGTAATACACATGTTATATACATTATATTCCAATTCTTGAGTTAGAGTAATAACGTTAGAAAGCTATGTCAAAGAGATAAGGCCATGCCGACTTGGGTCAAAAGAAACAATTGGAATTTATCAAATCAACAATTTACATGTGTCCTCTATTAGAACTGATTATTTTTATCTTTTGGGACAATGTGTGTCCGGCAGTGGTCTCCATGCAGGCTGAGTTGGTGACGGAGATAAATTTGCAAAGGATGATTAAAAATGTTAAACACTTCCTCTGCAAAATTGGCCATGGATCTGTAATGTAGAGCCGCCGGCCACGGTTTCCTCTCTAAGCCGGGAAGTTTTTCTTTGGTGCAGGTTGCATTGTTTAGAAATCAGTATACGCACCAACGCCGAGCGGCAAATGTGCCGACCAGCACCCTGACCCTGATGAGACCTGATCAGCACGGAAACACCAGAATCAGCAAATGTGATGAACGAGCGGAACCCGCTAACACTCAACAGCACCAAAAACTCTTCGGTACTCTTCGAGTTGCTGCCCAAAATTAAGCGGTGTGTTAAAATGCGTGCGTAGCTAGTTTTGCCCACAACCATTCAAACCACAACCTCCCCGGCCCTCGATCTGCTGATGGGTAATAGAATTCAGTTCTAAGTACAGGTGTATGCGCTACGCATCACAAAGGGGGTATTATTATAAAGCTGTTGTACTCAACAAAAGATTTTCCATGATTTTCTCTTTAGGTACATGCCAATTTAACTATACTTCTATGTTCAATTAACCTTCCACCCCACCCCTGTGACTGCGATGTGACACTGCATAGGATAGGGTGGGATAGGGCAGGCTACCGTTTAACATGGTTCGTGATCGATGGTTCGACTTTTGTTGGTAGACCACGGAAATTCTTTTTCAGATATAATGGATACATTTCTCGTGCACTCTCTTCAACCAAGCTCCTCGCATATCATCATTGTCTCTAGCGCTAGCTATGTGGCATACTTTCGATAACTTCATGTCATTTTATCATGCAACAAGAGCCGAGCATTAATATGGTCTAACATTTAAACTAAAGTGTGCGGATCATGTCGAATAACGGAAATGACCAGAAAAATGGGACATTAATTTCTTCACAGACGGTATGATCAAATTCTTAGAACTAGTATTATAAGAAATGTATGGAGGCAAGTAAGGAGAAGTTGTATGTTGAAGCCAGGGTTACAGGGTCAAACAGTCTTGTTAGCAACGGATAATAACAACTAAATAAGACGCATTTATTTATGGATCGTCCAAATCCGGAGCAAAGTCCAAGGCTGCCAGCTGCTAAGACTGCTAACAATCCTAACGGAAAGCCAGTTTAAACGGATAACAGGGAGTAAATGCATAAATAGGGATTAATAATTGGACAGTTCAGTTAGGATTTAAGTCTTTAAAGAGACTTGAAACATATCTGTTGTGACTGTCAGTTTCTAACCTTATCACGGAACTGAAGAACTCCATATTGCGATCAACGAAGGAGACTACAGAAAACGCTTTGAATCGGCAAAGCTGCGAGGAATAAGGGAACGATTTTTGACTACTGCAAGAAAAAAAATGCAACTTTTTGCAAGGGACAAATTCCTTCACCATCAACCTCCCTGGTTTTATCTAGCACTTGCTCCTCCCTCTCCCCAGAAAAATCTGAATCACTGAGGCATTCCAAGGGTTTTGGCGAAAGGCAACTTGCTCCAAAATAGCTAAAAATGTAGCGGCAATCTTGTTCCTGAGCATCGACAGCAACTAGCACTGAAAGGGTGTGTATTTGCGACAGCAACAACGTTTCCCTCACCAAATAGGCGACAGGTGGTTGGAAACGAGCGACAAAGCAACAACAGAAACCCCCTTGCTGGAAGGCCTCAACACTCGTAACCGTTTAGGCTACAGTCACGACAGAAGTATTTCTTCTCAGTTTTAATCTCTGTATATTTGCCCTTTATTTCAGTTGAAAGTTGCTGTGGAAGACAAAAGAGCGATATTTGCTGTTTTATCAGCAGATGTTGGCTGGTACAGAGTTAACAATGTTTATAGCCAAACCAGAGCCAAACACTTTACAATGACTTCCGAGTGTGTATACAGGCAGTTGGCCTCCGTTTAATAATATTGATATGGCGAAGCGTCGAACTCGATCGACCTGAAAAGCTATTTCCTATGAGATCTAGATCTAGATGGGCCGTTATTGTATGCTGATTAAAATATTTGACTGGATGTAAATATGACGCCACAGATATTAGTGCAGTCGGAGTAAAGGAGCGACTATTATAACTCGCCATTAGTCCGAAGCGATATTAAGGCCGTGAGCGTGGTACATGCAATTGCGCAACTCGACCACCCCTTCTCAGACCCCTTCTCAGCACACATGCTCGTTCGGATTTTCAACAGGCTGTTGTTCCAGGCGTTCGGTTAGTTGGGAGCAGCGTGGAACAGGCTAGATTTTCAAGGACATCGGACTCCCATTCAAAAGATAACAAGCAGTACACTGAATAAACAGGAGAACGGATCCCTTATAGCAAGGAAAAGTGAAACAGCAACAGACATATGAAACGCACGATTAGATATAGTCGATATACGAATTTAAAATTCACATCTTCCCACTATTTTCCTCTGTTTAGTGGTTTTGCCTTTTCTAGAGTTTTCCCATACAAACCCTCATTTTTTACTGCAGAAAAATCTTGATTTCTTGATCCTCCAGGGGAAACGAAAACTGGTTCGAGAAATCGGGAGCAAAATTACAGAGAAGTACTATCCAAGGGAAACAAAAATCGGTTCGAGAAACCGAGAGTTTCGTAAAACTGAGGATTCGAGATATCGGGATTCTAATGTATGTTTTAATCCTCAAATTTGAACCATTTATGCCTTCCCGTTTTAATTGCGCTGGCGTTTGTGATGGGCTCATGTTTGCGTCCAGTTCTGCTTCGATTCTTTTCCCGCCTTCATCGATCGAAGAAAAACTGTGCGAAATAATATAATCAGTAGAGCGCTGTGAACGGCCTACTCTCCTCTCCGAAGTAAGACTTCTAAATCTAACACTTAAAAATCGTTCAAATAATAAGCCCTCCCGAATCTAAGCCCATAGGCCTATAAAGAAATATTAGGGAAATGTTTGACTTCTTCCAATTTTCACACGCAATATCCCTTCCAAATATAAACCCAACCATTTTAAAACGCAAAGGAGCACCTCCCCCACCCACCTTCCCACCCCAGCCCCGAAAAGAAAACTTGCGAGGGAGACTGGATACCAATAGCAGTTTTCCCAAACATCTTAGCGCGCTGCCGCCAACATGGCGGAGTCCGAGGACGAAGACAGCTCTCTGAACCTGACTGGGTTTTTATTCGGGAATATCAATGAAAAAGGAGAACTTGAAGACACAGAAATATTAGATGAGGTAATTTACAATGCTGGGTAGTTCACTGCTGTTATTGTCTTGAGTAATGTGCAGTTATAGTGGGTGCGAAAATTTGTCAACAAATGAAACTTACAAGATCATGCAAAAGACACATTGTTTATGGCTGAATATTATTCTCATTTTGCCCGATCAGCAGGAAGGGTCGTCTCAACGACTTGACTACTGAAGCCTCGAAGGATTTATGTTTTAAATTTGATCTTTCTTTCCTTACATCAATGATCAGATTATTATTCGGCCTGAGATGTGTTATTGATTGTACACACACCACATCAGGTTATGATTCCACGATCACGGTTTTACTTCATACTAGAATCATCACAAGAATCTTCACTTATGATACATTAGCTTGAATTTCTGTTAGCTTTAAACTTACAAAGTGATTAGTTTTTATAAAGAAACTGTTGTACTGCTTTGACAGGAAAGTGAATTGACACTACCAACTTAATTATTGCTACATGATATGAACTTAGCTCTTGTAGTGAGAAATACTTTCTCCCAGGGTTTTGATAACTGTCTTATTGGGTTGACCATTCCATTTGATTTGACCAGGTCAATGCAATGGAAAAAATATAACACATTTCTAATATTTTGGTTGCTTGGTCAGTTGGAGTTCACTTATCAGAAAGTTGTCAAAGATCTTTTCAAAAATGAGTCAAAACAACTAGACTTAGTTGCAAGCGTACAGACGAGCCCACATTACTAAAGCAAATTCATTTCTAAGAGGTGCCTTGTGTTTAAATTAAAATGTTGTTGGAACATGTTTTTAGGAATCTCGACGCCATCTTTCCCAGTTGAGCTCTCTGAGTGGTTTGGGAAGTCTTGTTCAAGATATTGCAGAGGAGGGAAATAACTCACAGACTCAAGATTCGACAACACTGAGTGAAGCGAGCAGCGGTATGTAGAAATCTTACTGATTTCCCTAAAATGAAATACAAGATTCTTATCTTACAAAATGTAAATATACCACACAATATACCGGTAAGCATCCAGAACTCCATCTGTTAACACTGAGACATCCAAATTAAAGACCTATCTGAACTTGTAAATGTTAAAAGCTTCTCCGATAATTTATAAGCTCCAACCAAAGTCAATTCCCACGATTATGGAAACCTTCGGGACCACAGTTGGAGCTATTTTCAGTAATTCTTGTTTGCTGGGACTTCAACTCCTGTCTGTAATGACAGAGTGTCCATAACAGAGAGGTGGCTGGTAGTGGGAGCGCGGGCCACGGGAGGGAGACGGGGGGGAATGGGGGGCCAGACAGTGGGCCGGGGCCCAGAGAGGGGGGGGGGGGGGAGAGAGGGGGAGGGAGAGCGGGGGGGGACGGCAGGAGTCGGGAAGGGCGGGAGAGGAGGAGGCCGGGGGGGGGCGGGGGGGGGGGGGGGGCCCGGGGGGGGGGGGGGGGGGGGGGGGGCGGGCGGGGGGAGGGGGGGGGCGGGGGGGGGGGGGGGGGGGGGCCCCCACCCCGAGGCGGGAGACGAGCAAGAACCCTGAAACAGTATGTTCAGGGAGGTGTGATTATCTTGAAACCCTGGCATGAGGCTTTTTATGATCTTGTTAACTTATATCTGTTCAGTACCACATGCAATTTTTGTTTCCATTTTGGATTTTTTTTTTTTTCATGCAAAATTACATGATTTTACTTTTACATTTACTTTTCTATACCAGGGCTGTCATTAAGGTTTTAAGCAACCAACAATGAAGTTTTAACTTAACTAAGTGGAACATAGGTCCTTAACTGATGCACGCCACCTTACCTTATTTTGTGTAGTGCCCTTTGCTTCATTCCACGCAAGGTGTTTCCTCTTCAACTTTGCCATTCTTGTGGGTCTTCAGGTGTGCTGGGGTACACTGAAGTTATTAATCATAGCCTTTTACTCTGTATGCAACTGTAATGTAACACCAATCAACATCTTCACCCATAACATTGAGAGAACTCAGCCTTAACAAGTGTTATAGGTTAGGGACCTTAATGACAGCCCTGGGTACCATACCGGTAAATCCCTACTTAATAATAATAATACTTATACTTATTGTGTTTTTTTCTGTTATCTTCAGGTTGGATTCAGAAAGATTCAAGTGCTACAGATTACAGTGATATCTCTGAGCTAGCAGAGGAAGAGGAGGAAAAGTATTATAAACATGCAGTGTCTATATTTTCTCAAAAGAAGAACGCCACCTCAGCTGGTAAGTTTCACTGATATATCCTGATATTCTCATAAAGACATCTGTAAAAAGTTAGTAAGTTAGAGATGAGAATAGAAAAAATAGATCACCCAATATAATGGTAAACTCATAAATGTCAAAACTAAATGTAAAGAATTGTTTCAACCTAATTCAAATCGAATATGGCAACTAAATGAAGTAGGACATAGAAAAACAAATAATATTATTCTAGTTTTGTAGCTGCATGATAACATATGTAAACACCTTTTGAAAGTAGTTTCAAATTAGGTCCTTTCTAACGGGGGAGTACAAGTGGCAAAATGGTTTGTGTGTTGGACTCTGGATCAAGTGGTCGGCCGGGTTTAAGCCCTGGCCGGGTCATTGTGTTGTGTTCTTGTGCAAGACACTTTACTCGCATAGTTCCTCTCTCAATCCAGGTGTATAAATAATACCAGTACACTAATGCTAGGGGGCAACCCTGCGATGGACTAGCATCCCATCCAGGGGGGGGGAGGAGTAGAAATACTCCTAGACGCTTCATGCTACAGAAACCGGGATATGCTCCTCCAAGATGGGCCACTAGGCTTGAAAGCAGACTTTACCATATCTCCTTTCTAACCAGGATGCTGCTGAGCAGCACTTGGTCAACTAGCGGAATTCTATACCTGCCAACTTTTTTTGGGTAAAGGGGTGTGTTTTTTTTCTTGCGTGGGGTTTTCGAAGAGATGGGAATTCGTTGGTTGGGTTTCGAGTTTTCATTTTTTTGGGGTTTTTTTTCCTTATTTTTTTTTAAATTTTTTAAATTTTTTTTTTTTTTTTTTTTTTTTTTTTTTTTTTTTTTTTTTTTTTTTTTTTTTTTTTTAAAATTTTTTTTAATTTTTGGGGGTGTTCGGCGGGCGGACGCCCACCGCGGGGGGGGGGGAGAATTCACAGAAAAGAACATTGCTTCTTTTTTTTAATTCAATTCTTAATTAATTTTTAGATGACGATTATGATGACGATGGTGATGATAATGTCAACACGGCACCTAGTGATCAAGGTTTGTGTGTTTGTTGTTGGTTTGTTTGTTGCTTGTGAAACATTGAATTAAATGCTACTACGATCATGGTAAATTCATTCTTGTGATTCATGAAATGTGAATTTGCTTCTTGTAAAAAGAAGTTATCCAATATCCAGGAGTATAGTAAAGCTAAAGAACTATGTTGTGGTACATTGCCAACTGTGCATGTGGGAGATTACTTAATATATTAGCCCTACGTCATCAATTTTTATGTCAAATGGTGCCAGTACAAGTTGATTGCTGTCATTTCTTCATAGCTGGTGGCATATTGTTACCAACTGTTGCCCCTGCTGCTTCTACCCTTTCCAAGCAAGAACAGGATAGGTTGGCAATGCCGCCCCCACCAGCTCCACAGCTGTCGGCATCCCCATCAACTGAGGGTGTGGATGACAGTGACAGTGCTGATAAACACTCATTAGCAGCTCCCCTGGCAAGTACAATTGGATCAGGTAAATGACACAATTTATGTTTACTTGATGCTTAACCATGCATAAAAACTAACTTTAGTTACCTTATTACATGAAATTTTCGCGACACTTAAATTTCGCGAATTTCGCGATTCCAAAAAAAATCGCGAAATTAAAGTGACGCGAACAATAAGTGTCGCGAACATAACATGCCGCGAAAATTAAGTGACTCACATTATACCAACAATAAAATAATAAGTTTAGTACCACTGAAGGAAGGATTTTCAGTGTAAATGGATGTTGTCGTCAGTTGACTCAAGAACGATAACTCATGCACGTACAAACATGACCTACTTGTAGACATTGTAAGAAGTCTAAGAAGTGCTCTGTTGTTGCTATTGCCGAGAATTAGTCCCTCCCTTGCGTTTTTGTTAATTTTAACGTTATTGTTCCTTTGATGAAGTCGTTTTATTTAATTTAAGGGCATGTTAAATAATATTGGCAAGGAAATGTGTCTTACTCAAAAACGCGAATTTAAAGTGATTCAAAATACAAAATTTTCGCAAAATCGCGAAATTTAAGTGTCGCGAAATATGCGCACCTCAAAATCGCAAAATAAACGTGTCGCGAAAATTTCATGTAATAAGGTATCTAGTAATAGTGGTTCAAAATTCCTTTTATTCAGGAGGGTTCCAGGGCTATACTCCAACAGTGCCCAGCTGCCACAGCCACTAAATTTTGTTTTTGGCTGCCAAAATAATTTACTTTACATAAGCTTAAGTGCTGGGCATCCCAAATTTCATGGCTGGGAGGCTTCTGGCATCCTGTAGTTTTTCTAAGAGCACAGTCTTGGGGTTCTTTGTATTTAACTCCTACTACAGGCCAGAAAATGGTCTCCAATACAGTCGAACCTCGATTATCCGGACCTCGATTATCCGGATTTCTCGATTATCCGGACTTCCTTCTCTGGTCCCAATTTTCTCATGAATATTAATTAGTCACATTCAAGACTAGATAAAGTACACATGTACTTCCTTTAACTAAGTTCTACGGCGATTTAAACGTTATTTAGGTGGTTTACCTGTCAAAAATCTCGGAAAACCTCTGATGTGTAGTTTCCAAATATCAAACAACATTTGAAAATACTTCTGCAGGCAACTTCATTATGCAGTTTCCACTAGCCATAAAAACATTCACACAAATAAAGTGGCTTTCTGTCTTTGCTTACTTGTATTATACTGAAGTTTACAAGGCAAAATGGCTAAATTCAAATGTTTAAATCCTTCTATGAAATCAAAAACATCGTGGAGTGTTCGATCGTTCGACGTAGCAAGTTAGCACCATGCTGGTCACCAGTCCCAACACAAAAGGACGCATGAAACGCCTGGAGGTTCAAAATTGTTTGCGAACGAAGTGGCGTATTCCATCGCCTTTTTCGGACAAAAACTGTCTCAAAATGATCAATGTCTTCGGAATTTTTGTTTGTGAGGATGGTTAACAGCTGATTTATTGCTATTATGAAGCAACATTTCTGTTTTATGCGCAAAAATGTGCTGAAGATGCGGAGGAAGCGGAAATTAGCGAACTTGGTTTAATACTTTGCTCTTTACGATGCCCTGGTTTTACTTTTGGCTCATTAATATTTATATTTTCGATTATCCGGACTCTCGATTATCCGGACTATTTAGCCTAGTCCCAACGGGTCCGGATAATCGAGGTTCGACTGTATGTTGAAATTGTGTCAAATGTTCTTTATGATGAATTATTAACTTGTTTTTTCTTTGCAATTATGGAAGGATGTAACTTTTTTCTCTCAGCATAATTATCACCTAAGCATACTTTTGAGTATACAGATGTAACAGTCCATTTTTAGTTGTGAAACTAAAAAGTATCATTTACTTTTAGTATTAATACATAAAATAATATAGCTAATGCTTCTACAGAGCTTGAATGTCTATAAGAGAGCTGTCACATCTTTAACTTTGAATTACATAACTTTTTTGTTCTATTACAGAATTGTTGAATGAAGGTGGCAAGCTTACCACTCATGATGGCAAAACAGTCACAGATTTGTTTCCAGAGTTCAGGCCTGGGCAGGTGTTGAGGTTTTCGCGTCTATTTGGCCCTGCAAAAGCTTCCTCCATGCCGCAACAGTGGCGCAATGCCAAGAAAAGGAAAAAGAAGAAAAAGAAAGAAGAGGTTGAAAAGACTGAGATAGAGCCCCCAAGGTCCCCTCCTAGTCCCCGGCCTGAGGACTGTATGTCTGATGATGAGGTGAATTACAGTCAAAATAAACAGCGCATGCCGCCTAATATTCCGGAATAGTTTTGATTAACGGTGAACGGATTGAATTATTAACGGCGGCAAGCGTGGCCGAGTGGTTTAGGGCACTGGTGTTGTAATCCGGAGGTCACCGGTTCGAGGCCTGCCCTTGCCACTAGCTGGATTTGTTTCTCGGTTGTCCCGAGTTCAAATCCTCGACCACGCTTTGTATATAGCCAACTGGTCTGCCTCCTGCCAGTTGGGATTTTTAACCTTGTTATGTTCATTTATAAATTATTTGTTTCCTCTGTTTCAGTGGCATGCCTGTAAACTAGCTATCTCGTTGAGATATGAAGCTAAGTGCATGACCACTATAAACACATACTTTACTTATCAAACATTCAAATTCAATTTGAATATTGTAAATCATCCAACCGTAAACACGTGAATCCGTGAACGTGTCAAAAATTAACCAATCAAATTGGTTTATTTTTGACAGGTTCATGTGTGCACGCATTTATGGTTGGATGATTTACAATATTCAAATTGAATTTGAACGTTTGAAACGAATAATGCAATACGTTCGCCGTTAATCAAAACTATTCCGGAATATTAGGCGGCACGCGCTGTTTATTTTGACTGTAAATGTGCATCCTTTTTTTGTGTGTGGTTTGGGTTTGGGAATATAAAGACAGTTTATAGTAACAAATGTTCAGTTTTAAAAACTTACATTTTGTATCTTTTTTATTTTCTCAAAATGAAAGGGCTTCTGGCAAAGTCAATTGACATTGCTCTATGTTCAAAAGTCAATTGAGGTTTTAATTCTACTTGTGTTAAAGTTTGTTTATACTGCTAATTGTTTCTGTAGAGTTAGGGACTAGTCAAGAATAAAACTACAAAAAAAAAAAAATAAATGAACACTTACAAAACTAAATCAACAGTCACATTAATCCTGTATATAGCGGTTTTCACTTGAGTGTCGTAAAACCAAAACCAAAGTAATTACTCTGGCCAATCACAAAGGTCACAGACAATCCAGTGAACCAATCAAAACTCGAAGCAAATACATGTAGTTGGCACGAAGAGCGGGAAAACGTGCGCGAGCTAGTCACGATTGGTTTTGGCAGGGATCCATATTCCCAGTCGTCCGGTCGTCCGAGACGACTAAAAAATCGTATGGACGACCAAAAGATTACATAAACTCGTCCGCTGGACGACTTAAGTTTGACTTAATAAAAAAAAAACAATTATTAAGTTTTCTTATGAGTTACTTGCGTTCTGACCACTTGTCATCCATTCATAACTTTTTGAAAACAGAAAATAATTTGCAACTTTCTGTCGCGATAAAATCATGATTTTGGCCGCCATCTTGGATGATGCGGTATTTTCCATCAATGAAATCATTGCAGGCTCAATTTTCAAGCTCTCAACCGCTGATATTTTGTACTGCAGCTGCATCCGCGAAAACACGAGGCGATCGCATCAGCTGATGTTTTGATCAAAATTTGCCGTTATCTTGGTCTGGCACCGCCAGCAAAGAAAAAAAGCAATGTTAACACTACAGAAAAACAAACCAAATATGAATAAGAAAAGCAAAAGCGTTCTTTTCTTCCGTGGTTGCAGTCGAAGAGGCCCTGGCTTTCATTTGTGCCCGCATCATACGCTTCCAATTCCGCCAACATCACAAGCCGCTTGGGGGCGTGATGTTTTGTGAAATTTGTAAACCGGCAGCCAAGGTAGACAAGTAAAAAGTCTCATTAACAAATACTTGTGAATCAAACTTTATTATAACAGATTCGTTGTCTTGTAGATTTCATGTTTACACAGTGTTACATACATGTGATAATAACAAAAAAGTCAACTTTTCATTTACTTGTTGTACGGTCGCCATTCTTCACTTTTGAACGGGCAAGTAAAATTTTGCCAGGGCAAGTATGTCATCTTGCATACTTGCCCGGCTGACGACTTGGAGAAAAAACGAATATGGATCCCTGTTTTTTTTTACTCCTGATTGGCCGAGAAAGTGGCGCGAGATTTTTAAACCAATCACTAAGCGTAGTGAACGCAAAACCAAAGCAAACGCAAATTACTTTCGACACTCAAGTGAAAACTGCTCTAAGCTTGATAGTGCTTTGATCAATTGGGGCTAGGTTTCTTTTCAAACTTAAAGCTATTTATGACCAAAAATAAAAGAAGTAAGTTGTAAAATCAAGGTTTTGTACAACATTATTTTACTGAAAGTCACTCTTAAGTACCGGTACTAACGTTGATGAGCCATGAGGTTCCTCTGATCTCTAGGATTGCAACAGTCACAAGTCATATTTCTTGGCTCTTAGAGGTGTTTAAAACATGTATGGCATCTTGTTCATTACAGGACAAGTTGATGGCCCCATGGGAACCAACATCAGATGAGTTAAGAGACATGAATGGTGATTGGTCATCTGCTGGAGCCCAAGATGCTAACAGTAAATACGTCTGTGAATGGAGAAATGGTCCAGCAGCTCTGTGGTATGAAATGCTTGGAGTAAATGAAGATGGAACAAACCTAGACTATGGCTTTAAACTGAAAGAGGTTAGGTCAACATTGTGATCAGTTATAATTTATCAGACAAACCAAAACAGACCCTAAGAAACTGTCAAAATTCTGTCCGTACTGTTGGCTTGGTCACCTCCCTAATGCAGACCTCCTTGCAGTAATTATTACAAAAATGAAGAAAATTGTCATATACTTGACGAAATATTGTCTTCACCTACTATCAATTCTCAGGACTAACATTGGAAGAAATGTGTAAAACCAGTAGGGAGAAGAGACATGAAATAAATGAAATGATCGTCGCAGTGTGTAAGCAATTTAAGCAATTGCATTTTTTTAGCCTGAAAAAATTTCAAGGGTACGATAGGATTTTGAACCCATGACCTCTGCAATACCAGTGTGTTGCTCTACCAACTGAGCTATGAAGCCTTCAGTTGATACGTTGGGGGCAGGTCAATTGTGGGTGTGAGTCCACATGTGACCTGCAGATAAATGATAAAAAATGAATGAAATGATCCTTGCAGTGTGTAAGCAATTTAAGAAATTGCATTTTTTGCATGTACACCAAGCATGCCTCAAGGCTAGGAGGAGTAATGAAAAGCTAATAAAATCGCTGTGATGTTAATAAATAAATGTTGTAGCTGGTATTATTTACTCTGAGAGTACTACGTGACTGCGTGATGCAGTTAAATGTGTGTGTTCATTGGCATAATGTGATTTGCGCAATGCAGTCGTTGTGTCACCCACAAATGACCACTGCTCACCACTAAAGTTCTCAGTAGCTCAGTGGTTAGAGCGTCCGACTAGTGTACGGAAGGTTGTGGGTTCGAGTCCCATCTGTGAACTCAGAATTTTTTTCTGAGTTCTTTCTCTCCACACATCAATCCATTATTATTATTTATTTACTCTGAGAGTACTACGTGACTGCGTGATGCAGTTAAATGTGTGTGTTCATTGACATAATGTGATTTGCACGATGCTGTCGTTGTGTCACCCACAAATGACCACTGCTCACCATTAGAGTTCTCAGTAGCTCAGTGGTTAGAGCGTCCGACTAGTGTACGGAAGGTCGTGGGTTCGAGTCCCATCTGTGAACTCAGAATTTTTTTCTGAGTTCTTTCTCTCCACACATCAATCCATTATTATTTTTTATTTACTCTGAGAGTACTACGTGACTGTGTGATGCAGTTAAATGTGTGTGTTCATTGACATAATGTGATTTGCGCGATGCAGTCGTTGTGTCACCCACAAATGACCACTGCTCACCATTAGAGTTCTCAGTAGCTCAGTGGTTAGAGCGTCCGACTAGTGTACGGAAGGTCGTGGGTTCGAGTCCCATCTGTGAACTCAGAATTTTTTTCTGAGTTCTTTCTCTCCACACATCAATCCATTATTATTAGTTGTAGCTGGTGTTGATGATACATGATGATACGTACACTGTGCAGCCAAAGGAACGTTTCTCTGCTTTTTATTCTTAGGTTATTTTTAGAACGTTTTTAATTCGTAATTTTTATGAGAACACTAGTACTTCTTTAAACTTTTTAACTTTTTTTTAGCATTTTAGCGGTATTTTTTTAAAGTAGTTTTTGAGTTATTTTTTCAAAATAGCTCTTTAGTCGGCGCGATGTTCCGTGGCTCAGTCAGTCAGTCAGTGGGTCAGTGAAGTATGTTTGTTTGTCACACCAATCAGATTTCAGGTACTATCAGAACCAATCAAATTGCAGTTTATAAAGGCGACGTAATCTGACGAAATTATGTGTCGCAGCGTGTCGCAGTTCGTTTTCGTTGAAAGATTAATTGGTGAGTTGTGAATTATCATGGATTTGAAACATATTCGTAGTTTGCGAATCAAATTGTGAGCTTCGATACAAAGTTCCCAACTTCGGCCCGAATTAATTAAATCCTTCTGTAGTTATGTTATCAAAAAGGGCTTTGCTACGCTAAACTGTTGGAAACAAATGTCATAAAAATAAAAAAACTTTTATGTTCAGCGAGCCGTAAACATGTTGTCTCGAACAAATTAGTCTTCCCTGTCGCGTCGCGTCGCATCGCGTCGGCTTCGATTAAAATCAATTTTACATATGGGTAAACCATCCAGTTTCATCCGGTTTACAAACGCAGAAGACTTGAAATTGAAGACAGTGAAGATTATGCCTCACAGAAATCGTTAAATATGTGTTTTCATACAAAAAAATAAAAATTTGACCAAATTTCTACATGCATGATATTTATTTATCGGCAAATCACTTGCATGATCGCTGATGCGAAACGTTGTCTTGCACTTCAAGCTACTTCCCTTGACACTGAAATTCTAAAATCTTCAAGTTCAGAAATCGCCATGACTTTCGAGCAACATGTCTTGTTTCTCCTCAACTACCAAACTTGGAAAGTTCAGTCGGGCCCAAGTCGGGAAATTTGTATCGATGCTTGCAATTTGATTCGAAAACGCGCACTGTAATTGGCAACTTCATAACAAAGTTTCCAATTTCCCAACAAACTTCGCAAAGCGGGCGGCCAAAGTAAAATGAAATCAACTGTAAAACATTTCGTTCAAACATTTAACATTTCGTTCAAACATTGAACCGGTAAAAGTAACTTTACTGTTAAAAGCAACTACGATCGATAGCCAAAACAGAATAAGAGCGTGCCATTTCGTGACAACTTGATAACTCAATTAGTTCTTGTTTGTTGAATAGAATTTATGTTGTGAATGAACGAAAATCTTTGTTGAACAGTTTTGACAGGAAACAAATACTCCAGGTGTACTGCGCTTTAAAGAGCTTTTCCGAAGAGAGTGTTTTTTTTATTTGACTCGTTTATTACTTCGTTTATTATAGTACTTTTCGTTCAATGTCTATATGAAGACGTGGCTTTTTCGAGAAAAACAAGGGTATCGTGTTACGTTCGTTTTAAAAAAAACAAAGGTGTCATGTTACAAAAGTGAGAAAAACAACGGTATCATGTTACAGTGTTTGGCAAAAAGCCAAAAGTATTCCGTAACAAACAAAAGTAACCCGTTACGGTTGCTACAAAGCTAGCAACAAAATAACCGCTTTAAACAGAATAAGAACGTGCCATTTTGTGACATTTTGACAATTGAATTAGTTTTGTTTTTTTAATTAAATGATGAAAATTTCCGTATTAAATAAAACAGTTCTGATGTATCAAAATGCATGTAAAAATTATTTTGTTTGCAAGCAAACTTTGTGCAAAAAAGTGACTCCGTGGGGCGCCATACACAATTAGCTCAACCCATGGCATAAACCATCCCAACAGGACAATCACCCAGTTTCACCCCAAGCCACCCCATAAATTTAAAAAATAACTCCTGCACGCTTAGCGTGCCTATGTTTATAGATAGATATATATTTTATACAAATGCCGGTTAAAAAATTCCCAGTAGATGCGTGACACTTTCAAATTAGTACTATAAACAAAAAAACTAAAAAAATGTTGTCAACAGTGTCATTTTGTGTAATTAACTCAAACGTTTCGGGCATAGCCCTTCATCAGTGTGAAAACCGTTTTCCAATGTGTGTACGCGATCGCATGTTGGATTTAAAAGTCCCAAGAGCGCGCGGAAACCTGACATACTCTCTTTTATTTTAAATTTATTTTATTTTACACAGGGCCCCCGTTGATACCAGTCTTGCGACTGAAGGGGTCACCCTGTTAAAATATCAATTATTATTATTATTATTATTATTATTATTATGTATTTATTGTGCATGTCATATTTTCATCAGTTGTCATTCTGTTTTTGCATTCGAAGAAAACAGAAGATGAAGAGGAAGCACCCAAATCCCCCGAGTCCCTCCCCCCTGAGAATTGTTTTGAAATGGTTTCACAAGTCAACTGGGAAGATGACATCATTTGGACGCTTGAGGATGTGAAACCCAACCTTCAAGCACAAGCTAGGGCAGGGTGGATACCTACGTCAACCACACGCACAGCTCATGCTTACGCACTGCAACAGGAACAGCTATTGCAACAACTAGGTATCAACAATTTGAATTTTTGCTTTTCTTTATCTTGTGTGTAGGAAGCACAGTGGTGTGTTCAATTCTGGATTGAGCAGTCTGGCTCTGAGTGCTGACCAGGGTGTTATTGGGCAAGACATATGCAGGGCTGCAAATAACTGGCGGTCATCGGACATTGGTCAACCGAAATTTGCTCGTGTCTAATGAAATCCCAAGTGTGGTTGGACATGATGTCCAGACAATTTTTTGATTGTGTTCATCATTTTATGGCAACAATAAATAAACATCTGTCTGACCACAATTTTGCTTTGTCCGACCAAGATGGTGTCTTAGTAGGATGTATGTCCTTTCAAGTGAAAAATAAAATATTTGCAGCCCTACATATGGGTTATTGACCAAGCATGAGGTTAAAAGATGGTGAAATATTGGCCAAGTTCTTTCTTGCATGTTTAGTTGAGGTTCATAAACATGCAATCTAGACTGAACAAGTTTGGTCAATAAAAAGTTTATTATATGGCCAATAAAGTCATGAATTGTGAATTGAAATGTCTCTCTATAGTTATCTGAAGGAATTAGCCAGTTCAAGGCACGAACAACCACCAAACTTATTTGTCACTATTGGAATTGATTTAATTGATTGATGAGTTTAAAGAATGAAAATATTTTCTGCGTGCATTATTTCAACACACAAGCCAGCTGCAACAACAACAGCAAATTTGCAGGAAATTCCAAAGCTGGCAAGATTGCTTGGGATTCCTCATGATTTCCCTGCAAATTGGTTTTTGTTGTTGTTGTTGCCGCTGGCTCTCGTGCTGAAATAATGCACGCAGAACCAGAGTTGAGCACCATCCATGTACGCCACTCGGCTCAAGCACAGACTTAACCTTTTACCTTGTTATTTTGTTCTCAGGAGTACGACATCCAGGCTTAGAAACCTTTCTGAAGAACACAACCACTGCAATCAAAGCAAATGTTAATTTTCTGAATCAGAACAGCAAGCCAGGGGTGTCTGGAGAAGATAACAATCAGGAGAAACATTCGACATGGTATTCTATCTTTCCAGTGGAAAACTCCGAACTTATTTACGGCAACTGGGAAGACAAGATTATTTGGGATGTAGAGGTATAATTTCAAGTAATCTTTTTGTGTATTATAGAAATTATAATAACATTGCTAAATACTGGTTGATTGTTTAGTTTTAATTCGTGCTGGGAAAAATTGAATTTAGAAGTCACTCAAAAAGCTTCGCAAGTTAATGTCTTTTTAATGCTGTTAAGTTGTGGGAGACACGGTGGCCTAATGGTTAGTGTGATATGGTAACTTGACGACACACTGGGGGTGGCCTGTAATGCACAGGCATCCCATACATGCAGAGTAGCAATACACCTGGTTACCCCATGCAACAGAAAACAAAGTTGAGTAAAGGTGCTTGTAAACCATCTGGTGCCATCCTCCATCTCCCAAAATTGAATGGGCTTGAATAATAATAATAATAATAATAATAATAATAATAATAATAATTATTATTTAATCTGAAGGACTGATCTGCGAAATCCAACTTGTAAGATGCTGGTATGAACCAGTGATCAGTTTATAAAGGACTATTCATTACAAAATAAAAAAAGAAAGTAAATAAATAAATTAATTAATTATATAGCTGTCAGTAAATCCTATATTGTCAGCGCAGCAATTTTTCCTTAATTTCTGAGAACTGTCCAATTTGGGATTAAATTTGGATAGTTTCAATTAGGACTTTCAGGTAAAATGCACAAACTGTCTAATTTAAGAAAAATTGGACAGTTTTGTCTCAGCCAATCAAATCGAAGAAAAAACAACATGTGATGGATATTATCCAATTAGCACAAAGCATAGCGTCAGCCCTGTAAACCTGTCGCATTGTTAGTCGACAATAATTCAGAGGCAAGTTTGCTACGTTTTCCATTCTTTTTGAGCTTTTCAGCAATAGCAACAACAAAGAGAAATTTTCTACGTTGTCAGAAGAGGAGCTAGCTACACTAAGAAGCAAAAACCAAGAGCAAAACACCTCAAATAGTACAAAACTTGGGTGAACGTAAGTGCAGCGAAGCGAAGCAAGAAATCTGTCATATATTCATAGCCATGAGCTAGAAGCAATTCTTTGAAATTTGAAAAGAAAAGACGGCGATGAAGTACGAACGAGATAGTGGAAAGAAGTTTGTCAGATTCAAGAAGTTGTTACGCTCTTCGGACACTTTGTTTACGACTTTCATTGATTGATGCAGTGTTTTCACTCACTTTGTAGCAAGCTTCGCAAACTCAGGTGAATAAAATTACACTGTTTTGTTTAAGTTTGATTTGTGAAGACAATGCTTTGAGTGAGTTGCATGTGCTGTGTTATGCCTACTATTGTTGATTGCTATTCTCGTTCTGGACATAAGTTTATTGTTTATGCTGGATTGACTGACTACAAGCTATATTATTAATATGTAACCGGACTACATGCTTGTCCAATTTGGAAATAATTAGATTCAAAAAATTCCTCTGACAGCCAAATTGGACTCGGCCTATGGCCTCGTCCATTTTTGGCTGCCCTCGGAATTTTTTTCATCAAATTATTTCCAAATTGGACAGCATGTAGTCCAATTACGTATACAAATACAATTACTAGTATTAAAAAAAGGAAAAAATCTACACACTACATTTAAGTCGTGTCCTATCTAAGTCGCTAAAAAATTTAAAAGTTTTAGTTTTAAAAGTTCTAAGGGGACTACAGGTTTGCAGTTCTTTGGGGAGGTCGTTCCATTGCTTTCCTGTGGCATATTGGATTATGGACTGGCCCATAGCAGTTTTAGTTCTCAGGAGGTGAAGTTCTCCATTGTCTCTCAAGGCCTTTCTAAACAGAGTAAGAGCAAGTATAACATTTATTGTTTTGTTTTTTTAATCTTAGAACATGCCATCAATCCCTTCACCTCCAGTCATGCAACTGGATCCAAATGATGAGAACATTATTCTTAGTATTCCTGAAGACACTGGTCCACTTGTGAAGGAAAATGCATCAACACTTACTCCAAAGAAGGTACCCATGTTTAATTTAATAGTTTTACTTCTTTATTGTTAGACCAAACAACTTCAAACTTTCTACTGAGCCTATTGTGCTTGCTGCTATAATTCAAATGTATATTATGTAAATGCTTAGTCTCAGATCATTGTACAGCCTACAGGTGACCAAAAAAATACACCACACTGTACGTTTTCAGTGCATTTCCAAAGGTTGCTCACCCAGATAGCAAGCACTGTCAAAATAGAGTTTCCATTCCTGTATTGCCATTGAATCAGCATATTTGAATCAGCCGCCACCTTCACCTGCGCATCGATGAGCACAGATACTTCAAAATTGGTAAACACCTTCAAGAACAACACAATCAAAAGCCGATCGACCTTCACAGCCAATTTGCCATCCTAAAGAAATGCCGCGGAAAGTTTGAGTGCCTAATTTACGAGATGCTCCTAATTAGGAAAAAGAAACCATCCCTGAACACTCAAAAGGACTCCATTCCAGCGAAACTGTTTACTTAGTTATGCACATTTTTCTGTTTTCCATGCCTCATTTATTGTAATTTAGTTTCACACTTTCTTTTCTATAAATATTGTTCTGTACCATGTAAAATTTGCATTTGATAATGGTGACATGTCGTCGCCAAAAAGTCATGTATTTTTAGCGTTGATATTTATTCTGAAATGTATTTCAAAATCTTCCGTTATCAGAATCAGCATATTTGACATAAATATTATTATGTTGATTGTTTTAGGAAAACAAAAAATCCAAACTTCTGCTTGGAAAGAACAATTCTAAAGAGGATGGAGAAGAAGTTAAAAAGACACAAGAACAACAAAAGGACAAGTTTAATTTATCAAATGACCAATATTACACTGCAAAGAACAGTAAGTGATCTTACATATAATACTCTCCAGTGGCAGATCTTCATGTAGGGGAGGGGCCCTTATTTTTAGGCAAAACTGAGGCTCGAAGGACAAAATATACCTTATTACATGAAATTTTCGCGACAAGTTAATTTCGCGATTTTGAGGTGCGCATATTTCGCGACACTTAAATTTCGCGATTTTGCGAAAGTTTTGTACTTTGAATCACTTTAATTTCGCGTTTTTGAGTAAGACACAATTAACATTTCCTTGGCAATATTATTTAACATGTCCTTGAATTAAATAAAACGACTTTATCAAGGGAACAATAACGTCAAAATTTACAACAATGCAACGGCGGGACTAAATGTCAACGGTAACAACAGAGCAGTTTTCACAATGTCTACAAGTAGGTCATGCTTGTACGTGAATTATTGTTCTTGAGTCAATTGACCGCAACATCCATTTACATTGACAATTCGTTCCTTCAGTGGTACTTAACTCATTCTTTCTTGATTATTGACATGATGTGAGTCACCTAATTTTCGTGTCATGTTATGTTTGCTACACTTTTTATTCGCGTCACTTTAATTTCGCGAAATTTGCGCAATTAAAGTGTCGCGAAAATTTCATGTAATAAGGTAGATATTTTTGAGAGCGGGCCCCACTTATTTTAAGGTATGGATGATCAGGCCCTCCACTTACCTAAAGGTCTGGATCTGCCACTGCTCTCAAGCCTAAAAATTGACAGTACTTATCCCTACTGACTACCACACATTTCTTTGAAGTCACAGACATGCCATAGTTAACAATGAGACGTATACAGTTGAACCTCTTTGATATCGACACTGAAGGGTTAAAGCTTATTATAGGGGTAGAGATTGTTATATGGTTTCTCTGAGTCCAAGTTAACTGTCTATAATATAGAGGTGTCCATGTTATGTGGGTGTCTAAAAGGAGAGGTTCTACTGTAGCTCAAAGTTCTTAACATGCATGCTAAAATATACATGTAACCTTGATTTCCATATTGCATCCACTCTGCTTCTTGTGGAAGATCTTGTTGAATATTTAGGGTAAACAGTGTTTACAACATCAACAAGCATTTTGTTTTTATTTTCCTTTACAGCATCTGAAACCTCTTTAGATACAAATGGAGGCTCAAATCTTGTGCAGGTCAGACAATGTTTTTGGTTTTGGCTGCCTCCTACCGTACAAATTAATATCATTGCATTGTTCATTACATAAATCGTCTAATTCTCTGATATGACTTTGGCTTTTTAATCAAGTTATGGAAATTGAATGCTGGGTTGGCAGGATGGAGGGGTGAGAAATATCAACAAGACAACTAGAAGATCTTTATACCAAAGATCTCTCAAATGCAACTCCATAAAGTCTCAGCTCAGTTTAAGTAAGCCAAAAGAAAGTCTTCTAGTGCAGTGTAATTGCAAGACATACAAATGTCTCCTCTAGCGCAAATGTACAAAATAAAGAATTCTTTATAATCCAGTCCCCATTTAAATTATTTAATTTTGTTTTATGAAGCCAGGTGTTTAAATCTACGGCACTTAAATTCAAGTTAATTGAAGATAAATATAATAATAATCATAATAATAATCATTTCTATAGCGCTATTTAGCTAATCTTTCATAGCGCTTTACAATCACTATGCTAAAATATAAAAATAAAATATAAAAATACCTAACTACCTAAATGTCAAGTTGAGTTAAATGAGATTTTAGTGAAATGCTTTTAATGCATGTAACCATTAAATTTTATTATAACTGTCCCTTTCTCTTTTTCTGCAGCATTCGTTGCCAGCCATAGAACTCCAGCGACCATACTTTCCAACCTGCATGTCTATGCATGATCTGCGTCATTTTCACCGCACCCCTCTCCAACGTGTTAGCCATGGCGTGCTGTCTAAGCCTGGCAGACATGCTGTGTATGGACTTCTGAAGAATATCAAGAAGAAAGCCAGGGTAAGATTCATGGCATGATTTTATCATTTTATTTAACTGTTTTTTGCATCTGGTACTTCTGAGCCAAGCATGAACATTTGAGCCTGGCATTTTAAACTTTTAATTTTAAATAGGAATTTTCAGATGTTGAGTTTCAATAATAATAATCAATCAATATTTATTTAGCACCTATCCAGTCCTGCTCTAGGCGCCTTACAATAATGTTAAAAAATTTAAGAAAAACACTACTGAAAGTACAATTTTAAAAAATCGATAAATCGGTCAACTGCTATTTGTTACATCTTGAGTAAAATTTGAGCAAAATTTTCAAGTTTGTCAAAATTATAATCCATTTCCATCCTTGCTATCGTTACTCAACCTAGGTTTCTGTCATTTCTGAAGTACTGTTCTAGAGAATAGAACCAAAATTATTTTGGTGATTTTTATGACCTAGGAATATGCTTGTGGTTCTTATAGTTGTGCTATAATGCCCCTCAAATGTTAAACCCTGTAGGAACGTGAGAAGGAACGTTTAGCGTCAGGGGGAGGTGAAATGTTCTTCATGAGGACACCAGCTGATCTGACAGGAATGGACGGTGGACTGGTATTGTTTGAGTATTGTGAAGAATATCCTCCACTCATCATGGCTGTTGGAATGAATACAAAAATTAGAAACTATTACAAAAGGGTGAGTATGAACAAAGTTATAGACCAGGTAAATGTGAATGAGAGATAAAAAGGGCCAACAAAACTTTTAACTTCAATCTTATTTTAAAACCACAAGCTCTTGTGTTTAAACCAGCTTTCATTATAGTCAACAGTAGTCAAACATTCCCTATTTAGCATTTCCAAACGCTCCAGAATGGCTTGCCACCAAAAACCATGTATAGCAATTCCTTAGCAACTGCTCTAAATCCAGGGCTGCAAATGACAGTGGGACATTGGACACTGGCGGACCACAATTTGCCAATGTCCAACGGAATTCCAACTGTGGTCGGACAGAATGTCCAGATAACTTTTTTTTTTGCTTTCCGGTGCAAACACCAATGTTCTGCGTTGACAACACATTAGATTAGCAGGTTCACATATCAAGCAGTACTGTAATCTGATGTCCGACCTCACTTTTGTTTTTTCCAATCAAAATGGTGACTTAGTCGGATGCATGTCCTTTCAAGGGAAAAAATTATTTGCAGCCCTGAAATCTGTAGTTAAGAAGGACCCCCCTGAACATTAACCACATTTAACATTCCACCCAATCTTTTGAGGTGTGTTGTGATAAGAATGAAGATAAACAAGTTAAGTTTTGTTGATAACTGGGGCATTATGATGTTTTGTTGCTGTTAGAAACCTGGTAAGGATGAGAGTATGCCAATGCACGAGTATGGTGAGCCTGTTCCAGTTCATCAGACATCACCATTTCTTGGACAGCTGATGCCAGGAGAAGCTCTGCAGGTCAGTTCATAAAACGTACAGTATACAGTTGAAAACCCACCTTTAGGACACCCACAGTGGACTCCGTGTTGTTATGGGTAGTGGTTTTGGTCCAGGCTAGACTGAAATATTTCTCTTCAATTAGTACTCCTTGTATGGACAGTTTTTGTGGTCTATACGGTGTTTTTAATAGGGTTTGTATTAAACTTTTATATCATTAATTCATTTATTTTTATTACCTAAATTGTCAAACACTTTCATCTTGAGCCTCTGGCTCAGGAGATTGGGTAACCACTCCCTGTGTATTTGACGTAAAATAAATTACCTTACCTCATTGTGGTTGATGCAGTACTTTTGCAATATTTCAAGTATTACTTCTTCCGTGTATTTTCTGCTTCCACGAAATGTAGAGTGAATAGCTTTTCTAGCTGATGTTGCAAGAAGTTACAAGGCACTTAATTGACTGAGGCACAACAGAGACCAACTTACCTTATTCTTACTTATTTTCGCGAGTACTAATTTTCGCGATTTTAAAATAATCGCGAAATTTAGTACGCGCGAAGAAAACATTCCGCGAAATTTAAACACGCGAAAATAAATACCATATTGTATATCATAAGAACAAAAATTTTAATTGTTTGGAACTGCAACTATCTACCTTAAAAGTATCTTTCCGTTTTGTCTGTGACTAGCACCCTTCCTCTGATCACTGTTTCGCTCTAGTATTAAAACAGTCACCAAAGTTTCCGTTTGCAGGCTTCTTGTAGTTACATTAGAGTTTTCCGATTAAACGGAAATGGAACGACTTTTTCCGCCTGTTATAGCTAATTAGATGCAAAGTGCCGTTTCTTTCAATTTTTACAATGAAATTTCAGTTGTTATTCATTGTTTACGAGTAGATTAAATTAGCAATCCTTGCAGTAAATACAATGTCTCGTGGTGGAATGCAAACTATACTCTTTTTAAACTGCTTGAAAATCAAGATACAATGTTTACGTATCACAGTTTTCCCGGAAAATATATTGAAAACAGCAGTATATTTTCTGAGACAACTGAAGAAAAATGTTTTTAGGTACAAAGTATCCATGGTGTAAAAAAATAGTTACTGAAAGGATGCGGCTTTTTTATCGCATACGTAAAAGCCTGTGAAACCTGTGAAACTCACGAATGTCAGTCGTTTCGCCTACAAGTATTTTCGCCTACAGGTTGATTCGCCTACAGTGAAGTCGATTCGCCTACACGACCTGAGTTGTTTCGCCTACACAACTGGCTTTACAATAAAGCTTACTACGTCTTCACACTTAAATAACTTTTTTATTTTAGTTCAGTGGCTCTTACTAGTTTTTGACAACAGTTCTAATCTTACTCTTTGTACTTAATTCAAACTAGTTTTTGCTACAATTTCTTACGTGGCAAATGCTATTGATTGCTACTATTAAATAGATATTCCTAAACTAATTTACAGGGTGGTAAACGGTGAAGCACCAGCTGCATTGTCACACCTAGCGAAAAAAGCCAGGATTTCTTACAGCCTCAGAAGAAACAATAACATCGTGGTCCCTAGATTTAATTCATACTTTGTAAAAAATTCAATTGAACATAGGGGGGCCATCCTATGGAATGCTGTTTCGTCGTATAATACAGGATCCCAATTTTCGGTTTTCTATCGAAAAGTGAAAAATGACAATTATATTAAGGAGCTTAATTTCAATGCTCAGTCGGTTCAGTCGCTCCCTAGGCATTACAATGACTTTAAATGTTACTGATTGTTATGTAATTAATTATTTTTATAGTAGATACGATCCAATTTAGTATATAAGCAATTAGTTGTAATTTAGAAATCTATTAGTTTATTAGTATTTTGTAATATAAAGTATAATACACGACCCCACAAGCATTGTGCTTTAAACCCTATCGTGTGTAAATAAAGGTTTTGATGATGATGATGATGAGACCCTTATTGTTTCCTAATGGTTAAAAAAATACAACTTTTAGTTCCGTAACTCTGGCTGACACAGTGCGCGATCCTAGGACTAAATTTAAGCGTTAAACAAATACTTTTGGTTTTAAATTGTTCTTAACCTAGCTTATTATTGACAAGAATTTTAAACTCTTTATTTAGGTATTCCTCTCTGCTATCTTTCGGAACATAACAAGCTTTGTTGTAGGCGAATCGACTTTGGTGATAGGCGAAACAACTCAGGTTGTGTAGGCGAATCGACTTCACTGTAGGCGAATCGACTTGTAGGCGAAAATACTTGTAGGCGAAACTACCGGATTCCAAACTCACAAGTAACGTAAAACAAAGAACGACAACAAAAAACCTCGAAACAATAAAAAGCAGGAAAACAATAGCCCCCAAAACAAAGAAACATTTTACAAGTTCTTACACCAGAGTAAACCCCAAACGTTAACGAACATGACAGTTTTCGCAGCATAACTTTTTCACAACTTATTTTCCATCCAAACAGTTGCCAATTGTGGAACTTCACACTTCTCTAAGGTTTTGCAACTTGCTTTTTGCCACCAAATAAATAGAAATTTGGGAGTTGAAAATGAGGCGGTATCTTTTTGTTCTATTGTTTTCTTTTCATTTGCACATAAAAATTCCACGGGTAAACATAACATATCACCTTTTTTGTCGCACCTTAGGAGCGAGTACAACAGGCGAACAACACACGTATCTTGTTTTCTATCTTGCCTTTTGTTTCAGAGCTAATTCTTCTTTCTTTCGAAACTGTGGCCATGTCATGTGGACTGACTGCCTTCAGATATTGCCATTTGACGAGAGCAATACTTTTTTGAGAGCTGCACTGCATGGTGATATTACACTGCCCTCGAGTAGTGGACAACACGCGCGGAAGAAAAAGTTACCAAAGCGTAAAATGTCAAATCATCGATACACACCTATTGAGAATGATGATTGTGCAGGCTGTTGAGAAATGTGGCCGCAAGTGGCGTAGCGTGCCCAGGTTAATGATTGGAAATATTTTTGTGCATTTTATTCGAAATAAAAAAGATTTTTTTAAATTCTTACATATTTTATTGGCAATGCACCACATTTTACTATATTGGTAATAGCTCTCTATAACGAAACGTGGATCGCGCAAAATTTAAGATTTCCTGATTTCGAGTTTTCTGTTTACCGTTATTACGGTAATATCGATTTAGTGAGTAAGAAATACACATCATCAAAACTTCAATCCTAGAGCAATAACTAGTGTAACTTTTATGTCAATCCGATGAAGGGAAATTTTCGGTTTGGTCCCGAAAAAACTGTTGAACCCAATCCCAAACTTTACGGCAACATCATTTTCTTCTGGGATAGCTTTTGACATTTTAGACTACCGTAGAATCCCACTTTCCTGAGGGATAGTAAAACAGAGAAAACAAGCCAACACATTAATGTACTTTTAATGGGTTAACTAACTGAATTTAATAAGATTTTCAATAGGCGGAAAAATGTGTTCCATTTAAGTGAATTTTCCGCTAAATCGGAAAACTCTATTGAGCAGACTTTTGTACGTTTCCAGTAGTTACTTAGTCCAAACATTGACGACTGCTCCATAAAACACTGACAAAATCGCGAAATTTAATACACTTTAGTTTTTCTCAAATTTGTCTTGCAATCGCGAAAATTAATACTCGCGAAATTCGGCTCTCGGACTTTCGCGAAATTAAGTACGCGCGAAAATTAAGAATAAGGTACTTCACAACTTCTTAACAGAGAGGCTCCCATTAATAGGCAATTCACTATAACACATCTGGGCTTTTTTATTTTTCTTCTTCTTCAGGCATTGGAATGTAACTTGTTCAGAGCTCCCGTCTTCCAACATGAGTTACCCGAGACAGACTTCTTGGTCATCAGAAATCCTTCAGGGTGCGTACTGCAATCTCATTTCACTGTTCACTTTGTCAAACAAAGCAGAGTCCTTACAGCTAAGCTTTTTTTGTTATATAACTTAACGCTATAAAGTCACGACGTTTCGACCTCTCCGAGGTCATTTTCAAGTGCGAGAAAAATACCAAAATTACCATTAGCAGTTTTACTCGCACTTGAATTCGAAACGTCGTAACTTTATAACGTTAAGTTTTACAACAAAATCGATATCTAAGAAATTGTTGTTGTTTTTTTTGCTTGACTTTATTATTTCATTTACTCAAAAGGTATTGGGTTCGTGATGTGAAGACAATTTTCACCGTAGGACAAGAATGTCCGAAATTTGAAGTGCCAGGACCAAACTCTAAGAAAGCCAACATTCATGCCAGGGATTTCCTGCAGGTGGGTCCACTGAGATTCAGTGGCATTCTCCGCTGTTATGCCGTACCGTAAATGCTCGAATTGGCGCCCGGGTTGCTTATTTAATTTTCCAAAGTGAGAAAGGGCGCATTCTTCGCTGTTATGTATACCCCTATTTTGTTAAACTGTTAACCCTTAACATGCTAAGCGCGGATTATTCCGGGATTGGAGGAATGGCCATTCTGCCATTTATGACGTCACCAATTTACACGTCAGCAGATTTTTGTGATTTGCATCTTATAGAGCTTGGATAGATCTTTCCACAGAACTGTCCATCTTTAATATTGACTGCATTCCGACAGAGCTAATCAAAAAAAAAGGCGATCAGTTTTTGGTGTAAAATTGGTGCTAAAACCGGCCAAAATACCCGTACTTGATCATGATCTCCTTTCCAGGGTTTTCCATTGATTCAGATCAAAACTTTTCAGGCCAGTAGAAGGGGTGCACAGAGTAAAAGATAGAGAGAATAAGAAAGCAGAGAAAAACGAAAAGGAAAGGAGCAAGGAAAAAATCGGAACGGTTCAGCAAAAAAAAAAAAGTCCAAATTTTGGCTTATGCGCATGCGCCAAAGTAAAATATTGTACATTTTTACATGGCAATTTCATCAAAATCTTCCTGCATTGTCAGAAAGTGCATTTTTAGCAAAATTAGAGAACTTTTGGACCGTCGAGCCAAGAAAATCGATTAACGGTTGAAAAAACGCGTTTTTAGGAATAATTTCAGCATATTAAGGGTTAAACCTCCGATAGGAATCGACCCATTTTGTCAAGCCGTAACCAGTCACTTGGGAGAGGTTTCTTCTATTGTAATTTAAGAGAATTTCCGGTGTAATGATTAAAAGGAGGCATAATCACAGCTTCAGGAAGATTCAGCTACAGTTTTAACATTGTTTTGAACAATTTCCGTTTGGGTGTTGTTCCATTATGTATGTAAGGATGCTGAAAACGTGCGCTCGTCAAAGACGTCAAACGTTTTCACCAGTAATTCAACTGTATTGAGCAAATTAGTTTTTGACAATTACCCTCCTCCACCCTGCCATCATATTTATTTAATAGAAATAATAGAACGATTCACACTGAATGATGACACGTACTTGACACTCATCTACGGGAGATTCAATGTCGCAACACAGTTTTATATCTCTACAGATTTTTATCTACCGTCTATTCTGGAAGAGTCCTGATACCCCAAGGAGAATCAAGATGGACGACATCAAGCGAGCTTTTCCTATGCACTCTGAAAGCAGCATTAGAAAACGACTCAAGCTTTGTGCTGACTTTAAACGAACAGGTTTGGATGATTGGTTGGTTTAATTTGTACCAATGAGAGAGCGCGTCTGTGAGGCGCCGTACGAGAAGCAAGCCTGCGGGAGGTGTGCGTGCGTGATTGAGTGTGTGCGTGATCACGTGCATAAGTAAGCAAGTACCCAATCTCATTGTAGTGTTTGTGTAATAAGCCTAATGCAGCATAATGTAAATGTCACTGATCAATTGGTATTTCAATACATTGTAGTTCAGAATAGCATAGATATTGGTTTAGGTACAACAAGGCACAGAAAAGTTGCTTATGACATAAATGAAGTGAAATTTAACAGACATTAACTATTTCAGATTCACAGGGTATGGAGTTAGAATCAGTTCCCTTTTGGAGTGAGTATAGTGCTGTTAAGTGTAGAATAGTTTAGATATGTAGCTTAGTTTAGTTTAGAATAGTTAAGCAGATCATCGCGTGGCAAAGTTTATATACATGGTATACCGTAAAATTCCGGTTATAAGCCCCCCCCCCCCCCCCACTTATAAGCCCCTCCGGTTATTGACCCTAAATGGAAACAAAAAGAATACTTCCACCGGATATAAGCCCCCCTGGATACAGTACTGAACAGGGCTAAATGTTGCTTTATTATGACATTTATTCCACTTATAAGCCCCCCCCCCCCCCGGATATAAGCCCCTCCGTTTATAAGCCCATCCAAAACAATTAAACCCCTTACGAAATTGTATAAGCCCAGGGCTTATAACCGGAATTTTAAGGTATTAGTATTTAAGAAAGAGGAAACTTTGTTTACAATGTGCAGTGTACGATCACAAAATAAGAAAGAAAAAAACCATTTGAAGCGAGGAACTTTGTTTTTTATGTGGTAAAAAAAAGACAAGTCCACTACTTAAATACAAGAACGTACAAATTAAAATCTTTAGATTCAGTGGCTAGTGAGCTCACGTGACGTACTGTTGTGTCACCTCAGGCACTGACTGTAACTGGTGGGTGCTCAAGAGTGATTTCCGTTTGCCGACTGAGGAAGAGATGCGTGCGTTAGTATCTCCAGAGCAGTGCTGTGCGTATTACAGTATGCTGGCTGCAGAACAGAGACTCAAGGTAACTTCTGATTTGGTTGAACGGAAAGAACCGTGCTGAACGTACACTGTACTCTACTGGGTCGGGTAGTTGCTCTCACAACTTCTCACACGAATGCATCGTTACCCCTTCGAGAGAACAATAGAACAATCAACAGGAAATAAATATAAATAAAATAAGAACTTTATTTAAGTGTCTATTCTTCTAGCTAGCCTTAAGCTTACTAATCGGGGACACTGTTTAAACTAAAATATAATATAAGTACAAAAACGATTCTGGTCTATTTACATTAAATTATGGAACAATGCCCCTAGCCCCAAAACACTAGAGGACCAGGCAAATTACAAAGTTACGAGGGCTGCTACACTTCTGACTTTACTTAGGCTTTCTATTTCTCTTCTTACCTCCTCCCCATATGTTCCCACCGTTAATTGCCCCTCAATCCAATGCAGCCTCCCTTAAGTAGTACTTCAGGTTTCTGAGAATTTGGTGTACAGTATCCCTAAGTTACACAAATGTAATTGGCCATTTCCGAGTTACCTTTTGCCTCTGTTTCGAAACGAGTCTACGTGCGAAACCATTCAAATGAAAATGGGTTTGATTTGCATGAAAATGGGCCTGTAGGTAAAACTAAATTTCTTATGAATGGTTTCGCACTTAGACTCGTTTTGAAACAGAGGCGAAGGGTAACTCGGAAATGGCCCATTGTTGTCTTTATTCTAAACGTTTGTCTCTTCCCGCTTTTAGGAGTTGATTGCGACGTCTCGACTGCTAGTCTTCTTGGCCTATTGAAGACAAGCAGTATTGCAGTCAAAACGTCGTGATCAACACTTTAGAGCGATTACGTCGTGATACAAACGAATACCGTAAACTTCCGGTTATAAGCCCCCCCGCTTATAAGCCCCTCCGGTTATAAGCCCATCATCCTGGAAACAAAAAAATACATCCGATTATAAGCCCCCCCCCCGGATATAAGCCCCCCTCTTCCAGATGACTGTTATGAGTAGGGCTAAATGTTGCTTTATTATGCGTTTTTAACTAAAAAACGTATTTCGATCAACACTCCCGTGGCTTGTTTTGAAACGTTTTTTTCATTCCGCTTATAAGCCCTCCCAGATATAAGCCCCTCCGCTTATAAGCCCACCCTAAACCCCTTACGAAGTTGTATAAGCCCAGGGCTTATAACCGGAATTCTACGGTAAGTGTTCATTTCCTATCTTACACCACGATGAACAATAAACACATCTTTAACGATATTCTGATATAGTAAGAAGAAAATAGATTTTCATCACTTCTGGATGTCATTGAGTTTTTTGTTAACTTCTTTGCTTGTTTTGTAGGATGCTGGTTATGGAGAGAAATCACTTTTCTCCTGCGATGATGACAATGATGACCCTGAAAGCAAAAATATCGACGATGAGGTAACAAGATCCTAGATTTTGATCAACAGTAAAAACTATTTAGGATAGTTGCTTTGACACACAATAAACAAAAGCTAAATGAGTTTGTCTTTGTTTAGGTTCGCACAGCACCATGGAACACCACTCGAGCATTCATTTCAGCGATGAAAGGAAAATGTCAGCTGGCTGTCACAGGATCTGCCGACCCCACCGGGTGTGGGGAGGGGTTTTCTTACGTCAGAGTACCCAACAAGCCTATGGCAAACAAGGTAACAAGCCTTTGGCACCTCTTGAATAATGCAAGGACCACTTGTACAAACAGTAGCGAAGTGAAGCCAGATCTTTGCGTAGATCCGGATCAGCAATATAGAGTTAAACGATAAACCAAATGCAAGGCTGATCGAACAGCTAAAAAGGGCAAACAAATGAGCCTTTTTAGCTGTCTGATCAGCCTTGCATTTAGTTCTAAACTACGTTTTTAACAAACCTTTGAGCTATCTGGCAAGTTTTTCTCTCGCGCTCAACGCTTCGTGTTAAAGAAGTAGGTTTTTTCTCGTAGTTAAGTAAATACTCATTTTGTCGTTCCTGTTTTGATCAGGATGATTCCAGCACCAGCTCGCCTCAAATAAGAAAACAGAAGACAGTGACAGGAACAGACGCTGATCTGAGAAGACTGTCTCTTAAACAAGCCAGACAAGTACTGAGGAACTTCAGGGTATCAGATGAAGAGGTAATGCCTTCTTGTATCAACACACCAGTTAGTAAACGCTTCTGCTTCAACAGTTTAGGGAAGCGCAATGGTCTAATGGTTAGTGCACTGGATTCTGGATCGAGCGGTCCGGATCCGAGCCCTGGCCGGGGTCACTGTGTTGTGTTCTTGGGCAAGGCACTTTATTCTCATAGTAACTCTCTCCACCCAGGTGTGTAAATGGGGACCGGCGAATTTAATGCTGGAGGTAACCTAGCATCCCATCTCGGGGGAGTAGAAATACTCGGAAACCGGGATAAGCTCCAGCCTGATGGGCCACTAGGCTCGTATGCAGACTCACCTCAACAATTTGATTTTTTGTGCAGATTCGCAAACTTTCAAGATGGGAAGTTATTCATGTGGTTCGCACCATGTCCACAGAGGCGGCCAAGTCCGGAGAAGAAGGTATGGTATCAAGTAATCTTCATTTAAAGGAGCTAGTCACGCTATTGTCACGCCATTGTAAAGGGGTGACATACAAGTCAGGCTCATGTCACGCTATTTTTAGGGTGCAATTTCAAATTTTGTTTGGTGATTCTTGAATCTCTTATTTCAGGCATGAGCAAGTTTGCTAGAGGATCAAGATTCACAATTGCTGAGCATCAAGAACGTTACAAAGAAGAATGCCAGAGAATATTCGACTTACAGAACAGGTATATAGAGCTTTTTGCTGTAAAATTGCTTTGTTAGTTAAGACTTCTCCATATGTTCACGGCGTGGAAAGATACACGAGACAGGAAGTTTTTTTAGCAGTCCCATGTCAATAAATTGCGCGTGCGGTAGTTTTGAGTGGCTGACAACTGTGGGAAACAAGGTAATTAAAAGATGTAAGACGGTTATCAAGAATTCACTTATTGATTAAGCGCATGGAATAACAACAGTGCAATGAGGTATTCATTTCACTGTCAGTTAAGTTATATCTAACTAGTTTAACAGGCTAGAAGTTCTTTTCTAACAAGAAATCAAACCCAAGGCGTGCCAACAACTAGGTTTCAGCGCAGTGGAAATCATATTTGGACTTGTTTTCTATATTTTCAGAGTTCTATCATCAACTGAGGTCCTGTCTACTGACGAGGAGAGTAGTAGTGATGAAGGAAGCGACATCGACGAGTTAGGAAAAAATCTGGAGAGCATGTTAGCCAACAAGAAAACCAGCATGCAGGTCAGACTCTAAACTCTCCTTAATAGTTCCTTGCATTTTAAATAATCTTGTAAAATTCATTAAATATTCACGAGGGTGCAAACCAATCCCAGCACACTATTCAGATCACACATAGGCGTACGGGCAATTTTTTGCCAGGGGGGGCGGTGAGACATTTGCCCAAAAAATTTTCGCAAGTTGCCCAAATTTTCGCGAAACAGTCAAGAAGAAATAAGGGTCATACGATTTACTAACATAGGCTTACAGACCTTACAAATGAAGTGAAAAATTCTTACATAAGAATCTATTATATCGGCTCATAAAACATGTTAAAAGAAATAGCTGTCTCTACCATTTCGACGGCCGAGATGTCAGCAATACGATCCATGTCACTGTTGACTGCAGAGTTGGAATATGCCCATTTAATGCTAATAAGTGCGATGACAAGTAATAATTTAGGCCAAGTAAAAAACAAATGTTTCTCTTACGGATTTTTATAAAAGAGAGAGCGGGCGGGCTTATTTTTTTATTATTATTATTATTTAGTTGCATTCCATACCTGTGTTGTTCGAATATCGATGTTTTATCCTCCATCGTCAAATTCTCTAGGCCAGAAAATAAATCCTGCAAGGTAATTGACCTATCTAGTACGGACCTAGCGTAACACGGTTTAAAGTTTTTTTGTTCTTTCTAACTTTTCCAAAACAAATAATAAAAAAGAGAGACGGCCCCAAATAATGAAGCGGGCGGGGACAAAAACATTTGTTTTGTTTTTTTTACTTGGCCATACTGAAACGTTGTCGCCCCATCAGGTGCTGTTTTCAATCTGCGCAACGCACTGAATGATCGTTCTGCAGAACACGATGTAGCAGGTATCATTGCATGGATATGAACCACGTAAGGAAACTCTAAAAACTTATCAAATAGATCATTCCCTTGCATTGTCTACAGCATTTCTGAAACAGTTATGTAGCCTAATCCGCGCATACGACGAAAACTCACGCACATTTCCTGCTCGGCGTCCAGAATCTCACCGTCGAAAAAACTACAAATATGTATATCAACAAATGGTTCCTTTCACTATTAACCAGAAACTCATCAGGTGCTAAGCAACCACTGTCTCATGTGAATTTAGTTAACCGGCTTAAACACGCCGTCTTTAGGTTAAAATAGAAAATATTTATCTCTTCGAAAAAAAATTTTTAAAAAACTGGCTTTGCCCAAATTTTCTCTTGCTGCCCAAAAAATCTGAGTTGCCCAAAATTTGGGGGGGCTGCAGCCCCCCCTGCCCCCCCGGCCCGTACGCCTATGAGATCACATGTACACAACTGTAAACCCCAATACAAATCAAACAATAGAATTAACTTTTGATACAGACTCCTGCTCAGCTAATTCGTATTCATTAACTTTTGATACAGATCTCTACTGATTCCCATAACAATACTTTGCATTCAATTTATTGTTTTCATTTCACAAGTAGAATAAAATATTCGCGTCCGATCTGTATGGGCGTTTACAATGGCTCGCCATTGTAACTGCCCATACAGATCTCCCGCTCATATTTTATCTACTACTTACTTCTCAATCGAATTGTCATACAATAAAATGAGATTTTAGAATTTAATCACTATAGAGGTAAGGCGTTAATAAGCAATTTTGCGTGATTCGTGTGGTTTAACATTAAATTATCACAAAATTTAATACTTGATGGAATAAGAATATAATTGGTGTGGTTCTAAAATATCTTACATGAACGGAACAAAAGTCTGTTTAGTTAACTGCGTGTCTGTTTAATTGTTGACCAAAGTCTGTCACGTTTAGTTCGCTGAAAGGTTTTTCATGATTGAAAATGGGTTTTCCTTTATCTAGCTCACTCATGAAGAAGAAGAGGCGGAGAGAAGGGAACTTCAGAAGTTACTGAGTGACGACAAACCAAGCAAGGACTCTGTGAGTTAAGCAGTTTTACGTCAGTGGTGGTGCTAACTTTTTATCAAATGTTTTTTTTACATGTATTATCCCATTGCCATGGTTGATACTCAAGCTATACTGAAAACCAAAACCTATTTTGTCAATGCTCACATAAAGCGAATGTCTTGCTTTCTCGCCATAGCATTACTTTGTCACTGAATGCAAAATAAATACATCTTTTTTCCCTTTTCTCTCGACAGAACGGCAAGTCTTCAGGTAAGACATTCCTTGCAATACCAAATGGCTATTTCTGGGCTGTGATACAGTAAATAAATGTTGCACAAGCTGAACAGAACATAAAGATGTTTACATTTCCTATAGTTCATCTTGTGTACATGAATCATACTGAGTGACGCTTTTTCAGTATTAAATTGTCATAAAACTATAAAAGATATCAAATATTACCATTACCCTCTCGATATTGCAGGCGAAAAGGGTGGAAAAGAAGGTCTTAAGAAAGAAAGCAGAGGAGATGACGATGAAACGGCTTCAGTAACAAGTTATGAATCATCTATGGTGAGAACACGATAAAATAAACCCAGCATGTAACGCCGGCGATTAGCAGTTAGATTTTGATTTTATTCAGTTTTAACGCTAGTTCGATTGTAACTGTCGAAACTAAATCGTCTAAAATAAGCTCAACTTGTCTCTTAAGCAGGTTTTACAAGAATCGGTGTCAAACTGAACTGTAAATTGTTCAAAAGGTGGATAACGCTATCCACTAGATAAATTGTTACCCTTTGGATAACTGTTGGTAAAACAAACTACGCTATCCTCTGTAAGTGATTTATCCAGTAGATACCGATAGTGTTTTTCACCCCTCGAGCAATTAGCCACTTATTGGCCAAGCAAACGACACATTCCTCTCTGATCGTTAGGGAAAGTATGTTTTTTCTTGGGGGGGGGGGGGGGGGGGGGGGGGAAATTTTGGTAATGTTATCCAAAAAAAGGTGGCCCCCCCCTTTAAAAAACGCCCCAAGCATGTTTTGCAAGTTTTGGAACCCATCAAATTGCTTAGAATGAAACCCAAACCAAACACCCTCTTCTGTTATAAAAAAAAGTATTTGAAATTTTCTCCAAGACGTCTCTGAACTTCGCGTTATTTTTCTGCCAGGTTGGACGCCGTCTCCGTATAAGACGAACGTTTAAAACGACGGACGGAAAGCAATTTGTTCGTATTGAAGTCGTCAAAAACCAGGCAGTCATTGACGCTTACCTCAAGTTTAACAAGGACAAGAATGTCAAGTACTGTATTTGTTGATTTTGTTTTCGTATTTTTTTGAGTGAATCGTGTTTTAATTCAAAACAAACTCAAATTCTGATTGAATGAAAGTCTTAGCGAGGCATTTAGCTTGGTATTGCCAGCTCTATATATATATCATTTGGGGTAGCTATACAGCTTAACCTCCATCCTAGCATCAGCACTGCACTGATGAGGCCCAGAAGGCCGAAACAGTACTGTCTGCAGTTAGTTAAGTATATATATAAATATATTTTTTTATGTTTTGTTTTGACGTAGTTGTGGGGTCACGGTAGAGGAAGGCGGTAGAACAGCGTAATAATGTTGCTTCAAAAATTGCAGCCTTTAACCTTTAACCTTTAACCTTTGTTCCTTTATCTTGTAGAGCCCAGTTTGCAAGTAGTGATGAAGTGCACAAAGAGGAAATAAGGAGAGAGAAGAGAAGGTAACGTTTGTGATGTTTTACGAGACATTATTGTTGCAATGTGGAAAGAGAGGGCAAAGAGAAGTAGGCATCAAGTAGAAACTGAGACAATTATCACTCTGGGGTACTGTCCTGATGCAGATGAACCGCCAACTTCTTAGAACTTACATAAAAATAAATGTGTAGTAATCAGTAACGTTTCGAGCTTGGGTGAAAGTGAATAAAATTTATCTCTTAAGCCCTGGCCAAACGCAAGTGGACGGATGTAATCGCAAGTTGACTGCGTATTGGCTGGCCAAACGGCCTCGCAAGTTTACTCGCAAGTACACTCAAGTTGTGAAAAAGCCATTTCAATGCTACTGCGCACGGCTACAATTCAGTACTTGGAGTCAACAGTAAAATTTGCGTTGACTTGCGTTGAGTGGCCAAACGGTGAAAAACTTAAGGACTTGCGTGGAAATTTAATCTCGACCACAGTGAGCGCAAGTGCACGCAAGTCCTGGCCAAACGCTCACGCAATTACGCAAGTTTTCAACTTGCGTCCACTTCCGTTGCCGTTTGGCCAGGACTTTATATATAATGTATGACCGTTGTTTGTGGTTTGTTGTTTTCACGATGTTAAATCCTTTTTTTTGGAAACTTCAGGATTCAAGAACAGTTACGAAGGATTAAACGAAATGAACAAAAAGAGAAATTGCAGCCGGTTAAAAAGAAGAAAGAAAAGCCTCCCAATAATGTAAGTGGAACTGTATTAACTGACGGTAGTGAATATCTTGTTATTTTTTAATACACGTCACTGTACATTTTTTCCTCCGGGACATTGACGTGGATTTTAAGAGCTCCAAAACTTGATGGGACATCAAACACCTTCATTCAGCCACCCTCGTGCTTCAAAATACTGTTTCATTAACACTTAAAATATCGTTTTTGATTATTCCCTTCTTCAGTAACATTTTTTTTTTCGTTCAGTTAAAATGTGGTGCGTGTGGAGAGATAGGACACATGCGAACGAACAAGAACTGTCCAAACTACCAGGAGGCTAACCCAGGGTCTGTGACAGTCGCCATGACTGATGAACAGGTAGCTGAGGAAGAACTCAACATGCCTCAGGATGATTTGGTGAAAGTGGAAGGAACGAAAATTACTCTAGGAAAAGCATTCCTTGATCAGTAAGTTTATTAAACTTACATGGGTCTTAAAAAATTTTTATTCTCCACGTTCTGAGAGGCGGTCTGCTCTAGAAGATTACCGTTTTATACTCAGACATGCGCAACTAGAGCGACCAATAGCGTGAAAATTCAATCGGCACAAAAAGCAAAATACATGCACGCAACCCGTGCCGGGGGAAAAAGAAGCGCGGGAAAACATGCGAACTGTGCTAAGTGCGGGAAAACATGCATCCTGCACTAAGCACGGGAAACATACAACTCGTGCCAAAGGCGGGAAAGTTGCGAAAGCCAACTCACGATTGGGTTTGGTTTACGCTTGGTTGGTTTTGATTGGCAAAGAAGGAAACATCTTTTCTCTGACTGGTTAGTCCCTTTAACCAATCACAGAGCAAGCTTAGCAAAAAGAAACCCAAAGAAAAGTAGTATTGGACTTCACTGGCTTTGACCTTGCATGTGCTGTTTTCTTTCAGAACAAACGAGCTGAAACGGAAATCACTTGTTCTGCGCTTCCCGAAAGATTCTGGTGAGGAAAACAAATTGATATATCGTGTCTCCCAGTGGCGTTTGATATTTTAGTATTAAAGCCGTTGTATACTTTTACCAATTTTTTTAGCGTAATTTTGCGGACACAACCCATAAGCAACCACAGAAAACAAGGCAATGATGATTTAATTAATGAGCCATGTAGAACAGTCCTCGACAAATGACAGCAACCCATTGCAAAGTGAGGATGACAAACGAAAACGTGGATGGAAATGGCTTACAATTTAACTTCAATTTGTAGATTTATTTACTTTTTATCTATTTTCTTGTTATAGTTCGTAAGAAGAGGCGTTCTGGAGTGATGCACTGTGATTATTTAAAGGTACGACGTTTAATTATTGAAATATTGAGCTTATGAGCAGTTTAAAATGGTTGTTTTGAATCATTTTATTAAGTGCAATTATTGCCTTCCTGTATAGAGCTTCTCTGTCTTCTAAATTTGATGTTTCGTTCTGGTTTTTTTAGAAACCTCGGAAATCGATCAACCGTCGTAGGGCGAATCCTGAGGTAAGCATAATCTAGGAAAAGAAAGAAGCGTTTTTCTTTGCGCAAAAAATATGTATTCTGATAGGTAACCGCGACAGGAACGCCTAGTTCACGTTCTTTACCGAACGAAGGCAACAGAAGTCAGTTACAATCCATTTAAAAAATATATTCGGCAGAACACACCTGTAGAAACCTTGGGAACGCAATTCCACCTTTAATTTGGATTCCTTCTGTGGCTCATTCCTCTAACTTGTTGTGTTGTTTGTTGTGTGTCATCAGGTGGCTTTACAAGTTGTCTTTGAGGGAATTCTTAACAAAATGAAAGAAGTTGACGACGTAAGTCAAATCTTCAGTATTTTAGTCTTTTCTAATCGTTCCTTTCTCTTATGCTGTAAAACTGAAATTATTATCATGTAGCAGATCACTACCGCAGAATGAAAGAAAAAAAACAATTTGCACTGGTGTTAGGCGTGGGAAAACACGTAATCGTTGTTAAGCTTGGGGAGACGTATCACCTGTGCTAAGCACGGAATAGTGTTACCTATGCTGGGCGCGAAATCATGTAAGCCAAACTGCTTAGTTTTGGTTTTGTGCTTTTCACAGAAAAGACAATGCGTTTGTTCCGATTTAAAGGTCAAAGCATGCACGATTCACTTGTTTTATGAACTAGTTAGAGAGCTCAGCAAACGAAACCCCGTTCACTCTGATCACCTTTTGCCACTGTTACAAGTACGAATAGTTTTGGGTAACTTTTTAGATACATGTTTGTACATTTATCACGTGAGGCAGCATGTGAAAGTCAGCGCCGAGGTGTTTGTTACCTATTCCTGTTTCCGTTTGCAGACGTGGCCATTTCACCAGCCTGTCTCGGCAAAAACTGTTCCTGATTACTACAAGATTGTTAAAATTCCCATGGATCTACAAACAATGCGAGAGGTGTGAGATCTTTCACTTAATTTAGCTTGTCTATCTGTATTAACGAAGTTCAGAAGAAATTGTTGTTACTACAGAAAGAAAGAATTGGCTCTTAGTTTGCTCCACCTTCACTGGTTATCCCTTCCCAATAATCATGGACATTGACATATTTTGCTTTGTGTTTTCATTAGAACCTTCGAAAGTGTAAATATCTGTCGAGAGAGGAGTTTCTAGAACACGCCACCTTGATTATGTCAAACAGTGTTCTGTACAACGGTGAGTGAGTGAGTCTGAAAATTTACAGTTAAACACATCAAGCCGTTGCCTCTCGCTTAAGGGAAGCCTCGAGCCAAGTGGCCCATACTTGCCGCCGCTTATCCCAGTTTCTGTAGCATTTAGCGGCTAAGAATATTTGTACTCCCCACTGAATGGGATGCTAGTCCATCGCAGGGTCCCCCCACCCCTCCCAGCATTATGTCGCCACACCCATTTATACACCTGGGTGGAGAGAGATTAAGTGTCTTGCTCAAGAACACAACACAATGTCCCCGGCCAGGCTTCGAAACCGGACCGCTCGATCCGGAGTCCAGCGCACTAACCATTAGGCCACCGCGCCTCCCATTTTCCTCTCGGTTAAGCATCTGATTAAAGTTTTGACAACCTTTCGATATCATTCTGTTGGTTTCCCATTCCTTTTAGCCAATCAAAGGGCCAACAACCGCACTTGCAGTTTTTAAACACGTGCCGGCCACTTTGACATCCTCGCCTAACTTGACTTTCTTGTTTTTTGATTGGTCAAAACCAACGTGAAAAACAACATTGGAAAACCAACATGAAGCTGTCAAAGTGATCTCAAACTTAAATCAAGAAGTTAATCGACACTTATGATTGTAACTATTGGTCTAGCCGATCAATATTCTCTCTGCAACTTGTGTCTTCTTTATGGCTTGTAGTAGTTTTTAATCAGGGCCGGTTCGTACGGGTCATGGAAAACCTGGAAAGTCGTGGAATTTTAGAATTTCATTTTCCAAGCCTAGGAAGTCACGAATTTTAAGTTTGGTTCATGGAAAGTCATGGAAAATATAATATTGATTGTACAAAATAAATCAGGCAGGTTATTTTTTGTGAAGAAAAGGGTAAAAACGTACCCGAAATCAAGATAATTTTTGAAAATTTCCAAAAAAATATATGGTCGAATTTAGTTTAGGAAAACATTGAAAAGTCATGGAAAAAGTCATGAAAAGTCATGGAATTTCAAAAGCTCAAAAGAGTACGAACCCTGTTAATCGACTTTTGTGTTCGCGTGACATTTTTTAATCGTGTTTTTTTTCTCGTGTTAGGTGCTAACCATACCTACACCGCTTCAGCTCAGAAAATGGTGGAGGTGTGTAACAAGGCGTTGAACGAGGTCAGAATGTTGATTTAATTTAGATAACCTGAAAAAATACAAGGAGCGTTGTTGTTCCAATCCAGGGCTTTGAACCTAAAAAGTACTAACTGGATAATTCGCTTACTTTTTAGAAAGAAGAAGAAATAATTCAGCTGGAAAAAGAGATTAACCCCATGCTTAGTGACGATCCACAGGTAACTGTTTTCAAATGTGAAACCCGAGTGTGAAAAAGATTGCAGTTCAGTTTTTTTTTTTTTCAAGATTTATAGCGAGTTGCTCTTTTCACGAACATCACAAATTCTATATTGTTGTATTCTACAGATCGCGTTTTCTTTCATCCTGGAAAATCTCGTTGCACAAGTGAAAGCATTGCCAGAGGTAAGAGGATTCAATGTTACGTGAAAACGCCAAATCTGCGCACCAATTTTACACCAGATCCTATTTAAACTGATTGTGGAGTTCACTAGAAGTGCATCGTTCTAAAATGGTAACAACTTTCTCAACGGCTATTGCAGAGTGATTGAATAAGAACAGTAATTTATTGCATTCGCAGAGGGACCAGAATGCGGGAAATGAACACATAGACATCCCTGATGTATATAAGTCACTTACATAATGTTCATAGTGTCGCGCAGCGTTCGCGTGTATTTGTATTAGTCACTCGCGCGCGCGTACAATGTGAAACCGTTAAAAAGCCGTTTTATGCCATGATAACAACCGAAGAAGACCGAAGATTCTCGGTCGAAACGTCTTGAGCACATTATGAGCGTTGTTTAAGCTCAAATAAGTCAGCGTCAGAATCCGGGAACACGGCGCCGCGGCTTATAAAGAGTATTAAGAACAGTTTTAATTGTTACTTTTATAATTATAATTTGACAAGTAAGTTCTACGCTTTGTGTAGATTCGTGTAATGTTTTTGACTTACATGTACTATGTCTGTATTTGTTTTTTTGTGTGTTTTTTTATCTTTCAGAGTTGGCCTTTCCACAAACCCGTTTCATCCAAGCAGGTGCCAGATTATTACGATGTAGTGAAGACACCAATCGATCTTCTGACCATCAGACAGGTACGCCCTTGTCCCCTACTCCGGCTTGCACAAATACACCAGCTCGCTGGGGTTTTTTTTAGTCCATCGCACTAGTCCATCGAGCGTAAAGTGATCCTGCAAAAAAGGGACTCTTCATAGTCTAGGGGTTTTACAGCTTGGCGTTAGCCTACTCGCAGGCTCATCTCCCGTCGCGTGCGCGCCTCCTTGCCGCTCGCGCGCGTGACCAACGGGATTAGCCTGTTTGCAGGCTAGCTTGGCGTTGAAGGACAGTGATTCTATTGAAATGTTAAACTCGTAACCTGCCTTAACCTGCTTCTTTCTTACTTTACAGCAAGTGCAAGGACACGCTTACCAAAACAGAGAAGAATTCATGGAGCACGTGAAAATGATGCACAGAAACAGTGTTATCTACAACGGTACGATGCTCATACACTACCAAGATAACATCAAAATTCTCCTTTCCGTATTTCATACGTTCTCTGTGAGTGGTGTTGGGAGATTCTGTTTCCAAGCCAAGACGTTTTTAGCTTGCGAACAGGCTCCCGAGTAGGACAGAGAAAAAAAAAAAGAAAAAAGAAACCAGGCGCGGCGAGAATGGCCCGGGGGAGGCCACAGTCAGCTCGCTTCGCTCGCCGAGTTATTTTACGCCCTTGGGAGCCTGTTTGCAAGCTAAGACTTTTTTCCTAAAGTAATCGAATTTTTTCACTCATTACATAGTCATAGTTACCTTAAATTTGGTGTGGAAAGGAAGAGAGAAGTTGTACATTGACAACAGATAAGAGGGTTAAGTGGGAAAGTTACACATTTTAAAAGTTGATTATCATAATACAGTCGAAGCTCTTTTAACGGACACTCTCGTAAGCGGAGAGCTCTACTTACGGCCACCTTGTTAGAAACCCCGTTTTTTACTCCCATACAAACTCTGTATTTTTACATTCTCGTAAGCGGACATTCCCGTAAGCGGCCGCGGACACTTTCCGAGATTACGACTTAGACTTTTTCTTTGTTTTTAAGCTCCCGTAAGCGGACACCGCAAAGAAATCATATAAAAAACCTCTGTATCTTGTATTAATCAATCAACTTCACATCGCCGTTCGTCACAATGATTTTACTGTAATTACAGTACCATATTTCAGTGTTTGTTTTGTCGTCATTCACGTCCGGTTACATTTCGAAACACCACTAACATGCATATTACCATTATGTTAGCTGGGCAAGCTCCCGTAAGCGGCCATCTATCCCCTTCACCTCTAGTGGCCGCTTACAAGAACCATTCTCGTAAGCGGCCAGCTCCAGTTTCGGACACTTTTTTCGCGTCCCGAGGGTGTCCGCTTATGAGAGCTTCGACTGTATTTGGAGTTGTAGCAACCCCCTCAGCCAGTTCAAGGTCTTTGATAGTTATTTGAAATAAAAAAATTCCCAAACTAGTACCATAAGAATTGCTGAGTTTTCTTTTCTTTATTTTTGTCAGGCGAACTACATGATTTTTCCAAGATGGCCGAGAAAGTGGTACAGTTTTGTGAAGACGCCCTGAAGGATGTAAGCAAAGCTATCTCTTCATAGAGTAGAATTAACTACAACATTGCGGTTTCTAAAACGGCGGATGTGATCAGCCACACCCCAAATCCCTAGCCTGGATTGCCAGGATTTTTCTGTCGGGGGGGGGGGGGGGGGGGGGTTGTCCTTCCCCTATTCACAGGTTCAGGTTATTTAAAGGAGCTCTGTCACGGATTTGAACAGATTTTTTGAACAGCGCCAAAAGTTTATATTTGTGTTGTAGGAAACCTCAAAATGATAATCCATTTTATGAAATATTGCTGTATTAAAGCAGTGAAACTGTAAACAAGCATTTTTGGCTGGGGATGGCTAGGATGGAAATGGATTGCAGTTGAAAAATAAAGGCTAAACTTTTCAAAGTTGTTTCCGCGTGTCATCAAAAAATCGATATTATAGTTAACAACATTTTTTTTTTTTTGTTTTTTTTTTTTGGGGGTTTTATAAAAAAAAGTTTTTTTTTTATTGGGGTTTTTTTTTTTTTAAGGCTGTATCTGCCATTAGATGTTCAAAAATACTGTTTTCATTTGTTTAGCTGCCTACCACTGATTTCAGAACAGTTTAGACCAAAAATCTGCGAATTTTCGTTATGCTGCTCCTTTCAAGGCACTGGACATTCGCTTCACAACAGACACTTTGCTAAATAGAATACTTTTCGCATATTTTCTGCCATTTTCACGGAGAGGCAAACGTGGTGTGGAATGGTGTTTGTAGTATACTGTGTAAATAATTTCTTTAAAATTGTGTTTTTTTTTTGGGGGGGGGGGACGTACAGTTACGCTTTTGTTTCTCTGTACCTTGACTTGTCCGTTGATTTCTTCTTGGATTTCCACTTGGTCGACTCTACAAATAATTGTTTGGTTAACTGAAGGACTACCATCGATTTGAATCAAGGTTTTTATTTAAGCAACAATGTCAGCCTTTGTTTTGTTAAAATCTCATTTCCATTCTTACCGATCTATTTACAGAATGACGAACATCTATCTAAGTTGGAGAATGAAATCTTCCTCACTCCAGGAGACGACACGTCATCATATGCTGCCAGCCAGCCGCCTTCAGTAGCAGGACCGGAGTGGTCAGCAGAGAACAGCATGGACGACTTCCCAGAAGGCTCGATGAAAGAGGAGGACAGCATGATGGACGTGTTGGACGCAACGGAACTGGACACTACTAGCGAGGATTACAGGGACTTCCGGGCCAATCTAAGTACACCTGTCTCGGCGCCGGACCAGTGTAAGATGTCTTGGTGTTTTCTTGCTATGGATTGCCCCTTACCTGCCAGGATCTAATAGGAACACATAGTGGGGGCCCCGGTTTTCAAACCAAACTGGAATGGGAATGTATAAAGTATAACCGTGTAGACTTTCAATATCATGTTACATCTGTGTTGTTAAGATAAGGTCTTATAATCGGGGCGAGGGGCTAAAATAGGGGCAGGCTGCGGGCAGGAAAGTTAAGCCAGGCATGGGCTGCAAAAATATAAATTTTCCGATCAACTTACAATGCAGAAATTAAGAACTGTAGGATTACAAATGCCAAAGATTTATTGCAGTTCATGATTTAGGAAAAATAGTATTTTGGTTTTCCGTGTTTAATTTTTGTTTTTTTTTTTTTTTTTTTTTTTTTTTTTTTTTTTATAGGAAATAGGACGTCCTAGAGTTAAGGATTTCCGCCCCACACTCCATTGATAACCTCCAATGCTTACTCTACCTTCATTGTTTTGATTTCAGCTTCTCGAATGGACGCCGACTTCGACGAGGAAGAAGACGTCGATATCGAGGGCTATGATGACGATGAAAGCACGACCCAAAGCTACACAAAGCAGGAAAGTCTCGGCTCTCAACAACAGCTTGGAAGCGAACAAGATTCACAGGACGTTACTCAGTTTGAAAGCATTTTACTTCAAGATCTTGAACACAGTGAAAGCGAGAGCGAGGAGGAGGATGATTTTCCGTTTGGCGACGGAGATGACGAAGAAGAGGAGGATATTGAAGAAGAGGAGGAACAGATAAACTTTTCACCTGGTGGAGGAGAAAGCAATGATGCGACAAATAATACAGTGGAAGACTTATCGGGAGATGAGATTTAAGTTACAACCAAAATAGTTCCAAGAACATTGTTTGGGTGTGATAAATGGATTTGCGACTCTTGTTCTCGATTCAAGAAATCCCGCGAGTGTTTCAAACATTCTTGACGTCATAATGTGACATCATGTTGCTTGGCAACGTCTCTGACGAAAACTGCGAACTCTATTTACTTTGGAGATGTGCCAGCTTAGTACCTGTTAGGAGCTCTTGGTTCTTGAAAGTCTGGGCTCTATCGTCAGCTGTGACGTCAAGAGCACTCGCCGCTTCCGTCCCAGGCTTTGCGCGGTCACCGAAACAAGAGAGAAACCCTAGGGACTAGGCTGGAGATGTGCTTCGTTGTTGAATTTCTAGCGTCATCGCATTGTTTCTCGTACATCTCGCAATTTTATTGTTTGCAAAGAAAACGAGCTGTTTATAGTGTATTCTTGTTTGATATTTATACTGCGTTTTATATCGCTTACTTCCATTACAAAATGTTTCGCGAAGTTACGTTTCTAAATATTCAAATGTATAGGCAGACGCTCGGCTTTACGAAAACTGTGATAACCCAACTGGGTTGTCCCGCTATGTTTTGAAGGATTTCATTACAACCCAAATAACGACTGCGATGGAGACAATATTGAATTAAGGACTAACCAAGCTGACAAGTGGGAAAACGAACTTCAATTTAAACTGATCGTAAATTATATGAAGTGGCAAGAGCAAGGCGCGTTGAACTGTAGAAAAAAGGCAATATAAGCGCGTTGTGTAAATAAATAGGAATAAAACAAACTTTTTGTTTATTGTGTTTCGTAAATGATGTGAAATTTATCGTGGGTGATGTAAAAGCGCGCAATCTAACCGGCTTTGACGCCGGTTCAGGCAGGTAAGCCAAACCTTAAAGAACGACTGAAAATCAAGAAAAAAGATCGTTTATTGTTTTCATACTAAAACTGCATTTCCGTGTTAGCTTTGCTCAACGAGCGAAAATAAACGCGCTAGAATTTCGTAAAGCGCAATTGAACACTGAGGTTTTCGTTAAAGAATTGCTATTTGTTAATTTATTGTTATACTACTGGCCACCCTGTCTCGAGAGACAGTGGGTTTGTGCCAAGGTAGAGATCACTGGTTAATCGAAAAGTTGCTAGAAAAGTTGCTTAGACCAATTCTTTAATGAGGGCCGGGTGCTGCATTGAAAGGCAGGTCTGGAGTAACGTTACATAGGTACAGAAAATCAGTTTAAAAATCATTTTATTAAACGAATACAGCGCGATTATTAATTCTATCCTTTCCCGTTTCGTGGAAGAATCGTTTGCGCGAATATTCACTCCGACCCGATCTCCATACGGTCATTCGTTTTTCCGGAGTACTACGCACCAGTTCCCTTTATCGTTGTAATGCTTCTCGACTGTCACGTGACTGAGGTGACTGCAAAGTTCTTGGAGTTCGCCATCTTGAAACACGTGATAATACCTATGGTACACGTGACCCTCCGTGCCTTCCCTTGATCCTTCAGTTTCTTTTCTATGTTTCTCTTGTTGTTTCCCTGGTCCGCTGTATTTCCACGGTACAAACAAGTCTTGTTGCTCAAAGGACTCTCGACTAGCATTTACTAGTAGTTTTGTAGAGTATTTATCACTAGAATTTTCAGATTTGTTTGAAAAAAGGTCTTCACTACCGGCAAAAGCTTCTGCTCCTTTGCTTCCTTCCAAAGACCCATCTACGTTATTTTCGTTGTCTTGCAGAGTTCGACGGTCGTTATTTCCGGTGAATTCCACTTCTTTCAATTGTTTCTTTTTAACTTTCTTGGCTTCCTGTTCTAAAGCCCACACGTACACCAGTACCAGTCCACCCGGCCGTGTAATTCGCACCAGTTCCCTGAGGCCATCCAGACGTCGCTCTGCCGTGGAGAGATGATGAAGGACTGCAATGCAGAGGCACACGTCAAAGGCGTTGGACCTGAAACACGACAATATAACAAAATAAAAAATAACTTCAGTTTACGACTTTTGAGAATCCTTAGTCCGTTTCTTTTATTTTTAAGCTTGAGGCAAATTCCGCAAAGATGATATGGAGGAGAAAATCTTGTGTAATTGATTACTAGTCACTTCGCCTTGTTGACTATTCGCTCTTAGTCTATTAAAGTTCCGTCCTCCTCTTTTAGTCACAAATCTTCTAAAAATCACTACCTGGTTTTCGAGTAGAGACTATTTGATTCAGGTGACTCTCTCGAGAAAAGCGACCAGAGGAGCCATTCGGGGTTCTTTTAAATCCTGGGTTAAAATGAGGAGAAAAACGCAGGAGAGCCATTTTAACACCGATGATTTGTAATAAAGAGTCAAACGGCGACAGCCATTCGTTGCTGAGGGATTGTAAATTCTATTTAAAAATGCAAAACCATACATTTCTTTTAAGGTTATTTTCGAGAATTCGGTTGATTATTTTCTGTATTCACCTCTCTGCTAGACAGTGTGATTACTGAAAGAAGGAATTAGCTGTTGATCTGTCCCCATTTACCTGTATGGCAAGGACAAGATGTCACACACAATCACAGAAAATCCTCGCTCTCTGCAAATGGCCGCCAGGTTGAAACTTCTGTCAGAGCCAGTCTTGAAAATGCTATCATTAATCCCGAGATATTTTCCATTTCCACAGCCTACATCAGCTACAAGACTTCCTGCTGGCCGCTCTCGTAAAAACTCTGCTATCTTTGGCCACGGACTGTGGCGCGTGCCGCTGAAATGTGGCGCTATCTTCTCGTACACTTCATGAACATGTATCTTTTCCAGATTCTGTGCTTCTCCAAAAGTCTTCGGGACATCGGACGAGGGTGGGACTTCAGATGAATTTTTATTGTCTGTTTGCGAATCACACTGAGATGGGAAAGCACAGTGACACGGAGTGTGACGAATTTTGCGGAGCGTCAGAGAGAGTCTTGTTTGTCGTTCAAATAGAGTAGTTCCTTCGTCCGCTGTTTCTTTCGAGGTGCTCTCTGCAATGTTTGATTCAGGTTCCTCCGTGGGTCCACCAGAACTAGCCCCCCTGTTGATGTGCTCTTAATGCCGTAGATGATATCGTATTTCCGCGGTGTTATTCTAAAATCAAATAGCAGATATATTTCGATGATCTTTTTAATTTTCTCACAATCCTGAGAAGTTGAAAAAACATATCTATAACATAAAGAAATCCAACAAAGTAGTTTGATTTGTGTAAAAGTGCTTGACAAAAGAATGTAACCGACTAGTAATGACTGACAATCGCGAGGAAACAAATGGATTGCAATATGGCTGACTTGAAAACGTGAGTTTCGCGCAGAAATTCTTCTTGCGCGTGGAATTTCTTTGTGAAATCACTCAATTTTACAAAAAAGCTTAAATCTAAAATGGGTCTTTTTGATTTTCAAATGTATTACTCTTCTTCCAGAAGGTCATTTTGCCGGACGTTATCTTCTTTTTTGAATGAAATGATTGCAAATGACAATTGATTTTATTCTAAAAAGAAAAGAAGTGATCGTTCTATTTCGAACAGGACAGGAGGCAATTTACATCTTACCCATGACTCCAAAGATATCGACTTTCTCCAGTCATTACCAGCAAACTTCTCCTTGGTAAAACAACTGATGCATGTCGACCATCAGGATTACGGAATTCCATGGTAACCTAAGCAGAACACAATGAAAAAATGATTGACATGAAGTGTTAGTCGTTCAGGGGGGGGGGGGGCACAATAGTCTAATGGTTAGTGTGCTGGACTGGTTTGGGGGAGGCAAGCATGGCCGAGTGGTTTAGTGCGCTGGTATTGTAATCCGAAGGTCTCCGGTTCAAGACCTGCCCTTGCCACTAGCTGGATTTGCTTCTCGGTTGTCCCGAGTTCAATCCCACCACTTTGTATATAGCCAACTGGTCTGCCTCTTGCTAGTTGGATTTTAACCTTATGTTCATTTAAAATTATTTTTTCTTCTGTTTCAGTCAGCCTGTAAACTAGCTATCTCGTAGAAGAGTAAGTGAGACCGTATAAAATATATTTATTTTATTTTTTATTTTATTATTTGAGCACTGGCTGGGGACACTGTGTTGTGTTTTTGGGAAAGATGCTTTACTGTCATGGGACCTCTCTCCACCCAGGTGAATAAATGGGTACTGACAAATTTAATGATGGGGATTAACCCTGTGATCGACCAGCCTCCTATCCAGGGGGGACCAGAAATACTCCCAGTCACTTTAATACTAGGGAAACCGGGAGAAGCTCTAGCCTGATGGGTCACTAGGCCCGAAAGCAGACTATAACCGACCTACCTATCTACCTACATACATTTTACCAATTTACCTAGCTAGCTAGTACCTACTTGGATCATAAGGATCTTAAAATAATTAAAAGTGTTTTGGAAAGAGATTTGTTTTATCTATCAAATAGATACCTGTGATCCAAGACTGAGTGAAACAATTCCATCTTCAAAGGCCGAGTGAGTATCTACATGAGGTGGAATGCCTTCAGGATAAAATTTAAATACTAGCAGTCAAGCAGATTTCAAATAGATTTTAAAGCTTAAACATTAAATCACCAATCGATAAGTCACATCTTCTGCTCCAATGAAGCACATATTGACATTTTTATGTCAGCAACCTGCTTCTAACACAATAATGACTGTAATAATATTACAGTGGTCATGAATCTGAATACCAGTGAAGCTCTGTGTTTCTCCTTTTCTGCATACACATGGTATTTTAACAGCTTTTAACACATCTTACTTTGAATTTCTTTTTTTGCCAATTAATATGCTAGAGTTCCCCCAGAATTTTGTTGTTTTCTGTGTATTTTCACCCTACAACAACTTTATCCAAAAAGAAAACCCTTGAAGCCTGTGATGATTATAAAGGAGGATGTAAATAGCCCTTTTTTTTTTTTTTTTTTTGGGGAGTTTATTTTTTAACCCCCTCTATTTTTTTTTTTTTTTTTTTTTTTTTTTTTTTTTTTTTTTTTTTTTTTTTTTTTTTTATTATTTATTAAAAATTTTTTTTTTTTTTTTATTAAGCTGCTATAAAACAGAACTTCTTCAACTAATCTTCAAATCATTTACCTTGACCAGGCTGGTACTCATTAACTGTCATCTGATCTGGTTTGAACTTCACGTTTTCCTGGATTTGATCCAGTAATGGATCACAAATGCTGGGAATACCATCTTGTAATGGATTTGATTTGTCAACATTGTTTGTTCCATACAAAAACTCGTAGCCAAAATGTTTGACTCTTCTGTGACGAAGTTGCTGATTTGCTGTAAAGGAGACAGAAAGCTATATTATGGCTGCTACTAATGCTTGTCCAAAAGAAGGGAGCAAACTTTTTTGATAGATGAAGCACAAAACATGCCACCCTGGACATCCTGCGATATCCATTTGGTTTTTCAAAAAAAAAAATCCACGCAACACTCCTCCCCTTTCACCCATGCCCCTCTCTGTTTTTTGTGTGGAAAATGTCCTGATTGGTTTATTGAATTGTCTGTGGTTTAAAAAAAGAACAATAAGCTATTATGCACCTATCAACTTTAAGCTGCAGAAAGGGAGGCCTAGGAAAGGCAGGGGATTTGACAGCAATTGTCTGTCCTTAGTGGGGATTTTTGACCATTTTTATTAGTGGACTTTCTAAAAAAAATGAAGTTTGGTGACTTTTTGACCTTACACAAATACCATGTACAGACAACTCTCTAAAATGAACACCGTCCAGACCAGCTCCAACTGTCCATCTTAAGAGGTGTCCATCTTATAGCGAGTTTAGTTACAGCAAAATGACTGAAAAACAGCAGGGACGGGACCAACACTTGGTGTCCATCTTCTGGAGTTGTCTGTCTTATAGGTGTCCTTTAAGAAAGAGTTGACTGTACTGGGGTATTTGAACAGAAAATCACAGCTAAGTTCAAATGCGCTTCCTATGCCTGGCCCCTCCCCCAGCCCAGCTTTATGATTGATGGGTGAATTAGTAACACAATCTCCGGCTCCCTACCTGTCCCTTGTATTTCATTGTCATTTCCGTCACTTCCCCATCCTAGTGCCTGGATCAGTTCTTCTTCTTCTGCTTCAGTCACAAAGTCCTCTACTAGAACAAGACCAACCGGTTTAACCTGATTCTCAGTCGTGACGTCATCAGGTACACTTGTTAGGAACGAAAGATAAAAGGTGACATCGGGCCTTGGAAATTCCGAAGGGCAATCTAAAACTCTTCCATGCACTGTCTCCATTGCTTTTACTGATTCACTGACTTTCTGGAAGCTTATAAAAGAAAACGATCGGCCTGGAAACATTAAAAGCCGTTCTATGTTTCCAAACTTCTGAAACAAGCTGACGATTTGTCTTCGATCAACACCACACATTAATCCTCCATTTCCAACCATCAAGTGTCGAGTTGGCGATTCTGAAACACTTGCAAGATCGGCGTTATGTCTGCGAAGAGCATGCATAAGTTTTGTTTGTTTTCTTAAAGCCTTTTTCTCTGCTTTGGTTAGTTTGGTAGCACAAGATTTTACCGCATTCGAAGTCGCCATTTTGGTTTCTATTTTTGCGGGAGACACCGCAGATCTAAAGTTTAGCTGGCTCAGCTATCTTTCGAAAAACCGCTAGCCATTTTGTGAAAATACAGTTGATCGCTGACTCACACAGCTGAGGAGTCCAGCGAAGAAAAGTTCACGGTTTCATACCCGTGAAAAAACAGTAACGTTTATGCAGTGTAACGCAAGATTATCAAGTATACGCAACCATATAACTCCTGAAAAGGTTAGCAGATATATTTTCATTCTGTATTCTTCCAATGTGTTCGAAAATTCAGACACGCGAATGACCATTAGGAAAACCATTAGAATGCAGCTGAATGTATGTTTGGAAACTTGCAATTGTTTACATGGTGTCGGTGAAATTGCTTAACATAAGAATAGTATGTGACAGATTTCGCCGAAGATTGCATTCAAATTGTGTTAATATCTAGCTCCTTAAGGCGGTGACAACAAAAATGGCAACGATAAATACAAGATTCTGGCTCATAAACTTTCCTGGCAAGTTGCAACATTAAATTGTGCCTACCACTAGTAGAAAGCTGTCTGACAAATTGCAGATTGCAGACTTGCACCATAGTAAGCCCGCTCCAGTTAGCCTGAAACACCGCGCCGGTTAACCTGTTTACGGTTAGCATGGTAACATGGTATATACTTTAGTCTGCAGTCTACAGTCTGCAAATGTCAGGCACCTCCAATAGGAGGGACTGGTGCCCGGGGGGGCACCCGGTATATTTTTGGGTGGGGGTGTGCCGCTGGGAATTTGAAGCCCTTACCCTATACCAGACCATGTTCAGTTGATTTTTGCAACCCTATACTAGACTAGACACTGAAAATCCCTACCCTATCCCAGACTTGCATTTTGTTAGAACTGTATCATTATCAGTGTTTTAATGGAAAACCATCTGTGTACAACGATGCCGCGATGATTTTATTTACGTTTAGGAAAGCCTCTTTCTCTTCCGAGTTTCTGGACTATATTCGTCATACCGTTGATCGGTTTCCCGGCAAATGCTACCCTTTTCTAGACCAAAACTCTCTGATTTCTATACCCTATCCCAGACTAAACTGCTTGAAAACCATACCCTTCACAGCGGCACATACCTATATAGCTCATGTATGGGAGTGCCCCCCCGGGGACTGGTGCAGCCCAGAGACTTGGTATGTCATGCACCAGCCTTAGGAAGAGACTACACAATCTTGCTTCTTAAATTTTAACTGGTATAATCTTAATCCAAGTGACTTGTACAAGCCAAGCTCTGGATTCTGCAACATGAAGCTCTGCCCCCTCCCCCCCCCCCCCCCCACACACACACACACACACACACCCACACACCCACTCCCAAACTGGATGAGGTTATATCCATTGTAAGTTGCTGTCGTAAGCTCAGTTGCCAGATTTTTCCAAAAGTTTGTTGCTATTCACACATTTGAACAGCAGTGTTATACCCAGCAGTACGTCCTCTTCATGGCTAAAAAAAAACTCTCTCTCCACAAATTATGACATGGGAGGAAATTGAGAGAGAGCATGGGATCACAGGGTTTTTTTTTCACATAATAAAGTATCAGAGGTGAGGAAAAGGTGTGGTCTCTTGAGTCTTGGACACCTTAAGATTTTGCTTTGGAGTCAGAAGCCTTCCCTCTTCTTGGAACCTGAACAGTTAACGTTCCTTCCTTCCTTCATAGTTATCTGCTTTATTAATTTGTTCATTCATTCTTGGCTCCCTGAAGCAATGCAGTAGAGCCCTAAAGCATATTTTTCCTGTCTTGGAGAGCTTGGGATCCTTGTATTTTTAGGTCAGTAGCCTGAAGCCCTAACCCCCGTTGTGCCCCAGGGGTGGAGGGTGCAGAGAGTGTGCACAACCACTCCCTGAGATGACCTACAGCTTTATACAAGTTGTATTCTGCAAAAAAAGTCAGTTAGAGCGGTTTTCACTTGAGTGTCGAAAGTCATTCGTTTCCTTGTTTTCTTCTCGCTAGTGTTCGCTAAAAATTTTGCCCTTTCTCCCAAAGGAGTAAAACAAAAACAGACCGCCCCCCCTCCCTCTTTTTTTTTTTTTTTTTTTTTTTTTTTTTTTTTTGATATTTTTTTTTTTTTACAAAAAAAAAAAATACGCCATTTCTTAGTGGTGCAGCCCCTCCTAAGAAAAATCCTGAATCTGCCCCTGGACTCTCATTAGGGTAAAGAAACTGTCACTGAGAACAGAGTCAGAGAAATCCTTTCAAAAGAGCTTACAGTGGAAGTGGATTAAAGAAGATTTTTTGTGGAAGTGTTAAGGATAAAGTATTAATCTGATGGAATTTGAGGAGCTAATTAACTGTATAAGGGAATGTGATCTTGATCAGGACCTGTCTGGAAACTGAAATGGAAGATGGCTCTAGAATGACTTCATTCACTTGACTCTAAAGATGACTTTCGCTCAGGTTGTCGAAACATCAGTAACCAACAACAGTTCTTGTTAGAACTACTCTCACCCGGACAGTCACACTATACAAACAACTGATACTCCTGAGTTAAAACCAATTATATTTACTGAAAATGAATAATACAAAATAGCAAACATGAATAAATGGAAAGGGATACTATAGCAAGCCTTGCAATACAATCCCCCACTCAACCTCCTATCGTTTCCCAAATCTTCTCACCCCCACCCTACCCCAAAACATCTTCCATGGTCACAACACTCCAGTAGTTTATTCACTGATGGTGTAATTTCAGAAGGTTGGAGGCATCAAACTGGGAACTCTTCTCTTTTCAAATCAAATCATGTCTGACTTTTGAGAAATTATGGAGGGAACCAGAAAAAATGCTTTCATCAGATTACTGGAAGGACTATACAAAGCAAAAACCGTTGTTTTTTGTTTATTCAAGATAGCAGGTGAAGCAAAAGAATTCCATAATTTTAGCTTTCCTGAGAACGCAGATGATTATTCACATTCTCACAAAAGGGAAATCTCAGCAGCAAGCTAGAATATTCTGTAATAAAGATGATGTAACACTACTCAAATATCTTATACTTGATAGATATTCTAAGTTTAACTGAAGAGGTGCTCTACAATTTATAAATCGTTGACATCATATCATCAAATTAAGATGGAATTTTCCTGCTTGTGTCTTTATTAAATACAGTCTTGGTTCACGTAAAAGTTGTTAGTTTCTCTGGCTAAAATGTGTTCAGCACAAAATCAAATTTTATGGGAAGAAATATATGCGAGGAGGATATTAAAGCTAAGCAAAACGGGAGTACATTGAGTAACGGTTCGTTTTTTGTTTCTTCATTATTTTATATTGCCCACTGGCTGACAGAAGAGTGGGAATATTAACTTGTGCATTTGTGATGTTGATTTTTTTTTAAGTTGTTACAGATTAGAGAAAAAAACAAACTTTACTAACTTGCTTCTGTCCAAACAAAGCCGACCTAGTGATAATTAGTTTAAGTTGAGTTGAAGAATAACTACAACAGTTCAAAACAGTACTCACCGTTAAAGAACGCAATATTGCAAACCACACATAAACTTGTTACAAATGAAACTCCGTTTGTTGAAGGCTGGTAAATTGCCTTAGATTTACTGTAATGTAACTACTGATAAGTAGTTGACCTCGGGGGCAGCGTGTTCCAGTTCGGGTGAACTATAGTAAAGATGTATGGTTTCAGGTCCAAAGTCCATTCTTCGTCTGAAGCAGTTCATTGAAGCGTTTATTTTTAGCATCGCAGTGTGAGAGATCGTCTGCCAGTCTCATCTCATTTAGCAAGAGTCCAAAAAGACAAAGATATTTATTAACTCAGTTCGATTTTATAGCATGGCAACTGACCCCACTGAAGAAAAGAAAAATGTTTCTACTCTTTATTGTAAACGCGTTATACACCCACACAAATGCTGATATTTTGGTATATCATCGTTTGGGATACTTGCGGCTCATACTGAATGCCCAAGTCATAACGTATATCCTTGTTACTAAGAACTCTATAATAAACTAATACGTATAATTTCCACTTCACTGAGTCCACTCCGTCTAGTTCTATTGTCTCCCTTTAAAATATTGTGGATCGCTGTTTTTAGCCAGGAGCAAATATATGTGAGAGATATAGCTAAAAGTGGAAAGGATTTATGCGACCTCCATAAAAAATTCTTTTCCAAGTTGTGCAATGATATTTGAAAATGGCGTGCTCGTATTGGCTTTTATTGCATTTAGTTTGTAATACAGAGGCGCCTGTTCTGTCATTGTCGGTGTGGCATCACTTAAATACGTTTTTAAGGGCATCCTGACGAATTCACACTGAAAGCTGAGAAATTCAGTTATAATACCATCATACCATATCCATACCACCATAGTTAATTCGATCGTTAGAAGTACAAATGGAATTTATTGCTCAGAGTTTCCTTTCAGCATAACTTGTCGCTGCATTCATTTTTTTTTTTCTAAAAGTCAATATCACTACCCTTGTACTCGGAAAGTAATATATCACTGAAATAAATCGTCATTGTATTTGCACGTAATTGCTTTTAGACAATGACATTATTTGACCCCCCTTGTCCCAAACCTTAAAAAGCCGTATTTGTTCAATAGGTGACCAAAGTGTGCATGGTATTTAGCGGAAACTAGCTGAATATTGAAAGTTGGATGCTGTTTTCTCTTCGTATATTACCTTCCGTTTTCCTACAGTTGGAAGTGAAATGTATAATTGGAAGTTTTATTTTTACCTTTTTTTTGTTAAAATATCTCGTCTATTATATTGTCCAAATTGTGGAACTAACTGACGTTGATTTTTTGCTGACCAATATCCTCTCTTGGGAAAAGCTCTAGCATATTGTTAATTGTTATATTTCAATATACTGCTTTCACAGTCAGTTGTCTACTTCTCGATTAATTACACAAAGATATGATACAACAATTCCTTGTGTGGTAATATCTATGATAGATATGGCGAAAAGTACTCAATATTCAACTGAATGTTATCATTTTGAAGATTACTTCATTTTTGCACGAAAAACGCCTAGTACAATAGTTTCATCAAGTCTGACAACTTCGTCCAGCTGGAAAAGCTTTGCAAAAACGTACATGGCTTTTGGATGATACCATGTTTTATTTGAAGTTAACAAATGTTGATATTTTATAGAGTTGACTTGAAGATATTCTCCGGAAAGCGATCTATATCGTGTAAGTTTCCACTCGACTTAAATAAAGCAAGTATTCAATGCCAGCTCTTTGGCACCAGAAATAAGTCTTTTAAGTATCTCATGGAGATTAAGTTGTATTGGACCAGTTGGTATCAGAATATCACAATGAATGACAGCGAATAAGTTTTCAATCGTTTTATTGTTGTGAAGATGAAAATCAGGCTCAGCTTTACTTGAGTCGTACGTATCTTTTTCTCTGTGAAATAACTGTGCTAGAGCTGTGGCGAATGGGTATTTTTTCTGCACTATAAATAACGCTCGAAAGGGCCTGTGCACATCCCGTTTTTGAGTGTGACATCGCAAGATATTGCCCGGCATCAATTCGCGTTGTAGTCTTGAGCGCGAATACGCGACCGCTATCTTGGCACAATAATGGACGAAGAAACAAGCTCGGTTGTTCTGTTGCCCGGGGTGAAAGTAGAACCTTTTGAAAACTCAGAAAATAACCCCGACAGTGAAGGGAGTTCCCTTGGAAGTCCAACAGACGAAAACTCGCTTCCACGCTTTGGTGAAAGTTCAGAGGAGGACATTCAAAGGTTGTTGGAGCATCGCTCTTGTAGTGAAAACACATGGAGGTCAACTAAAAATGCCGTGAAAATTCTCCGCGACTACATGGAAGAGAAAAGTATGGACGTTCAATTTGAGAACATGGACAAGCCAGAGTTGAATGATCTGCTACGTAAATTTTACGTCGAAGCACGTAAAAAGAACGGAGATTACTACAAATCCTCTGCCCTTGGAAGTATACGGTTTGGTATTCTGCGGTACTTACAGTCCCAACAGAGGAATGTGGACATCAAAAACGACCCCGAATTCACCGAATCAAACAAAGTTTTCAAAGCTCAGGTAGAAAAGCTGAAAAAGCAAGGAAAAGGCGAAGTGAACCGTTCCGACATCGGGCCAGACGATTTGAAGAAGCTTTATCTGAGTGATGTTCTGTCGCCATTCAGCGCCGATGGCCTCCAAAGAAAAGTTTTCTTCGACTTGCTCATGTATTTACCAGGAAAACGGAACAGAAGTAACGTGAGAGAGCAAACTCGAGATACGTTTCTTGTCGGGTATCATGCAAGTACTGGCTTGAAATACGTTTACCCTAACCCTGCACACTGTGAAAACGTTTTCACTGACGGAAAATGTCCTCGGATGAATGAAAAACCAGGTAAGGTTTACTCACCAAGAAAGCGCGCGAATGCTAAACAGCGTAAAACATCGAGTTCGCTAGTTTTAATAGCGACTTTAGGCTAAAAGAGATTGCAAAAAGGAAAGAATTCGACAAGGCAGACCTTATCTTTTTTTAGAAAGCTTGCAATTTATAGTCAAGGGAACTGTTCCGCATTCTATAACTCGGTTATTATGAAATGATCTTGTTTCTTTGCCGGGAAGACGGGTCACAATTTACCGGTATTTCCTCGCTATTAAAACAAATCTTGTTCAAAGCAATATCTGCGGTGAAAAATTTAAATCCAATTCGATTATATCAGGGGAAAGTTAACCTTAAAATCTATTTTAGTTCTTGTGGCTCGCGCCGAAGAAAGTGTGTAGGAATTTTTTTTCTCGTGAGCAACTGAGTACTGTCCTTGTGAGGCGTTCAAATAAGCTATAAACGTTAAGTGATGAAAGCTCTTTTTCCTGGGGTTTATTATTAGCGAGAGATTTAAGTCATTGATAAAAGAGCCTTCAAAAAGAATGGGCTAATATTTGGATAGAACTTTGTGCCTGAAAATCTTCACGCTGCATCAACAAATGTGAAAATTGAATGGCTTCGTGCAAAACTATGCTTAGTGACTTTTTTGGGTGAATTCTTTTTTTCAAAAGTGCCTGAATTTTTGCATGTGGTTTTACAGAAGATGTATGGGAATGTATAGGAATGTATCAAGACTGGTCAGCAGTTAGGGGAATTTGTATTGATTCTTTCACCACACCCTTCCTTAGGAAATCCAAGATGCCCAGTGGCGTCATTTCTCAAGTACCTTTCAAAGCTGAACCCCATGAACCTGTACCTCTGGCAGAGACCCAAAGCTTCCTTCAAGCATCACGCTTGCGAAGATGATCCCATTTGGTATGAAAATGCCGCAGTTGGTCACAATTCACTGGGTGAGATGATGACGAATATGTCCAAGCTTGCACGGTTATCCAGGATTTACACAAACAACTGCATCAGAGGTACTTATGTGTCAATTCTCGACAGCCTTGTGGAGGATTACCCTCTTATTACTACTCTGGTATCTCTACCCACTGCCCCAAGATATCAACATATCCTCCCCAGAGAACCATACGATGAACGTCCAACCATGGTGTCTGTTACTGGGAAGTATATATCAAGTTCAGAGCAAACGCCTTCACCAAGATGCTGTGAAACCCCTGTGAGCTCACCGCCATTTAATGCAGTGCAAAACAGAGAACATGCTCATCTCACAAAGGTTATCATTTCTCCAAACCATTCTCAAACACAGTCTTTTAACTCAAGTCTTCTCAGCAGTAGTAGAATTTCATCTTCTCAAGGTAACAGCCATGATGTTAGTGAAAAGCAAATGGATGCAAGCCCTGCGTCAAGTCCAACAGAACCTGTGCCTGGTCTTCCATACCATTCTGGCCACAGAGGACTGCACACTCCCTTTGTAGCTTACAGATTGAGTCAGCTTCAAGCAGCTTCTTCTCATAGTCTGCGCAATTCACTACAGCCAACTTTAAAAACTACCACAAGTAGTTTCAGTTTCTCCCAAACCTCACTAGCTCGTGCTGGAAGTAACCACACAGGGCTTGCAAATTCAAGAGTTGTTTATTGTCAAACAGCACCAGCTATGGCCTCCTCCTCATCGTCACCATCCTCGTCATCGCACATGATGGTAAGTGACTAGCAAGCCTTGTGTCTTGGTTATATGGGCCAGAGCTTCACTCCAGTGTTGCATGACCAAGCAACTAGCATCCCATCCAAGGGGAGTAGTCCCTTAATCCATTACAGGTTACTACCAGCAAACTTGTCAAGTTTTGCCAGCAATAATGATATTATTATCCTTAAATTATATACCACATGATGACAATAGCTAGCTTTGTAAAATTTATTGACTATTGAGGGGCAAATCAATCCCAGCACAGTATTCAGATCAAATGTACACAACTGTAAACCCCAATACAAATCAAACAATAGAATTAACTTTTGATACAAACTCCTGCTCAGCTCATTAGTATTCATTAACTTTTGATACAGATCTCTACCGATTTGCATAACAATACTTTGCATTCAATTTATTGTTTTCTTTTCACAAGTAGAATAAAATATTCGCGTCCGATCTGTATGGCCATTTACAATGACTTATACCTATTGACTCACCATTGTAAACCCCCATACAGATCTCCCACTCATATTTTATCCACTACTTAAACTGTTGACCTTAATTTACATCACAAGACCATTGTGCAAATATTTAGACTACACCTTCCCTCCCCTCTCCCCCTCAAGAAAGAAAACAGCACACGTGGTTTAATATTACTGAAAGTTGTAATAAAGAAAATGACGTTGTTGTTTTTATGTGATGTCTCTTTTGTTAAATGATTAAATGAAAACACAATCTCTCTACCTTAATTTTGAGTCAGGTTAGGTTATATGAAGCTAACTAGTTTTACATGTAGCTTAGGGAAGTAATAATATCTCTGTCAGTAGTAGTATATTGTGGTTTTGCTTGAAGGTTTTGTGTTAAGCAAAACCACCAGTTTGATGTACACTTTTGTAATATCATGGCATAATTTTGGACAAATTACCTATTAAGCTTAATGCTTTCATGCATCTCAATCCAATTGCTTAAAATTAAACTATTGCAATAATAGAAAGTGGTTACATCTATTTCAACTGTCCCAGATTATCCAGGAGCAGACCAAATCTCCCAGTCCCCTGTACAGGTCACCAAATTTCCCACGTACTTTGGTTATTTTGGGGGAACATTTTTGGTATTTGACATGTTTTTGTGTTGAATTGGCAGATCTCTATTATTCAACTCTATTTTTGGGGTCAAGTAGAAGTACCCTACCACAAAATTGGGATCTCTGCAATTTTTATATTTTTTTAGGTTGGCGTCTTAGTGGTTAGCATACTGTTGCGTCTGTATTTGACTGTTTGTTTCTATTATCAACAGCATCGCACAGCTGACAATAGCCCAATGACTGGAAGCCCACTCACCACTCATGTTTTGGACACAGCCAGAGGTTCACCAGCCAGGAACCTCCAAATACAGCTGTACTTTGAGGAAATACGGCCAGACAGTAGAATGTGGAAACACATTGCATCAGGGTGAGTGGTATATGTCAAGACTATTTCCGGTTCAAAAATCAGAGCTAGAACAGATGAATTAAACTACAAAGTCCAGCTTCCCAAACCAACAAAACAAAAAGTTATATTCCTGCATGGCATATATATCATACAAATTCATTTTCACTTATGATAACACCATTAATCACATCAGTCAGTAATAAGGCTTTGCCCCAAGGGAGGGGGTACTCCCTATAATGGCCTATATGGGGAGGATCTGCCTGAAAGGGGTACCTTTTTTCATGCTTCTGGGCCCGGTTGTTCGAAAGAGGGTTAAATTAACCTTGGGTTAGAGCTAAACCAGAGGTTAAATTTCTTAACTGCAGGTTTATTAACCCGAGGATAAAATGGTGTTGTTCAAAGCACGTTTAGCGGGCCGGTTAGTTAACCTCGGGTTACGCGCGCAAACCCGCGGACAGCATCCCATAATATTCTTTGTTTGTCTCTTTTATTTCGGGACAGCGGTAAAAATAGCTTCCGCGACACCGATACCTGCACGGAAGGCGAGAAAACAAGGCTTTTAATAGCGCGACCCAAATAGCCATTTTAACGGACAAAGTAGAGGAGAACTTGATCATTTTACAGAATAAACTGACGAACAGCGTGACAAACGAAAACAGAACGACGTATTGCAAGAATTTACCGTGGCGATAAATGCCGTCGGCGTGAAAAATGGACTGTACACGAAGTGGAAGTGGAGGAACAATTTAAACTTTGCGGCAAAGAAAGACTTCCCAGACATGTTGCATCGGCTGCATGATAACGTCGAGTGTTGCTGTTTTGTTTGACTTTCACTATTGAATTTTACTATTTAATCCGAGGTTAACGATTTAACCCACCTAGCTAGGTGGGTTAAATTTAACCCGCTGTTTACCCCGAGGTTAGCGTTAACTTACCTTCGAACAACAGAACTAACCTGCGGATAAAATTTAACCGGGGGTTAAGTCGATTTAACCCGAGGTTAGGAGTTAACCCTCTTTTGAACAACCGGGCCCAGGTATATAGGGAAAGGGAGTTCACAATTTTAGGTATATGAAAGGGTAGGGATATCGGTCATTTAGTTATAAAGAACCTTCAATTACAGTGCGAATACTCGAACCGGGACAGTTTTAACAAAGTTAACCAATCGCAGCGATAATTGATAACAATGGATGGCGACCTTTTTCGTTAGCGGACCAATGACGTTTAAGAATTGAAACAATAAGTTTACGACAAAATTTGAAAACTCAGCAACGTTGCAAATAGATGCGGACCTCTCAGGAAACCCTTCTTTCTTTTGATTGGTTAGTTTCGATCCTAAATTTTTAAGAACATCTGAAGGTTCTTACGGTGATCTTCGAGCTTTAATTTCGAGTTACATCTAAATTGTTAGGGCTTAAAAATAATTTTCCGCCTTGATCAAGTTCGGTCTTGTGACGAAAATATAGATGAGGCGTTAGCATATAAATTCGAATAAAACAAACCTTTATTGACCTTCACTTTTACAACATTATATGGCTCTAACCAAACTCTGCGTTCTGAAAATCGACTAAACTGCAACGCCTTCTAATAATTTTCGCAGTAAGCCTTTTCGCTCTACTTATGCTGGGCTTACATAGTTTCTCAATTTCGAAATGTTCAACAACAGCTCCGACCATTTTTAATCGTGGAGGTGTTGCTCACCTTCTGGGCATAGACGAATTGTTCAAATCATAATCCCTCAAAACGTTTCTAACAAAGTGCCGGCTACTCTTGACCTCAGTCGCGATTAACTGTTGATTCATTCCGGTGTGTTGCAGGTCTAAAACCCGCTCTCGTAACAACTGCGAAGGTCGGCGACCATTGTCATATATTCCCCCTTCACGATTCAATCTGAGTTGAATATTTTTGACAAAAGCCATTTTACGGAATATTTTTGCACTCGAAATGAAAACTTTTTTACCATTTGGAAACAAAACTAAAAATCATTTCAAATTTGGGATCGAAACTAACCAATCAAAAGAAAGAAGGGTTTCCTGAGAGGTCCGCATCAATTTGCAGCGTTGCTGAGTTTTCAAATTTTGTTGTAAACTTATTGTTTCAATTCTTAAACGTCATTGGTCCGCTAACGAAAAAAGGTCGCCATCCATTGTTATCAATTATCGCTGCGATTGGTTAACTTTGTTCAAACTGTCCCGGTTCGAGTATTCGCACTGTAAAGTATTTTGAACATACACACTTTATTTAAATTTATTAAAAGCTACATAAAAATAACAACAAGACTTCCTGTTTCAGGTATATGCCATGTCTTTTTGGTATATCAAAGGGGTACCTTTTTTCAGAAAAAAAGGTATACGAAAGGGGTGCCTTTTCTGTCAAAATGGTATATAAAATGGTGAGGGGTTGGACCTCAGGGCGGAGCCTCCCTGTACAAACTTTTTTGAGTAACAACAACAATCACACTGGGTTACTCACCTGTGAAATTAAATACTGAACCCACCCCATCCCCCCCGGGGGGGACACCCTATAATGGCATATATGGGGGGGCTCTACCCGAAAGGGGTACCTTTTTCAGGCTTCAGGTATATAAAAGGGTAGGGATTTCACGAGTTTAAGTACATGAAAGGGTATGGAAATCTGTCATTTGGCTATTTAAAAGGGCCTTTTATTAAAATATTTTGAACAGACGCAATTTATGGCTGTATTATTTTAATTTATTAAGCGCTACATAAAAATGACAAGAAAACGTCCTATTTTAAGTACACTGTACACGCCATGTCTCTTAGGTATATGAAAGGGGTACCTTTTTTCAGTTAAAGGTATACTAAAGGGGTACAATCTCTGTCAAAAATGGTATATAAAAGGGTAAGGGGTTAGAACTTCGGGGTGGAGCCTCCCCGTATAAAACTTTTTTTGAGTACCAACAACACCCTGGGTTCCCCCCCGGGAAATTAAATACTGAACCCTCCCATCCTTAGCAATTTCTGTGTATAACTTTAAAACTAAAATGATTATTATGATTAATATTGTGTTGGTGCTTTTGATTATTTCTTTAGAGTTACTAATGCTGATGGTAGAGTTCCTAACTTGCTGACTCAGGAACAGTTTATACCTGGAAAATACATGATCAGATTTGAGACAGAGGCATATTTCAAGGACACTGGAGTTTCTTCATTTTTCTATCCTTATGTGGAGGTTAATGTCAACAGTTAGGGTCATGCATTTATGTAAGAATAAATTGACCATGATGCATATAATTACATTAATGGAACCCAGAAGGGCAAAAAACGTTTCATCTCCCCCCTCCCCCCTTTTTAGCAAGAAAAGTATCGTCTGTACATTACTTCTGGATCCTGTGCTGTGCCCATATAGTCACACTGCCACCCTACCACATGTAAATTAATACACACAGATCCTATAAATAGACTTGTACATCAAAGCAAGGTAGATGGTCGCTTAATTCAAAAATAAGTGCTAGGAAATTTATATCCCATAGATTTCTAGCCCTGTGAAGGAAATTCTCCTCCCCCCTCCCCCTTCTGGGGTAAAGAAAAGTTTTTCACCCGTTTAAGAACGTGTGATTAGATCTCTGGTACAGTGACAGGACAATTATTTTTTTTTTGTTTTTTTACCAGTACATTTGCAAAATATGTATTATATAATGAATATAAATTTTAAAAAAATAATTCAATATGTAGAGAGGAAGCCACATAAGCTCTAGCACGCCCTTTTCATGCATTCCTTGAAGAACTATCCAGGTCGAATTGGAAAATTTGAAAATGTTGGGCAGAAACACGGTGGGGGTCTCAAACTTGTTTCCTCCTTTTTTTTTTGCGCGTTCTTATTTTTTCCTAAAGGGAAATTCGCGCAAAGCACCTGTTAACTGTTTTTCTGTTGTTTTCTTTCAGATTGTGTTTCTTATCAGCAATCCATCTCAACACTACCATGTACCACTTTTACTTAGTCCGTTCTCTTACTCAACCTACCGTGGAAGCTGAGGACTGTCCAGTGTCTGCTACATGAAGCAGATGGGGACTAAAATATTAATGATGATTTTAAGAGTTAAAACAAGCTAGTGGAGTTAACTGATGATTTACTGAAAATAATAAGATACCACTTCTTGAATCATGTCAGGGAAAATAGCTTTTTGATTCAAAATATGTGTGTGCAATAGCCAAAGTCAAGAGGCATTGTTTTACACTCAACTTCTGGTAACTATGAAAATGATCAGAAGTGGAACATTTCTTTACTCGGGCTAAAATACGTTACACTTGTAACAGGCATTCCTTTATAAAAGTTTCTTACAAATGCTGCTGTTGAAAGCATGTTTCATGTTTGGTGATTGAATAAAGTTGGTCCAAATAAAATTTATTTATAGTTTTGTGATAACTGAATTTTCGTTATATAAGTTTTGCAGTGATGGGGAGCCTGAGCTCACAGGGATATTTACCAGCTAGACTTGGTACAAACAAATCTAACTCACCTGGACCGGCTAAGCTATTGTACCAGTTCAGGATAATTTTTAACCATTTCCCAATCTAATCAGGGCAAACAAGAAATTTGTCTCCTCCTTTTGTCAGGGTCATTCAATTGACCCTGAGGATATTAGAGGTGTTGAATGGTAGATGCGAGTTTTTGCGAGACGGTGAGACATATCTTTACGCGAGCCCAAGACCCTTTGGCCTTGTAAAAGAAATTGATACTCCGAGAAAACGTCAAAGAAAAATTTGAGACAACGAGACCCCTGAAATTTGGCTAAAATTCTGCGACTTGCATATTATTTTTGGAGGACCATTCACCACCCCTGATATTGGGGACAACTCACAGTCTAGACTGGCCTGTTCACTGCATTGCACACATTATTGCCTTGAGCCAATCCCAGTCAGACTTCTTACCCGATCAACAAGTACCTAACAACAGTATGGCCTTGACTTTCAAGTCTGCATGTAGAAAATCCAGGAATGATCAGCATGTGGATGCCAATTCACAGTAATAATTCAGTTGTTTGCTCAAAAAATCTTTAAAAATTTGATAACATCCCTTTTAGGTGGGATTTTTTTTTTTTTGGGGGGGGGCGGGGGGGAGGGGGTTATTTTAAGATGGAAATTCACATAATCCAAAACAAATGGAAACTGTAACATAATATTATTATAAACCCGCCCGCTTATATTTAGGAAGTCTATAATCAGGAGTTTTGCATCTGGTGGTGGGCTTATTTACAGGGGGAGTGGGGGAGGATTTTTGGAATTTTATGGGACTTTGTAAATTAATGATTATTTTTATACCACCTTTACCCCGCAAGGGTCAAGAGGGCTCAGCATAAACCTTCCCACATACAGTCGACTCTCGTTATAGTGGACACGCTCAGGGCGTCGTTTAGTGTCCGTAATAGCCAGAGTCCGTAATAGCGGGAGTCATTTCCAGTCAAACTTCTTTCGCCGGGGATCTGGATTTTGTCCGTAATAGCAAGTGTCTGCAAGGCAAGAGTTGACTGTAGCGTCGACACAAACATGAGGAAAGGAAATTTTCTTCATATCAAATCAAGATTTCTTGACTAGTTATCTAAGTAATATCGGGAGCACAAATGAGAATCTGTGTTGACAACACTCCTTCAACAGCTGACTTAAGTTGGTAGAAAAGCTATGCCAATCCTAATAGAAATGGACAACTCTTTGGAGCAACTCGCTAACTTGGAAATCAGAATAAACCGGACAAAACTACAAAGCTTGCATGGAAACGAGTCATTGCTTATAGTCTTGAACACATTTTCATTGGTAAATGAATGTTAAATCGTTTGTCTCACAATAGAGTCACCGAGGAGTTGATTGCAATGTGTTGGCTGCTATATTGCTAGTCTATACTGTGCAAAATGGGGCAACCAATCAATCTAATCGAAACATTGCTATCAACACCTCAGTGACTACATTCCAGGACAAAATGTCTATTTTTCAAGCCACAATGAACAGTAACAACAGTTTTTAATTATACATTTTTATTCTTTCACAAACCTAATCCTTTCTCAACTAATGAAATCCCTAAAAAAACTTCTGACAATGAAGACTGGCAACAAAAACTATCATCTACAACTGGAGCCAGCTTACAAATGAGTAAGTGAGCCTTTATTTAAATGACAGTCACAGGTTATCATAACTTCATTAAGATAACTTTATTACTCTCAATACATTAACTTTCATTCATTAACTCCAACTTGTTTGTTTAGTTCATTTGTTTAAATGTACTGTTTTTTACTTTTATCTTGTCAACAATATATTCTAATTAAATAAAACTTTCAAAATATAAAATTATATTTTTATGTATGAACAACGTCTTCAGATCTCTTATGTACAAATGTATAAAATTGCTATTTACATCTTACTATGAAAACACTGAACTGTGAATTCAATCTAATTGAAAAATTCAACTGGTGGTCTGCTTAAAAATTTATAAACAAAATAAGCAACCAAAATCCATTAGTTTTAGTCAATCATGTGAGTTACCATATGGAGTCTACGACAATGACTAATTCTTGGTATAATTTTTACAACATCAACTTTTTCAAAGCCTTACAACTTGATAATCATCTGTCTGTCCCTGGCTTCTGGTCTACTTTTCATTTCACCTTCTTCCCACAATATCTTAATATTGCACCTTAAATTATAAGTTAATTTAATTTTTCCAGAACAACTAACTAATAAAATCCACTTTTAGTCTGTGACAGCTCATCTCAGGGCAGATCTTCCTTGCAGAAAAAGTTTACCACAGCTTCATAAGTGAGAAACATGATTGCAGTGTTTGGAACTTGTCGAAGGAGATGAGTTCCTAATCCCCCATAGAGTCCAACTCTACCTTCCTCATGGAAGATTTTCCTAAAGGCCTGAAAGAACGAATGATATCTTCTCTTTCCATCTAGTTCTTTTTGTCGCAGTCGAGTTCTGATTACTTCATGTGGATATGCTGCAACAGATGCTATGCACTTTGAAGTTGCAGCAGCCATCATAAATTGCAAAAAGTCAACAACATTCTTCTCGCTGGTGCCTCGCACTTTGAAGTTATGTCTTGTCACTGCAGCTTTAATATGTTCATAAATCACAAAGTGAATAACAGTCTCTGTAACGCCAACATAAGTTGCTGTTAGTCCTCGATAGAAACCCTTTAATCCATCGGTCTTCCATATGTTGTGAACGAGTCTCAATATTTGCCCCCTTGTAGCACTGAAATAGAAACATACAAGACATTTTAGAATCAAGCTTAATTCTGAAAGGGAAAATATGTAAACTTAATTATTTTATGCCCAGTACAGTTAAATCTCTACACAGTGGCCAGAGTGGGGCCAAATTAACTGGCCATGGTAGAGAGGTGGCTGTTGTCCAGAGGTTTCCATGCAAGTTAAAAAATATCTGCATCGCTGTACAATGAGGGCAAAAAAAATCTTGGTTATTGTGGAGAGCTGGCCATTAGTAGAGGCTCAACTGTATGTCCATATTTTGGTGGCGCACTGGTGGTCAGATTAACAGGGTTTCACTGTTATCTGTTTTGTAGATAAAGTGTTTCTCACACTTACCCATTTTCAAGCTGGAGTCTTGTTTTGACAACCCATATAGGACTTGACAGTGTTGATGTAACAATACCTGTAAAGCAAGAAACCAGGTTTTTAATGAACCCAACACAGACAATCAACATCACTTGCACGAGAAACACAAGCCAAAAGGGGGCACGGGATATAATAAAAACAAAATACATCATAGGCATAATACCTCACTCCAGGTCAACCCAAAAGTCCCTTTTACAAGCACATTGCTATCACACATATTTAGCATGTACTAATACCCTGAATACCAGAAAAAAACCAAACACCCAAAACACGGTTAGTTTAGGCTTAGGACGTCTTGCTGATTTGTTTAGGGTTAGCTTTTTGAAGGGTGTTTCAGGCAGTTTTGGGCCATTTCTGGCATTCTGGCCCCAGTGAGACACAGGGAGGAAGCATCAGTGGAAGGAGGGCCACTGGAGGCAGGAGACCATTGAACAACTGGGCCAAAGGTTTCAACACTACCCAAACTTACAAGGTTCTTATCTAGTTACATAATGTTAATTTTGATTACAACATACCTGCTGAACACGCTGATCCAATATGTACAAATTTGCTGTCTGGCAACACCACCCCACTCCTGTTAAGAGTGTGTTTAGCTTTCGCATACACCGAGAAGTACAATGCTCTTGATGGAGCAACACCAAGTAACGTGGGTCCAAGACCTTTGAACAAGGCTCCCATGCCTTCTGTCTGGATAATGTGTCTCAAACAGGACAGGATACCAACAGGCCTTTGGTATGTGATCTCCACTGGAATACTCCAACCTCCTGGTCCGGTTGCTGATGGGCAAAGCACATGTCTGAAGGTCGGCACTGACGACTGCATAAGAATTTAAATATAGTTTTCATTAAAAAAACAGTTCAAGTCTGACCATGAGCCTTGGTGGCTTATGTAACTCTAGATTCTGTGACATGAAGCAACTAGGAGTATTGCTACTTATAGAATAGAAATAGAAACTTTATTAACATGTCAAATAAACACTTAGCTCGGGAAAACCCATACTAATTTGGGGACACGAGGGTTTGCTGCTATTCTCTCTGTACATATTTGTTGGGTTGCCAGTACCCATTTCTACTCCTGTGCGCAGACAGGCCTCTGAGAGTAAACTGTTCTGGACAAGAACACAATTTATTATTCCACTATTGTTCCATTTTACCATATTAGAGTAAAAGAATGCGCAAAATATGCCACGTATTACACTGTAGAACAGGGCAAAAATACGAACAGACAAACTTACGGAATACAGACCCAAACTTAGTGGAATAATAAATCCTTTATTTGATGGTATACGAGCTGACATTTTGCTAATTCCTTTTATTTTACTACACAACTCACAATATATCAGTGCAATATTTATATACCTTATTTAACCATCGAATAAGGTGTATGAAAACACTACAGCATTAACAACATTGAAATGGGGGAAGGGGGGTTGCAAAACCGAAATCTGTTAGCTAAACTATTGGAAATTTGCTAAGTATTTCAACAGTTTTGTCCAAGATTGTAGCAGACAATCCAATCTCATCAAAGATTGGAATGTCTTGTTATTGTAGTATGTGATTCACACAACCGCAATTTGTTTTTCATTTATTTAAACTAAGAAGATGACAATGGACATAAACAAATACTAAAAAAATCACATTGAACACGAACATGAGCGTGCCAGACAGTCATGTTGTTATCCGACGTGATATCTTGTTACACAAACACACATCCAACTTTTCACAGAAAGGTTTAGTTGTGATCTACATCAGGTTTTTCCCCTAAAATGTATTTTAAACCGGCGGATATGAAAGTCTGCCTTGATAAGTCAAAACGTTAATGCCATTAAATTCCATCGAGTATTTGACCCCCATCAAATAGGTGAAATAAAAGCCAAGTTATAATCCGATTCCCATCGTGATCAAATGTTACTTTCGCAACACTTGCAGATATCGTGCTCTTTACAGACGAAACAAGCAAAACTGGGTGGCTTCCGAGAATAGCAGCCAACATTGAAAATAATGGGAAAACTGGTAAACAAATACCGACAAAGCACGTGATGGCGAGTTGGAAAAACATCCCAGAGTTGTGTTGATTTACCATCGACATTTTAGCAAATCCTACCTGTAATCTCGTCTTCACAACTTCCAAAGGACAAGTTAACGTAGCGCCTACAGTCCCTCCAACACTGCAAAATAATGAAAAGCGAATCAGTCATTGTTATGATCACACTCTCGCTCTCTACATACCTACTATTATAAGGTACTAGTAAGTCAAGGAATGCAATTCAGTCACTTCTACAAACGTTTCTCGTTATAAGCGCGCTCTGCGTAAAAATTTCGTTTCGGAAGGACAATTTTTAACTGAAACTATCAAAAACATTGAACTGTGACACGGTTAAGACGGCAGCAAACGCCTATAATTATGAATGATTCCAGTTTTCATATGACAAACGAGCTTCAGCTTGACGAGAAGTTGTAAGATGAAGCTGAAAAGCTTTACATAAGAAATCTATAGTAAAGATAAACGTTACAACTTACAAGACTATATTTTTCAACAATTTAAACTTATACTTATTAACGCTTTAAATTTAGAACGTTCGGAAGAACGACTTTCTCGACACAGAGTGAGTTCGTTCTGAACGAAAACATGCAACGGAACGGCGGTATTGCACGAGTTTCGCTAACGGACGAGGTTAAATTCATACGAACAAAAATAACACATACCCTCCGGCAACCAAGTGGACATAAGAAGACTTTCCACTGGCCATTTCAGGCTTGATTTTGTACAGAATCGATGCTTCGTTAGCGTCTACACTCCGAATTTCCAAATCACAGGTCATAGAAAGTGAAAACAACACAAAACACGAACCTTGTACTCTCTGTTTATCTGCGTGTTTCCAAGTCTTCCCGCTACGAAAGATCACATGGTCATCGCGCCGGACGGAAACGAGTAACTTTAATTTGATTGGTCATTCAATTACTTTCACGTGCACTGCACTCACTGTTTAGTACAAAAATTCTCACCTATCACGTGGACATGGTGGCATTTTCTTACGGTGGGGGAGGGTGTAATCGCTTTTGAGAAGCCCTTGAGCGTGAGGCCGTTCAAGCGTGAAATTAAACGCGTGAATGCGGGTGAAAAAAATAAACGGAAAGAAAAAAGCATTTCTGTCCATCTATCCTTTTATCTATACGGAAAAAATAAAAATTTATCGAAAACATTGTACAAGATGTACAATTTTGCATGTTTTCACTAGAGCGGGAGAGCAGCTGAGGAAGCCTGTGAAAGTCTGTAACTGAAAGGAGTGGGGAGAGGAGAGGAGAAATGGGCGCCAGCAGTAATTCTGTTCTTTTTTTTTTTCGAAGTCCATAAAATAAATGAACACTGATGAACACATATTCGTGGCTTGTTTTCTGATCACGTTTCTATTATGCACTGTTAATAGTCTCTGCACACGCAATGTTTTGATGAAATCTGAACGAGACATGATGAACAAGCATAATCGCCTCCATGCACGCAAGTAATTTTTTCCAAGTTTCCAAGGGTATCCGAGTACGATGAAGCCTAGCAAACAAATGTCAATTTTCTTTCAGCCTGAAATTGAAGTTTATACCGTTACTAATCGAATTTAGGTCGACTTACACGAGTGAAATATTTTGCGTGTAAAACGTGAGCGCGAAACCCCGAACGTAGACCAGCGGACATTGACGCAATATTTTAATACTCTCAGCAATTTTATATGCGTCATAACAGTGTCGCATGCCCTTGTAGCGTAACTTGGCTGCCGGAATCACGCACAAAAATGGAACATGCAAGAAGTGTTACATGTACGTAGAATTTCACATTCATTTCGTTTTAGCTTGGTTCACCAAGACCCACTAGAACTCAGCCCGAGAGCTCAGCATGCCAGCGAAACACGCGCTTTGAACGGCATTCTCGGCATCGCACGTGGCGAGTGGTAAAACGTGAGCAACGCGAGGGTGAACGCCCCGCCCCCTGTCACACCTTCAAACGGCCGTGAATTTCCGCCGATTGTCTCATTTGTGGATCGTCACGTAGGCTAGCGGTGAGGGTAAAAGGAGGAATGAGTTTGCGGAATGGCATGTGGCATGACTTGCGGAATGTATTATTCTGTTCTTTAAGGCAAATAGACGAGAGTTTTTGTTCACGTTAACAGAACTACTCGGCCAAGATTCAGCCGCTTATTTTAGCAACGCATAGTCGATATTTCAAGTCCTCGGAAGCGTCACGGTAAGTGGCTAAACTTTATTTTCTGTGGTTCTATCCGGGGGTTCTATTCGGCGTAAATCGGTGATTTGAACGTTGAAATTTATATCTTTTCAACGATGTTCTAAGGAAGTTCCTTGTCCATACTGCACTGCTCAGTTCTTGATAGTTTGAGCCAGCAGTAGCCTGAGTATCAGGCTTTTCTAAAGGGGAAGGCCTGATACTCAGGTTAAGCCAGCAGCGATTTAACAAGGCGGCTTCTCTTTTAAAATTTTGGCGCCCTTTATGCCATTCCGCAAGTCATGCCACATGCCATTCCTCAAATTCATTCCTCCTTTTACCCTCACCGGTAGGCTAGGCCGTAGCCTGCGAATACAGCCGCCTCTCATTCGCGTCCCGCAATGAGAGGCGGCTGTATTCGCAGGCTAGCTAGGCCGTAACGCTTGTATTTTGTTACATAATGCCCAACAATGGCCGAACGATCGTAGTCCTTTTCATTCAACCTTGAAAAATGTGGTTACCGTATTTACTCGAATAAGCGCCGCCCTCGAATAAGCGCCGCATTTCGGACAAAAAAGTTAATAAGCGCCGCCCCCGAATAAGCGCCGCAGTCCTAATGCGAAAATTGTCAGTACAAAGCAACTCTTCTTTTCATCAAGAGCGATGTTTTGCAGTTCAAAGTGATTTTTTACCGCTTGCCAGAAGTATGCGCTTGACCATTAGTTTTTCAATTCAACATTCTTACAATACATAGTTCTGTAAATGTTTTGAACGCCGCAAACTTTGCCAGGGCAGCTAGCGCCACTTCTGTTGAGTTACACTGACAATCAAAAGACGCTCTTTACAATTATTGTAAAGGATAAGATTTTTTGTGCCGCCGCGGCGCTTATTCGAGTGCGCTTATTCGAGTAAATACGGTACTTTCCTAATATTCTGTTAAAATCTTTAGCTAAAGTAAATTTAAAATTTTATTTACATCCACCTTGGTAATGACAACATTTTACAGCAATGAAAAACATAGACACGCAGGGCGTACATGTGACATTTGGCGGCGCGGTCAAATGGCTATGATGCAGTAAGAAGACCGATAAGGTGAATTTTTGCTTTCATGGACTTCTCTCATCGCAGAACTTTCCAGCTTTTATATGCTGAAGGAACAAACCTCCTCATTTATTAAAATTATACCTCTTCTTTTCCGTCTTCCAAGATGGCGTAGAGAAAAAGCGAGGCTAATTCTACCATCCATGCAAGGGAGCAAAGTGGCGTGCTCTGATCTTAGTTTTTATTTCTTTAACGACATTTTTACGGGATAAAAACGAGAAAGGAGCGAAGTTAGACCAGATTAGGACAACATTTTAGCTGGAACTCGTATGACTGCAGAATTTGTTTTCAAAACGTGGGCGCTTATCGTGTTTGAGAAAGCAATCGCCGTTGTCAAGGATACGAGAGAGTTTTCCTTTTGCAGAAGCTAAAGGAACGAAACCGCTCTCAACAGCGGGCCCTGTCCGGGCTGTATGTTTTCCAGACTGAGAAAGTCCGGCAGCTAGAAAAAGTTTGAGACTTTAAAGTCTTTAAAGTTTGTTTTTTCATTATAAAAAATAAATGCAACTAAAATACTACAGACCGTTTATTTGTTTCCTCGGTGCAGAAGGGCATCCGAAGTACAATACAATACAAAATTATTTATACACGATAAAAATCTAAAGCTTTCGTTTGTGGAGTCGTGTTACAAGGTAATATTTACAAATATTGATTTTAAAAAAACTGCGATACTCAAAAATACTAACTTCGGAGATAGATTCTTAAGAGAGGCTAATTAACAAGCATTAAAATATTTAAATAAAACTTCTCGCTTATTCACAATAAAATTGTCCCCATTGTGTTCTATAGTCTGAGGGGATATTTAAATCAAACTCTCTTGACTGACGACAGAATTTTTCCCACGGTAGGTATAAGATATCAATTTTGCCGATAAATACTGCATAGATCGCTCTTCATGATTAAATTCTTAAACGTTTAATTCTTGGGCAATTTTGCATGGTATAGGGATTTTAGTATAGGTATGTTTCTGTGAGAACAGGTACATTAATGTGTTTTGATGGCAAGCGCTGTTGTAATTATGAAATGCGTACTTTGAGTACTAGCGTTAAACGTCTTTTCACACCTTTATTTTTGGAGTAATGTTGTCATTTTTGCTCTCTTAGACAAATAAAACAAAATTATTCCTTTTTCGAGTCAAGAATTTTAGCAGAACAAAGTTAATGTCATCGACGACATTAAATGTAAATTCGCAACGTCGTTGAATGAATGGCCTGTAAAGAGATCGTTCAAGAAGATCGATGACCAATCGATTTCCCTGAAAATTTTGTGACTATTAACATGATCGATACCGAAAGATTCCGTCAGGAGAAGAGTTATTTAATTTTTAAGTTTACAGTTTATAACTGATTTAAAAAATTCTCTTTGTTTTGCGGCCCGTGACAGCAATGTCGCGAATTATCATATTTGCCATAAATTATCCACTCGGCTAGTCTTCAAAGCGGCAAAATGTGGTGTTCAACAATCCATCGAAACTATTAATTTTGTGATCTCAGGTAAGACACTTTTTTTTCAAAGTGCAACTCTCTACTCAGGTGCGTAAATGGGTGATATATCGCCATGGCCAGAAATCGGAGATTATTGCTCCTGGTATCGGCAAACTGTCGAGGGAACGTGGCAAAAATGCTGAGCGGGTCGATGTGAAAAACCATTAAGTAGAAGCTTCGTTAGCAACCACATCGTTGTCAAGGATGTGAATAAGTTTTCGCTTGGTCCAGACTAAAGAATTGAACCACTTTTACCGTCAATTTACTGCTGACTGTGGTTCGCCATAAATGTTTGCCAGCTAGAGCAAACAGTTGGTAATTTCTAATTAACAATTCAAATGGGGTTTAATAATGGTGGTCATGCGTAACTAGATCTAGTCGCTCACAAGATTAGTTGCTATGTGGAGAGGGACAGGGTGGGGGGGGATCCCAGAAGAAAAAGGATAGGAGGCGGGAGAAGTACGGGATTCCTGAGATGGCGGTAAACGGAGGAAAACGAGTTAAATCTTGGTACATTTCGTTATATTTCGCAATAGATATGGGACAAAGAGGCGAGAACGGGTACGGAAAGGGGACGGGAGGCGGGAGTAAAAGAAAGACCCCCTGTCCCCCTCCACTGTAATTGGGAAGAGCTTCGACTGTAGGCAAAAGATTTCAGTAATATCCTCTGATTTTTCACACTTCATACGAACGTTTTTATATAGCCCAGCATTCTTTGAAAATGTGTTGACTTACTTTTTCGTTGCATTACGCCTTTTCCCTTTCAGAGACACTGACTTTGACGATGAGATTTCATTGGCTGTCGTTTATATCAGTTTTGGTTACCTCTGGTTTCGTTTTCTACATTATTAGCCGCAAAACAGAAAATGAAACTTCAAAAATTCCAGAAATAGCATCTTGGAACGGTGAGTAACGGCAATGACGATATTCCACTAGACATAGGAGGCGGAGCAAGGGGGGGGGGGGGCAAATACCCCACAAACGACTATTTGGGGGAACTCAGCCACACCCCCCCCCCCCCCGCCCACGTTTTGATGTTGAAAATATCATGAGCGCTGCGTAAAATTGGTTTAAAAAATGATCGGAAACATTCGTTTGGCCTTCGAACAAAAATCGGAAGATTCTAGGAAATCTTCGGCCTAGAAACTGCTCAGAAAACAAAAAGTTGCTGGAACGCAAAAAAGTTGCACCAAATATGCAAACCTGCCGAGTATTTTTAGGACAGTCTTAGCCACCCCACGTTCCAAAACGCTCCGCTGCCTCTGTACACAACTGACGTAGCTTGCTCAGTGAGTAGGACCGGTTGGCAGGATGCTTGACAGGGAGTCAATCTGTATTTTACAGAGTTCAAATCCTTGCTATGTTGGATTGCGCCATTTTTTCCATGTTCGCAGGCAATCCGTGCCATGCCTCCGTTTTGGCTTCGTTTCTTTTGCGATGTTTCCTTCTTTCCATCTATCATATTGAAATTCTGGTAAATTTAAAGTTACTTTGGGCATCCCAAAGAAACGGCTTGATTAACCATGGCATCGCTCCCTAGATGCACTATTGTTGTCCTAGGAAATAATGAGTTTTGTTGTCCTGGGAGTTGTGCACGTTTTCCACTGCGTTTAAGTTGTAGGGTATAACAAAGCTATCTCTAGGGAAAACGTCTAAGTTATACCACTGTAGGTAAAGTTTTATGAAAAAAAAGAATTTTTTTTAGCAGGTAGGCCTTGGCTTTCAGAGGAGCTGATAAAATTGTACGACGGAGTGGCGACATTTGTGATGTTCATTGGATATCCTCGCAGTAGTCACAGCTTAGTGGGCGCCTTGTTGGATGCACACCCAGAAATTATTATCCCGCACGAGTACGATTTGATGGCAAAATGGAACAAATACCAATCACAAGAACTTAAACAAAAACACATTCAAAAATACGTTTTATTTCACGACCTTCACCAGCTTTCCATGGAACAATCTAAGTTTGGGTTTCGTTCCAATAATTCTAACATACCTAAACAATACACATACTACGTGCCTGGTTTATGGCAAGGACGATATCAAACGAGAATAAAGGTGAGCTTTGTCTGTAGTAGTTAATGCAGTGTACTTGGAATCAGTGAAGCGCAGCCAGTGCAGCCTTTGTGCTATGTTCTAAGGCAAGACACTTATCTCACAATGCCACTCTGACTCCACCCAGGTGTATAAATAAGTGCCGTTAATGCAAAATGTTAGAGAAACGTAATTTAACATAAAGCTTCGATAGACTATTATCGCATCCGGGGCAGTTGGCCACTGCACGTGTTGTGTTTCTCGGTCAAGATACATGCAATATATTGCCTGCGAGCTGGCTCACCTTTTGGTCACACGCACGAGCGGCAAAGCCATTAGTCCAGTCCCTGAACTCTCTCTTCCGCGCGCCCTTAATAGGGGTTGAACCCAGGCGTGCGAAGAGAGAAATCGCGCCTGGGTTTATAAATCCCTATAAAGGGCGCGCGGAAGAGAGAGTTCAGTGACTGGGCTACAAAGCCGTTAATTAGAATACTTAAGTTTGACTTATTTATCAAGGTTGTAATTCACTTTTTGTTTTAAAGGTTATCGGCGACAAGAAAGGGGGTTGTACAGCAGTGGCGCTACAAGACCTTAGTAAGATGAATGTCCTAGAAGAAATCCGTCAAGTCGTTCAAGTACCAATGAAATTCATACACGTCATCAGGAACCCCTTTGACAACATTGCCACCTTGATGCTTCACGCTACACATTCACGTGAGAAAGTTAAACAAGATGGAGTAACAGTAAGTAAGTTGTAATCTATCGTAGTTATTCGATTAAGCGCCCACCTCGAATAAGCGCCCAGCCCCCTCCCCCCATAAAAACCCTGAAGTGCACAAGAGGAGTATCGAATATTGAAATTGACTAAGTACTACTAAGAAGACTTCCCCCGTGACCGAGTTTTCTTAGTATTTTACAGAAGCTTTCAATGAACAGTTAAAATTCTGCCTTGGTACATCTTCACGTTTTGTTATTATTTATCATGTTTATTGTTTTGTTACAAGAAAAAACTTACTATTTGCTGAAGATCGCGAAAATGTAATAAGCGCCAAGCCTCGAATAAGCGCCCACTCTCAAGGTCCAAAAATTTAATAAGCGCCCAGGGCGCTTAATCGAATAAATACGGTAATCAACAAAACTATAATGATCAAAACTATAACAAAATTTTCAAATATGATTCCTGGTTCTTTCTTGTAGGCCCTATTGCACAAGCGATAGTCATTGCCATTTTTGTCGATAATTTTTTTTTGACAAGCCACAATTGTGGTCACTCAAGATAATTTCTCTGACTTCTCGGGGGGGGGGGAAAACAATTTTTTTTTGTAGTACCGTTCAAGAATAATTTGATCCAATATTATCTCGACCATCAGCGCTGAAAGCAAATGCAGTAAGGTTTACATGACCAGAAGTGGATTTACACTTGGGAGACAAATAATGAATTGTGATATAATACACTGGATTGTTTTTATTATATGACATTTCTGTGGAAATCATCGCAGGTCGAGACACCATTTAGTCCAAGATTCAAATAATGACGTCAGCAAACGTCGGCCAATGCGTTAAAGGGACACTGTCACGTGCTTCACTTCAAAGACTCAGAGCCTTATAAGGACGTATGGAAACCTATAAATTGTGGCCCAGTTTTGTTAAAAATTACTATGCCAGTGTACTGAAGCTATCAACAAGGGATATTATTGTGATACCATCAGGAACTTTAGATTTCAACTTGAAGAAGTTAGGCTGAAATTTCAAATTCTGCCTTTGTGAGCTGGAAAAACAGCTAAAAACTAATAGCGGCTCCCCACTTCCTTCAACAACAATTCGCATTATATCTTTATCTTGATGTTTTAGGCACATTTCGTGTACTTTTACTGTAAGGCAGAAAAATCCCCCTGACAGTTTCCCTTTAACGCCCGTTCATCTCGTTTCAGTACTCGCCATTTATAGTAGGCATGAATTAATTCGTTTGTTTGTTTTCTCTCCTACAGATAAACAATACAAAAGCACTGGACGATGAAATTAACATTTACTTTGGAATGGTAGCCGCCAACCAACGCGTCCGAGAACGGTACGGAGATGCTGTTATCGATATTCCAGGACACGAAACAGTGCTAAGACCCAAAGAAACGCTGCTAAGATTGTGTGACCATTTGCAAGTCACGTGTTCTGAGGATTACATCGAAAAATGCAGCGAGGTTTTGTACGGAACTCCTTCAGTAACCAGGGACAAAGTAGTCTGGACCGAGGAGCAAAAAGCGCGCGTAACAGAGATGATGAAGAAATACCCTTTTCTGAAACAATATTCATTTGATGAATATCCTAAATAATGTCCTAACTTATTATAATATCTTAACAAGAAAATAAAGTAATTATCTTTACGTTTACTTTTTAACAGCAACCTTTGTTTCAGAGTACGAGTACGAGATCGAGTACGAACTGGCTCAACGTCGTACTCGCACTGCTATCGTTACTATTTCGTGAGAATGTGGATCATTTGATTCGCAGAAGAGCGCTGGATACAGAGGGCGCACGCGAGCTTGAAAATCAAAATGGCGGTGGATCGCGGAACAAAGCCCTCGTGGATATATTGCGCTTTGCAAGCTATACGCACGGACAAATTGATTCCGCGCACGTTTTTATATTACATTTTTGTACGCAATCAATCTCGTCCCCAGGGGCTGCGATCGTTCTGGTCTGCGACAGGGATCGGGACCCCTATCTGGTTCTTGTTAGACCTGTCGGACCGGTGGTTAGAACTTGAATAGGTGGACAAATGGGTATTAGCACTCGTCCATACAAAAACGGCGTTTTGAGTCACTACAAACAGAGCTTTTCGAAAACGCTGTCCAGAACACAGAAATTTCTAAACGCAGGCTAGGTGGTGTAGTGTGGACGGCCGAAAACGGAGCTTTTTGAAAACGCTGAAGTCACAAACTCGACTTTAGCGCGGGCTAATTAATGGCGCATGCTCTACCATTCGTTCAAGCGTTTCAAAATTTATCTGGGATAACTGCGGACGGAAGACATTTGATCTATTTTCGGGCCGAAAATGCCGTTTTTAAATTTAACCGTATTAGAGTGGACGAAGCCTGAGTTTCTGTTTATGAAGTCCTGTCTAGTAGCTAACTTTTTGTTTCGTTTTGCTACTTTTCCGGTTTAGGCAGTTCAAGAGTTTAATATAGCTATCCTTGGAGGGAAAGTTTCGAGGTCGGGATCATTTCGAGTCCTGTACCTTAAAAAGTCAAGGTTGCGTGCGGACTAATAAGTTTTCTTCTGTCATGAAATGAAAATGCTTACAAAAGAAAAGAAAAACATTCAACTTGAAATGCATAATTTCTATGTGTAAAATTATAATAACCAAACGTTGTGTTAGTGAATAGTCTCATTATAAAACACAACTTTAAGAATCATTCATCAACGACAGGTTATATGTGTTGGTTAGAGCTTCGTAAATTGTTTATGACAAACACAGAATATAACTAAAGAAAAGTGAAGAGCGTAGAACTGATTTCAAAGTGATAAATGGAAATAAGACTAACGGCGTGTTTGTGAGAGCAATTTTCGTTACCAAGGATTTTAAATAGTTTTCTCGTGGCACGGCCATGTCTGATTGAAGACTTGTCGCGGAAGCTTTGCTGGAGCATTTTCTGTATGCAGTTAATGGTCGTTTTCACGCTAGAGACGGAAATGGAGACGGACAAGTCGTCTTAGTGCGAGAGTTCTGGTTCTGATTCGGACTGTAGTGTTATTTGCCAGAGAAAGACAGGTAGAACAAATTTAAAACTGCGGCTAAAATACCGACCGATTATTCATGTTCTGCGGGCCGGTTTTGATACAATTATTCAAGAACAACGAATAGCAAAGGTAGGTAAGATATAAAATAGTATTCCCTGCAAATACTGCATAGACCGCCCGTTCATGGTCAAATTGGTAAACTTTCTGGTCTCGGCAAACTAAGTTACAGAAATTTTATTGAAATTAAGTTCGTTGCTCTGTACTTTTCCAGTAGAAAAAGCTCATTTTGAATTGCGTTGTTAATGGTGAGTAGGATGAATAGATTGTCTAGTAAATTCAGGAAAATTAATATCCAATTTTTTTTTTTTAATGGTCAGGGCGAAACGCCTGTATATCTAGTTTCCTTTAGTTAAAGTCCTATGTTTCTGAGAACAGTGACAGGGATGTCGCGAATTATCTTAATTATCATAATAGATTCAAGGTTTTACACGCAACATACACGTCAAGTTGTTGTCATAAAATATCGTCTAGCATGGCCTTCGGAGCGGCAAAACCTACAAATTTGTGTCCAAGAATTCATCAAGGTTATCGAATTTAACTATTAAAGTTTCACACTGCTACTTTCCACCTAGGTGTTGGCGAACAGTTAAGGCTGATCTGAAAAACTATAGTCAAAAGGTTTCAGTATTTCCAAAACTCTATACGAACCCTTTAACTAGCATTCTATGAAACTTCACTGTCATTTTTTCGTCTTCAGTAACAGTTTTGACGATGGCATTTACCAAGAGATTCCGTCTGCTGTTTATATCACTTTTGGCTGCCTCTGTTTTGGTTTATTACATTTTTAGAAGCAAAACAGAAAATGAAGCTTCGAAAATTCTAGAAACGTCCTCACCATTGAAGGAGAATGTAAAACAAGATAGCAAAGAGTCCATTCCTGCCTCAAGGCCAGGCCTCCAAACCGGTAAGTGACCGGTTTAGCCGGATCTTTTTGCTTGATCAGCGGGTAAGGCTAGTTAGCTTGACAGTTGACTTGGGCGTTAGACAACTTTTAGGTTCGAATAAGTCTGAAGCTCTTCAAGAAGCCCTAAAGTAGAATAACAAACGTTAATTTCCCTGTTTATTCAATCAGTCGTGTCGCTCACTGCCTATCCACGAACAAGAGAAACTTCTCTTGCCACGAATATTTGGAAATTTCGGTGTCTCTTATCCGTGCCCTTTATAGTTTTGTAGCTGCTTGTGTAAGCAAGTTAAAAAATGCCAATTAGAATTACCAAACCGATTTCTTTCTTTTTATAGCGGGAATGCCTTGGTGGCTTTCAGAGAAGCTGATTAAATTGTACGACGGAGTGGAGACATTTGTGATGTTCATTGGATATCCTCGCAGTAGTCACAGCTTAGTGGGCGCCTTGTTGGATGCTCACCCAGAAATTATCATCACACACGAGTTCGATATAATGTCAAGATGGAGCAAATACCAGTCATCAAAAATGAAACAGAAAAACCTGCAAAAATATGTTTTGTTTTACAACCTTCACCAGTATTCGATGAGACAAGCTAAGTTTGGAATTCGTTCCAATAACTCTAACACAACAACAAAATACACATACAACGTGCCTGGTTTATTGCAAGGAAAATATCAAAAGAGAATAAAGGTAAGCTGGTCCTTTGTCTAGTTGTTAATGCGGTGTACTTGGGTATGAATGTACTGGTGTATTTAAACAATAGCCTCCATTTGGCGCGAAAATATGCACGGATATTTGTCTGCGGACATTATCTGTTCCAAAAAGCGAACAGTTGTCCTCTCTTGGTTCTATTTAATTTAGCAATTTACTCGGGCTGAAAAACTTAACGCGCGAACATAAATCACAAAGTTCGTAAACTGGGGAATATCACTTGCGGAATATCACTTATGTAAGAATGAGATATGTTACTTTGCTTTGAGCGCGCGCGGATATTCCCCAATTATTCACCGAAGTGGAGGTGAATAGTGGTAAATATCCACCACATTCACCGACACTGAGGTAAATAATTGTTTTAGTATATACCACACAAGTTCAATAACTGGCGGACCATAACATCACTTTCGGTAAACAAAGCGACGGGCGAAGGCATTTTGTTTCTCTTTAGCTGCTCGGAGGTGTATAGTACTTTGCTAACCTCCGAGTTAACCAATCAGCGCACGCGAAAAGCACTATTCACTTGTGTGGTATATACTTAAAATGAATATCGGCCGTTCATAGGGCATGCAATTTACATGGCTACAACACTCGAAGGAAGGCTGACCTCCATCTACCTAAACCCAAGCTTAGCCTTGGCAAGCGTACTTTTAGATTTTCTGGCTCAGCCCTTTTTAACTCACTTCCTTTAAAAATTCAACAAGCTGTATCTCTCTCCTCTTTTAAAAATCTTGTTAAAGCCCACTTTTTTCATAGCTCCTAATTTTTGATATTATCTTTTTTTATATACCAGTTCATGCTTGTATTCGTTTTAGTTTTTAAACTCTTTTTATATAACTATTTTAATTACTAGACATTAGCTTTTAACTCTATTTTTATAACTTTTTTATACAATTAGATATTTTATATTTTTAGAAATTGTATTTAGCAGGGCCCCTCTGGAGACCAGCCACTGTGCTGAATGGGCCACCCTGCATAAATAAAGTTTTACCTTACCTTACCTATGCAACTGATTTGCAAAACGCCTTGGTGGAGTGATGGGGGGGGGGGGGGGTGTAGCCTGCGTTGGAATAGCATCCTATCCAGGGGAGTAGCAATACATTTTCAAAAAAGTACTGCAATACTAATTCACCCCTTACAATAATGTAAACTCCCACTGTACCCGAGGAAGGCTTGTTTGGCCAGCCGAAATATAGTAAACAGAATTTAAATTCATTCTACATTGTAACGGTCTCCGTTTTCAAATTCCTCACTTTTTTAATGTTAATTTTAAATGTCTTTTCTTAGCATTACGAGTCCTATTTTTAATTGTATATTTGCTTTCAATATGTTGTATCACTGAATGAAATTGAACCAATACACTGTAGTACAAACAGCATAGAATCTAACAATGTCAATATATGACAATCATTCTTAATCCTTTAACTACACGAAAATTTTGAATCCCGAGGTTATTGTCACTCATCAAGAGTTTTGTCCATGCATATTTATAACGAAACAAATAGAATACAGAAGTTAATTTGACTGGATTTATAAAAGTGTTACATCACTTTTTTTTGAAAGGTTATAGGCGACAAGAAAGGAGGCGTGACGTCAAAGCAGTTAACGGAACTCAGCAAAATGAAAATTCTAGAAGAAATCCATCAAGTCGTTCAAGTACCAATGAAATTCATACACGTCATCAGGAACCCCTTTGACAACATATCTACCATGATGCTTCGCGCTACATTGTCACGTGGCAAAGTTAGAGAAGAAGGAGTAAAAGTGAGTTGGGTGTTATGAAGCCAGAGCCTGGAACGAGAGTTTCTACCCGAGATCGTTTTGGATTATTTCGGGGGGGGGGAGGGAGTGAGGGGGGTGGGGGTAGGGTTAAAAAAAAACAAACATGACTGAGAAACTCTGAGTGGGATCTGATGATGATTTCACAGTTAATTTTAATTTTTAAAATTCGATCACTAAGGTCGGGTAGTTTTTGGCTTCGTAAAAATTTCAAATCGTTGTCCAACAACTCTGGAAAGGAGCTGCCATTTTTCTCGGAAGTAGACACACCTACGCAGGGACAGAATATTATTTGCAGCAAAACCGCTGTCGGACGCTAATGCGCACCAGCCGACCAGTTGTAAGGCAGTTATTTGAAGATCGTTTAACATATAATACGCGCGGATATTTTGCGAGATGCGTATACGGGGCTCGGAAAAATACGAACAAAGAGCAAAATGTCCGCTCGTATTATATGTTAAACCATCAAATAAGGGATTTATAATTCCACTATTTTTCCACTAAGTTTGGATCCGTATTCCGTAAGTTTGTCCGTCCGTATTTTTGCCCTGTTCTACTATGTAATAATAATAAAGTATATATCACTGTAAAGGTAATAAAATGTAGAAACTATTGGTTAGCGCGCCTTGACCTGATTCTGGGTTTATCGATATATTGTGGCTGTTTTATGTTAGAGACACGTAATCCGCCTTGGGCAAGATTTTTCTAGTGCGTCTGTTTGTGCTTATTATAAAGACGGGCACTAGCAGGATTGTGTGTCAGAATCAGCTACAGTCAACTCCGTCTCTCTAAATCGGACACCTTCGGGACCGCCTCCAGCTGTCCGTCTTAGAGAGGTGTCGGTCTTATACGGAGTTTAGTTACAGTAAATGACTGAAAAACGGCAAGGACGGGACCAACATCAGATGTCCGTCTTATAGAGGTGTCCGTCTTATAGAGGTGTCCGTTAAGAGAGAGAGTTGACTGTATTCTACTTAAGTCCGTTTGAACATAGCTAGTATAAAGAGAACAAATAAAGACTTGAGATGTCTGATAGATCGTCCCTTCTTTACACGTTGGTTTTAGTATAGCAATTTATGGGCTTGCCCCAAAATACATATGTGAACTGATAACCATTAAACGTAGCAAATTATATGATCTTCGATCTTCAAGAGGTTTGCGACTGCAGCCGCCAAAATGTTTGACTACAAAGACACTAGGAGACCGTGCTTTTTCGGCGGCTGCTCCGAAATTATGGAACAATTTACCGCAAGAGTTGTGTAACGAGAGAAATATTAATAGGTTTAAATCATCGTTAAAAACACACCCTTTTAGAATAGCTTTTAATTAGATTTTATTTTACTTGATATTTACTTACCTTAGTTTCATATTCGTTTAATTGTTAAATATTTTAATTTTTATATACTTTTTTAGCTTTTAAATAGATTTAAGAGGCATTAATTTATTTGTTTGATTGTTTTCTTTCCGACAGATAAACAACACAGGACTAAGATTAAACAACATCATTAACCAATACTTTCAACTTGTCGCCGCCAACCAACGTGTCCGGGAACGGTACGGAAATGCTGTTCTCGATATTCCAGGACACGAAACAGTGCTAAGACCCAAAGAAACGCTGCTACGATTGTGTGACCATTTGCAAGTCACGTGTTCTGAGGAGTACATCGAAAAATGCAGCGAGGTTTTGTACGGAACTCCTTCAGTAACCAGGGACAAAGTAGTCTGGACCGAGGAGCAAAAAGCGCGCGTAACACAGATGATGAAGAAATACCCTTTTCTGAAACAATATTCATTTGATGAATATCCTAAATAATGTCCTAACTTAGTATAAAACTGAGACCTTATGCACGAAGACCGCATAAGGAATCAGTAAAAATCAAAGAAATCATGGCCACGGTCAAAACATCGAATTTGCTCATACTTGACAGTTTGTTGGGCTAGGTAAGTAAATGAACGATATGGCGTTAGTTTTTTAAAATATCCAATATAAGTACAGAAATTCGTAAAAACGGTATTCGTAACCGAAGCTCATATTTCACTCGAAATTTTACACTTTTTGGCTTCTCGCTACACGGACGTTAGCATCGCTAAGAATCTTTCTTAATTGTTATCGCATACACTGGCCCTTTTTTAGAAAATATATTGTTATTACTTTTATCTGTGGTTCGTCATCAACCAATCAAGGCACGAATAATTAGATGAACTTTTCTCATTTTTAAGCGATGACGTCATCGCTTAATGTCATCGGGCAAGTGGACGGGATCTTTTAGTCTGTTGTGCGCGATCGAGCGATGAGTAGGAACGTTACATGAACAGAAATCAAGAAATCGCCACGTAGAACACAAAGCAAAATACTCCCGGGCAGTAACGGAGTTCGCCAGCTTAACCAAAGCGGTGCACAACAGTCAGCAATTCAACGGTATTTATTTGGAGATTAGGCTGGGCCGCTTGTACATCACTTACGGTAAAAACTAGAAATCAATAGACGATTGTAGTGTTACAAAAGGTACACGGAATGAAAAGCTAAATGAATATAAATGAAACTACAAAAAAGGAAAATATAGAAAACGACTTACATCTGATCTAACACCAAGGGTTGAAACTCCAATGAAAAATAGCTCCAAAATACTCCGAGAGACTCCTCAAAACGTGCGACTCCGATCGACTGGAAACGTGCTTGTGAAATATAATATCTTATAACAATGATTAAACACCTAGAGCGGCCAGCCGAGAAACGTAAATCAAAAATTAACTAAATCAACAATAGTTGTAACGCAACAGAAATGTCTCTTGTAAAAATCAAAAGTTTATCTATAAACACGACAAATTTCAACTCAGCGTTTGACCTTGTTTCGTATATCATGTATTGGATTTCACGCTACAAGATAATGCAACTTTCGTTGAACAAGCAATCAACACAGGAGCTGTCAGCTACGTATATATTCTTTTGCGTTTGTGAAACGTCATCGCTTCTGCATGCATTGCGTGCCGTTTGCTGGAAAAGTAAAAAATAAGCTTTATCCAGCGAGGCAAAAAGCTGACCTGTAGTGTCTCAAATCTTATCCAGAGAGTCCAGTCATTGTTTTGTAACCTTACGGTTTCATGTGTAGGATCTAGTAGTTGTTTTGCATGAATGACCTCAGCGACCTCATTGCGATTTAAACGAGTCGGTTCAAAATAAGTAATATTCTAAATAAACAACACAGTTCGCATCTCAGTCACAAGAAGACATTTTATAATGTCAATTTCTACCGTTATCAAGCACTGACAACGGCAATTTTTCCTGGAAGCATAGTTTAGTTTGAGTATCTAACGATATAACACTCGCTAGAAAGATGTTCATTTTGTGCAAATCTCTTCGGCGTTAATGCAAAAGATTCACAAGATCCGACAATAATGAAAATGAAACCTTGGAGAAGTATGTATGAAGTCTCTTTTGTCACAATATCAAACGATTTGAGGCACTACTGGTTTTTTCGACCCTGTGGGCACATTTTCAAGATGTTCTTTGATTTTTACCGACATTCACTCTTTTAACATATTAAAACATGTTTCTCTTTTGCGGTTTCATGTAATTCAAGTGTTCTGACATCGGTCCTGCAAGCAATTAAGTCTTTCTTGACGATTTTGAAAATATTTCAAGATATTTATGAAGGAAGAAAATGGGATGGGAAATTAGAGGTCTTAGAGGTTTTGAACAAGAGAATATTCTCTTGTTTTGAAATATTTAGGAAAAGCGAGAAGTTGCTTTGTTCCTGAATATTCGCAGTGACTGGGCAATGGTTCACGCATGTTACATTTGTAACGTTTTCTACATCTTGTGTCGCAACAAAATTTCTAGAAAAATAAGGGAGAAAAAATAAAATATAATTACTCTTGCTCCTTCTCTTGCTCTTGCTCAGTGAGGTGTTCCTCGGCGTAGTTAGGCCCGGTTCAGACGCCGTACTTTTCATGAGCCGAACCCAATTCGAATTTGGACCGACCCAAATTGACAAAAGTACTCCTCTTAATTCAAACGCCGTACTTTTTGGCCTTTCCGAGGCCGTTCCTAATACAGTTCCAATAAAACCAGTCTAAATATATTATGATAATTTATGAATTAGGATCGGCACATGAAAAGTACGGCGTCTGAATCAAAGCCGTTCCAAAGGCGTTCCACAGGCGAAATTCTCGGCCAAGCCAGGCGGGAAAAACGGGTGAGCCGTTCCAAATTAAAATAGCCGTTCTAATTTGATTCAGACGCCGATCTTTTCATGTACTTAATTCAAGGAATTAGGTTCGGCTCATGAAAAGATCGGCGTCTGAACCGGGCCTTACCTATCCAATTCTACACAGCATTCTTTGGCTCACCAGTTGGTATTTGGCTGAACCTGGTGACTGGCATTTCTGTTTGAAAATTCAAGGTTACGTGTAGACTCAGTTTTCTTCTGTCGTGAAAATCAAATGAAAATGTTTACAGAAGAACTGCTGTCAGTCAGCCCCATTAGCTCCGAGATTAAATAAATTTGATTGATTGATTGATTGATTGATTGATTGATTGATTGATTGATTGATTGATTGATTGATTGATGGCGGCCCAGCGCGAGGTTGCTTTTCTTCAATTTAAGAAAAAATTCCGCGTTCAACTGAAGTTGTTTCAACAAGAACATCCTAAGTAAACTTAATGTTCGTCAGTCAAAATGTTTTCGGATCTCACTGCTCGAGTTACAAAAGCAGATTCGCATGTGCTACGATCGATCTTGTCGGAGATCGTGAGTCAATTCCACTTTTTTCGTTTCAGCTTATTTGAGTTCGCTGTCAAACACATGATTACTCAGACAAAGAAATACTTAAAAGTAAGACCTAAGAGGCACAACTGGCGCCAACTGAAACTGGCTAAATCCCCTGAAATCCTTAGCCGAAAAGTTTCGCAGACAAAGCGAGGGGAAGTCCACGCGTGTGCGCGCGTATGTGCCCGCAAAGATCAGCGGTAGTCGGAACTGAGCATGAGTAAAATCCAAACTTTTAAAATCGAAATTTTAAAGTGCGCGGAAACGCGCGTGGGAATTATTGAGTTCGCGAAGGCTTTAGCAAGAAAACTAACCCGATGACCCCTATTTTTTATTGCCCTAATATTTTCCTTTTATGTAAAGGAAACTTCAGAAAAAATCTAAAAAAATTCTACGAAAGGAATCAGTTAATTACTTACAAATTGCCCTTTTTTGCATTTGCAAAAACTCCGCTTCGTAGAAATTTTTTAAAATAATTATACAGTTTCTTTTTTCAGATGCCAAAAGTTATCACGAGAAAAAAAATGGGGGTCATCGAGTTAGTTTTCAAGATGTAAGCACCGGAAGCTGAAAAAGGGTCCTAAAAACCATTGGCTATCGTTGCCATGGTAACCACTGATGACGTAATTATTGATATTTTGGATCAATAACACAATGGGTAATTTAATCATACAAAAATTTTGTTACGATCTTTAATTGATTTTTTGGCCATTTTCTTTCAAAGGTCGCACAGTCAAAAACCTGAAAACTGGTACGAGCCACCTTAAAATACATAATTTCTAGGTGTAAAATTTTAATAACATTTTGTTACAGCTGTTACGTAATAGTCTCATTAAACACAACTTCAAGAATCATTCACTCCTTCATCAGTGACAGGTTATATGTGTTGGTTAGAGCTTCGTAAATTGTCAGAATGTTACTAAAGAAAGGGAAGAGTACATGCAAAACTGATAAAAGGAAATAACAGACTAAACATTGTTTGCAGGAGGTAGGCGCTTTTGACGTGTTTGTGAAAGCAATTTCCGTTGTCAAGGATGTGAAAGAGTTTTCTCGTGGCCCGGGCTAAACGGGAATGAAACCATTGTCATCGTGTTTGTTCAGGCTCTGGTCCGGACTGCAGTGTTGTTTGCCAGAGAAGACAGGTAGAACGATTTTAAAACTAACTAAAAGACCAACCGTTTGTCCATGTCACGGCTGTGGGCCGGTTTTGATCTTTTGCGTAGGAAGTCGTTTGATGCAGTTATACAAAGAATATTCAAGGTAGGTAATATATATTTTATTTTCAACAAATACTGTATACACTGCCGTTCATGATCAAATTCTTAAACTTTCAGGTCCTGTAGAACTAAGCGACAGAAATTTTATTTCAAATATGTTGCTCTGTACTTTTTCAGTTTTTCAGTAGAAAGCGCTTATTTTGAAATGCGTTGTTAATGGTGCAGACGCAGGTTCACGTTTAAACGTCTGTGTATCAAGTTTCTTTTGATTGTTTAATTTACTCTTTGGGGTACCATCCGCATTTTTGTGCTCACGCAGAATAAAATTTTCATTGATAGTCTAGTTATTTTACAGAGCAAGTGTTAAAGAATCGATGACGTTTAATTTAAATTTGCAACGTTAATTGTTAACGCAGAAAACAAAACGTATCATTGATCAGGATGTCAAGAATAAAGATTCTTTACAACTGATTGGCAAAAATCATTTTTTTCGGCGTATTTATTAAAAAGGTATTAAAAGTTCTAAAATTCTGCGAACAGTGACTGGGATGCCGCGAATTATCATAATTATCATGATGAAGTTGTACACGTAACGTGTATGTTGTGATCATAAATTATCGACTCAGTTGTCCGACTGAGCTTCGGAGCGGCAATACCTGTAATTTTGTCCCCAACAATTCCGTTATAAGTTGCAGAATATGTGTTCTTAACTAAGACAGTGTTGTTCCATACTGCTACTCTCCACCTAGGTGTTAGAAAACTGTTAGGGTTACGTGGCCGAAAAATGCTGAAAACCTTAATTAGAGAGGATTTAAGTACTTCCAAACTACAGTAAAAACCCGCAGGTAAGAACCTAATTTTTCCAGGTTAGCCTAAACATGTTCTTGTATAAATGGTAGTTAACACACGTTTAGGCTATTTAGGTTCCTAAGAGGTTCTTATTTTCTGAAAAAAAAATTACATTGTTGCAAATGGAACATTTAGTGGTAGATGTATTTGGCTTGTTCCTTGTATAAAATTTGCATACCGCATACGTGTTTATGTAAAAATAAAGCACTAATTACTCCAAACATAATATTATATACATGTAAAGTAATGCCTTCTCCAAACTTATTTTACCCAAAGTAAATATTTTTAATCAATTTTAGAAAAAAATCCTGTTTCCAAATTTTAGGCTAAACAAGTTCTTATAAAAAGGGGTTCTAATTTACAAATTTGTTAAAAATTGGTTTGTGCGGTGATAAGATTAGCCTAACAGGTTCTTAAATGTTATAAGTTTTTACTCGCGGGTTTTTATTATATGCAAATCCACTGTAGCATAAAAATTCGCTGTCGCTTTTTTGTTCCATTTCAGTGTCAGTTTTGACGATGACATTAACCAAGAGATTCACTCTGCTGTTTATATTACTTTTGGCTGGCTCCGTTTTGGTTAATTACATTATTAGAAGCAAAACAGAAAACGAAGCTTTAAAGATTCTAGAAACGTCCTCACCATTGAAGGAGCAGGTTAAACAAGAAAACAAAGAGTCCATTCCTCCCTCAAAGACAGGCCTCCAAAGCGGTAAGTAACCGGTTTAGCAGGATTTTCCTTACGCTTGACCAGCGGGTAAGACTGGTTAGCTCGACAGCTGACTGGGCGTTAGTTTGCAGATTAGCAACTTTTGTGTTCGAATTAGTGTCAGCCTCATCCTCAAACCTCATCAAACCCCCCTCCCTCTCGCAGCACACGAGGGGTGCTGGCGAGTAAGCTGGCGAGAAACTCTTACTCCCCTGCTCCTCTGTCGCATGTTTAGGGAGAGTCAAATACATGTAATAAACTAGTTCTCGATACTTCAGTGCGGTGCCGAGCTGGCAAGAGTTAAAATAATATCGCCCTCGATCGTTCCTGTATGGAACTTGCTTCGCTCAGTCCGTAAAAAGAACCGGGCGATATTCTCTCAATAGCCGCCCTCACACTCAGTTAATAAGAAATAATTATTCCCCAGCCAGAGAAACTTATACACGCAGACTGCTAGTGGAACTAATTACCTGTACCTTTCTCACAAAAATATCTACTCTTGTGAAGTCCTGTGAGACACGTATTATCATAGTGAGCTACTTTGATGGAACTATTTGAAGACACCCAAAAGTAGAATTTTGCTGTTTGTAGGAAACACAAATGCAATACTTAACTTTCCCCGTTATTCAACGTCACCCATAGATTAAAAAAAATACGTCACACAAAAAAAGTATTTACAAAATTAATTTTTTAGCCGGAGGGCCTCTCCTATCAGAGAAGCTGATTAAATTGTACGACGGAGTGGAGACATTTGTGATGTTCATTGGATATCCTCGCAGTAGTCACAGCTTAGTGGCCGCCTTGTTGGATGCACACCCAGAAATTATCATCCCGCATGAGTACGATATAATGGCAAGATGGAGCAAATACCAGTCAACGGAACTTAAACAGAAAAACCTGCAAAAATATGTTTTGTTTTACGACCTTCACCTGCGTTCCTTCAAACAAGCCAAGTATCTGATTCGTGGCAAGAGCTCGCTCAAAACATACACATACAAAGTCCCTGGTCTGTGGCAAGGAAGATATCAAAAGAAAATAAAGGTATCGCAAGTTGGTCTTTGGACTCAGTAGTGGTTTATGCGTTGTACTTGGGTATGATTGTACAGGTGTATAAATGGATATCGGCCGTTAGGGCAATTGATCTGCCAAAAATCCTTAGCGGGTGGGTGGGTTGGGGGGGGGGGGGTGTTACCTGGTGGACTAGCATCTGATCCGGGGGGAGCAACAATACAGTTATGTCTAGCATTGAACGCTAATGAAATTCACGTTCCTCATGACAGGCATCACAAAGTGTCTTCATTAATAAAAGTTTACCAAAACACACCAAAATCTGTCAAATATGAAGTAATATGGAAATGTCAAATAACATAGTCAATCATGAAGTACTCATTAAGCAATACTTGCCTTCAATCCTGGACATAAGTGCTGAGTGTCTTCTAAATGTTAGACTATCCTGTTCTATGAAGTTTTCGTATATCTTGCTGTAGCATTATCAGTCACTTAATTTAATTGTATATTAGCTATCAATATGTTTTAGCACTGAATGAAGTTGAACCAATAGTACAAAATGCATCATAGAATCCTACAGTGTCCCGAGGTTATTTATCATCAAGAGATTTGCCATACTTAAAAAAAAAATAAAAATAAAAAAATATGTGTTTATAGTGGTCATGCACTTAGCTTCATATCTCAACGAGATAGCTAGTTTACAGGCATGCTACTTATAACGAAACATTTAGTTTGACTGGATTTATAAAGTGACATCACTTTTTACCGAATGGTAATGAGGTTATGTTATGGGCCGCATTTTCTCACTCGAACACTCACTCACTCGATTCTGATATCAAACCGCAATTAATTTAGCATTAAAACGAGAAACGTGCTGACAGAAAGGTCCTTTAAACGCATTCAGCACATGTCAATCAAATCTCAACCTCGTTCCAGGGTCTCTCTCTTTCAGGGAACTAAATTGAATTTCACAAAACAAATCGAAAGAGGATCACTTCCACTTATCCTCTGGTGATAAAAGAGAAAAGAATTCGCTCAACGAAGCCTCAGAGCATAGGCTATCAATTACCCATTCACGTAAGAAAACATTCAAAGACGCGTTTTAGTAAACACAACATTCATGCACGTTTTTTTTTTTCGCGTCACATCATCTTCGTGTCACGTCATCCGTTCTTCATCTTTTTGAGTCGTGCAGAAACGCGCATCTTTCTCTCAAATTTTAATGGCTGCTTAAAATAACGCTATACGTGCTGGCAGAAAAGTAAACATATTCACAAAACAAATTTATATAATGCTAAAAAGGATCAAAGGTTACACTTAAATATTTTTTGTGATAAAATAGAATTCGCGCTACGAAGCCTGAGAGCACGAACCATCAATGACGCAATTCCCATGGAAATTCACAGGGAAATAAAGTGAGATTGTGTTACATTATTGAACGCTTATTTGAAGAAAAAAACTATCAATGACCCATTCACGCAAGAAAACATTCGAAGGCAAATTAAGTGAGATTGTGACATTACTGATAGCACCAATGAACTACATATAGTTACGCTTAAAAACTGTTAAAATTATTACGCTCGCCTTGTGACGTGTTTTAGTCAACACAACATCCACGGCACGTTTTTGTTTCGCGTCACGTCACCTCGTGTCACGTCATCCGTTTTTCATCTTTTTGACTCGAGCAGATACACGAAGTGCTCGGGCGTATCTTTTCTCTCAATTTTTTTTCGCTGCTCAAAAATAACGCTATACGTGCTGACAGAAAAGTAAACATATTCACAAAACAAATTTACTTAATGCTTAAAAGGATCAAAGGTAATACACTAACCGGTAAATATTTTGGTTGTGAAAACTGAATAGCGCTACGACCCCTGAAAGCACGAGCCATCAATGTCGCAACTCACGTGGAAAAATAAAGCAAAGTGAGATTGCTTTACTTTATTGGACACTTATTTAGAAAAAATGCGGAGGTCGGCATTTCATCCATCGAATTACCATGAGGTTGCTCGAAGAGCCTTTGATTTGGAAGGTCATCGGCGACAAGAAAGGTGGTAGGACATCACAGGCGTTAACGGACCTTAGCAGCATGAAAATTCTAGAAGAAATCCATCAAGTCGTTCAAGTACCAATGAAATTCATACACGTCATCAGGAACCCCTTTGACAACATATCGACCATGATGCTTCGCAGAACATATTCACGTGACAATGTTAGAGAAGAAGGAGTAAAGGTGAGTTGGATGTTATGAAGCCAGAAATTAAAAAGCAGAGACCGATACAACGTAGAATGATAGAATTAGTTTTGTACTATATTTCGGTTGGCCAAACCAGCCTAGGGCTTTCCACAAGTTGCTCGGCAACTTTTTGGCAACTTTTCATGATTCGAGCAACTTTTTCCCCTTCGAGCAACTTTTTTCCTCTCGAGCAACTTGTTGCATTTTGAGCAATTTCCAGACCGAAAATCTCCGAAGGTTATCCGAGTGTTGTTCAAAGGCGACACGAACGTTTCCGAAGATTTACAAAGTTTGCCGAAGTCTTTCGGGGAACATCTGAAGACGTTTCAACTTTCGAGCAACTTTTATTATCAGAAGCAACTTTTTTGGATTTTTGGAGCAACTTTTGAGCAACTTTTTGAGAAATTACGGGCAACTTTTTGGGAAATCTCGAGCAACTTGTGGAAAGCCCTAAACCAGCCTTCTTCAGGTACAATGGAGTTTACATTGGCTATGTTTAAATTTATATGGTGATAATGGTATCTTACGAAATACCGGAAATACGTAAAACTAAATACAGGAAATACGTAAACAGTGTAAAATAAAAAATTTAAAATATGATAAGCTTAAAAATGACAATAAAATAGTACAAGTAGAAAAACTAATAGGTTTCTTCGCGTATGTTAAGGCCATCGGGATCAAGTGTTCTGCCTTTTGCCTTACGGATTGAGTCTCGGTTGGAGAAGACTTTTTCGATGGGGATGTCATTAGCAGTGTGGTTAGGCGAGGAAATGAACAGAGCCTGGGGCAAGGGGGGCTACCCGAGCTCTTTTTTATTTGGGTTTATTCCGGGCGGGTGGGGGCAAAAATAAAATATGACGGAGAAGTTAAGGTCATAGAACTGACAATGGATTTTCGCTCAAACTTTGCCTACAGGTTGTTCATCCCAAGAGAGCTTTGGTTTTGAAACAAAAAAGAGGGGTCCCGGTATTCATTTAGGAGCAGGAAGGTCTTGAATTTGCCCCATAATTCCTTACAATATCAGCAATAGACCAATTCGTATTCTCGGTATTGCACTGGAACTAGCTCGCAATGGAGGCTAATGCAGAAAAGAGTTTCAAAAGAGTTTCATGTCAGTCATTAACATCTGACCATTAGCCACCAATGCAAGCTTCCGTTTATTATTTATTTTTCTACAATAAGAATTTGTTTATATTCATTCTATAGAAAGAAGGTGACTGCAAGACTCAGAAACAGAGAAAAAAATGATAGGTCCCGGTACTCGTTTACGAGAAAACGACGATTTACCTCTCTTGCGAGCCAAGCCGTGTAGAAAAAGCCGCCATTTTCTTTATATGCGCGCGCTAATCACGCGTAAAATTATGCGCAGTACGGGATGCGCAATGCAATACTGAGAAATTTAACCAGTTAGGAAAGCTTGAGGCGTCTAACAGTTTGTCCCTTCTTTACACTTTTGTTCTAGTATAAGTTGCAAGAGGCAATAATTTGTTTGCTTATTTTCTTTCTGACAGATAAACAACACAAGAATGCTAGACTTTATGATAAACAAATACTTTGAACTTGTAGCCGCCAACCAACGCGTCCGGGAACGGTACGGAGATGCTGTTATCGATATTCCAGGACACGAAACAGTGCTAAGACCCAAAGAAACGCTGCTGAGATTGTGTGACCATTTGCAAGTCACGTGTTCCGAGGATTACATCGAAAAATGCAGCAAGGTTTTGTACGGAACTCCTTCAGTAACCAGGGACAAAGTTGTCTGGACCGAGGAGCAAAAAGCGCGCGTAACAGAGATGATAAAGAAATACCCTTTTATGAAACAATATTCATTTTATGATGAATATGCTTAATAATGTACGTCCTAGCTTATTATAAACGAAGACCTTCTGCACGACATGAGAACCACAACGAAAAAAATACTTTAACTAAATACTTATCTTTAACATGTTTCTCCTTTGCGGTTTCAAGTAATCCAAAGCAAAAGTGCTGGAATCGGCGGGTCCTGCAAACATTTAAGAATGCTTTTTAAGAATTGATAAAGGAAGATAATGGGATCGGAAATTAGAGGTTTTGAAATACATAGAAAACTAGACAAGTTGGTTTTACTATTCGCAATGATTGGGGCAGGTTTCTGGGAAACTTGCGACGTTTAATGCGATTAATATTTGTGCCGCGGCAAAATTGGAATAAAAAAATGAAAAAAAAGAAAACAGTAAAACATATAAATCATAGCACGGTGACGTATTATCACTCCCTGAACCGAAATATTCAATTATAAAGTGGTCAAATATACATTAATTTAAACTGAAGAAGGCTAAGGGAAGACGTACTCTCTCACTCTTACTCTCACAGCAAAGGAATTATGATTCTAAGATAATCATGAGCAGTAGGTCTTTCATACTTGTGTTCATCAGTCCTTTATACTTTTTTCTGGCGACTTAACTTCAGCTATGTCCATTTTATTGCGACATCAATTAATGGCGGCAAATACATCAAGTGAGAGTCCTGAAAGGGGGGGGGGGGATAAAATCCCATTTCCCAGCCCAAATTTTGCCTAAATCCCATTATCAGCCTATTGTTTTTCCAATTTTCCAAGTCCCAGTCACGGTTCTATTGTTAATTTGTTTGTGATTCCCAGTCCCAGTGACTCAAATCCCATTTTTCACAGTGACTCAAATCCCATTTTTCAGTAAAAATTTGGCCAAATCCCACTTCAATTTTTACCCCTTCAGGCCCCCTCTCGCGTGTGATGTGAAATTTTGAACTCACTGACCGTGGCAAAAGCTCGGACTAAAACGATAATACACGACCTTAAAATTCGTTTCTTCTAAGTTCAGGCACATGTAAAACGATTTGGCTGGGAAAACGTGGAAATAGAAAAGAAAAATGAAACTTGTACGCCTGCTTCGTGAATTCTCGTTTAGCTTAAAGACCTTTAATTTCACCTTGTTATGTACATGTGTACAGATGGTCGAACGAAACATTGTTCAAACTAAACTGGAAAACGAATAAAGAAAAAATTGCAAGGCCGATTGAACGGTTTGGGACTGTATTGAAATTCCAATATTTCTGAAGGCACGGCCTTCCTTCTTCAGGGTCTTACAAAGAATGACTCTAAAGGTTAAACGTTACAGATATAAAATGTGGGAAATACGATACAACGCGTAAATAACAATGGTAGAAAAACAAAAACGTTAAAATTTGAAATTTGAAAGGATAAAGAGACGTTACAACATGAAATTAAAGAAGATATACATATATAATAAGATGCTATAAATGGCACTAAAGACTTGAACACCGTAAGCTAATACTATAATAACAACATGAGTGTAAATATAAACTACGAAATGTCATGCTTCATCCTTTTTATTTAATCCTAAAGGTTCAAGTGTTTGACCTCTTTCAATGAGGTACGCCTCTCTTGCCTTCCGAACAAGGTAACTCTCCAAGAACGCAAATAACATTCTTTTATTTGGTTAAAACATTCAATACAGAGGCGATAATAGGCTTGACACTGTTAGAAAAATGCTGTAAAACTAAGTGACAAGAAAAAAATAACTGGGATCTGTCAAAATTAGCAGATACACAGGAAAATAGCAAAATTTTCTTTCTTTAGCCTCGTTTCCAGGAGAACGCGCCAATTTTAATCCCTGGGAGCGAGATTTTGCTTTCTGTCCAAATATGGTGACGTCATTTGGATATGCTTGAGTGACTCCAACCAAAATGACGTCTGCTAATGGCGGGAACCGTTTAGCAAGCTGAAAATATCACGGCTTTTACCAGGAAAAATGTGGTTGAATGGTGAAAAATCTAATTTCAAAAAGAAGATAAATGCCTAAGCGTCACACTTGCAAGATTTGGTATGGGTTCGAAAGCGAAAAAGGACAGAAAGATCGCCGACATTCTCGACGGTAAGACCTCGCCTCCGTTTTCGCTGGGAGCATTTGTTTTGTAATTTATGCAAGGATGAAGGAGCTTTTCGACCGCCATGTAAGGCGTGATATTGAACGATTTGTCCTTCACCCTCGCTTGGTTTATGCTTATATAGTTTTAAGCCTAATATACGCGGGATTCTGCGGTATTTAGAACCAGCCTTGCAATCTTTCAAGTACACAATGGTTCGGTTGAGCGAAAGCTTTGGCGCTCTAAATTCGTGACTGAAACGTCGTTGTGCGAAAATATATTCACATACTCGAGGTTCTGTTGTGGTTCCAATCGATTGAATATTATTGAGGGACGTATTCTAGAGGAAACCAAATAACGATGGCGTTAAATTACGACTTGCAAATGTCGATCGGTGCAATTCTACGGTCTCTGAACACGGTGCGGAACGGTTTTGCATGTTTTGGTATTGTTTGTTATCGGGTTTCAAACCATGTGATTTAACTCGGAGGCGAATGTATTATTTATGAGATATAATTTTTGCCCAAAATATTTCCCTGTCAGCGCTGTTGTGGTTTTAATTTGGCTCTGTAGGCTTCCTTTATTTGCAGGCAAGTAATTCTACACTTCGCATATATAATTGTACATTTGTGGTGAAGCTTTTAATTCTGTAATCCGATGTTCTGAATCAAATTATGCGATGCACTTGCGTAATTTCCTGAAGGCAGTTAATAAGGGAAAAATTGCCCGATGATACGGCTATATATTCCACAAGTAGAGTATATAAAGCTCATATGTAGCCGCTATAACATAATCGAAATGAATTTATTACTTGTACTGCCTGTAACACGTTGAGGAATAGGCTTTTGTAAGTGTTGCGTTTGAATTAGCATAAAATATTTTCTCATTTCCTCTTTCAGTTTTGTTGATTGCGTTACACTTTTGAGCCCGTGTCAATTTTCAAATTGTTTAATTTGGTGTCATTTCCATTTATGAATAGTTCTCAGTAGTAAATTGTTCTACATCACAAAATATGTCACTAAGGTGATCATTTGTTGAATTCTCAACATATGTTTGACTGATTATTCACTGATATTATGATGAGAAATTTCATGCTGATCACTGCAGGGTGCCGGTTTGTTTATCTAGTGAAAGGTCTGTTGTTGTGACTTCTAAAATATATTTTTGCGATGGGACACAACTTTAGTCTTCTTTTCTCAAGAGCAGTTAAAAAATTGAAAGACTTTTCTACTCCTTGCATTCTCTTTAAGATTGGAAATACCGGTTGTTCTGACTTTAATGTGTTGTTCACATTACGTTTTGCCTTTCTAGTTTTGCAAACTTTATAGTGAAAACAATTAAAAGATTTGTTCTTCTCGAAAGGACAAGCGGCTGACTTGTCACCATTTTGGTTGGACATGACATCATGTTGCTTTTCACATTCATTTACATTTTATTTTGTTTCGTTCTGTTAGACACTTCTCAATTTTGTGTCCATTTCATACAAAAAAGAAAAATTGTTTTTAATTTGCAGCATTGCAATGTCCAACCACGGTTGTGATTTTGTCGGGTATGAACAAATTTTACTCTTATTTGCAGTCCTGCATAGTGTGCAATAGTGTGATAAATACCGTAGTTAGTTAAACAGAATTCCTTGAATAAGCGCCACATCGGAACTGTGGTGCTTATTCGGGGTGGCACTTATTGACTTTTTTGTCCCAAATGCAGCGCATATTCGAGGGCGGCATTTATTCGTGGGAGGGGGGGGGCTTATTGGAATAAATACAGTATGTGGGTGATTAGATATTATTCCTGAAAATGGCTGTTGTTGATGACTGACTGAAAATTATTTCTGCTCAGGTTTTTGAAGCATCAGTCATAAACAACATTCATGACTACCCCTTGCCCCGATGATCAAAGTAAACAAACAGATCCTGGTTTTAAACTAACATTTACATGTACATGTACAAGCATAGACCAGTGTCAATGTAACAGAAAGAAGCTTAATGTTGTATTATTGTTTTTCTTCTTAGAAGACGATGAATTGGATATAGACAAAAAAGCAAGCAAGATAGCCAAGCAGGGAGAAGTGAAAGGGTGATTACATTTTATATTCTCAAAGCATCCAAAAGAATGTTGAACTGTTATACAGTGTACTGTTATGCTCAGTGAAGATTTCTTGTTACAATTTTCTATAATAATATAAATTTTTGATTAAAACAAAAGATCAGCAGTCCAAATGGATCTGTTGGCTGTAGGGAACAGTGTTGTTTGTTGCAAAGTTGTAGAATGAAATTAAGATGAAAACAGCCAGGACTTCAAGTTTTAATTGAACAAGATTATGTACCAAAATTATTTACATCTTATTGCAAATGTCTGTGTTACTGTTTCAAATATCTTATTAAAAGAAATCATTTCTAACAACACCAAACATCAAAAACAAATTTGAAGTTCCATTAAATTCCACTGAATTGCTTTAAAGGCAATTTTTCAAAATAGTTACTCATGAGATTCAACCTATAGTTAACATGGTTCTTATGAACTTTAAAATTCATTTTCTCAGGCTCTGATAAGAAACTGTTGTTGGTGTTATCACGTATAATTACTTTCATCTTTAGCTTTTAAAAAGGGTAGAAAATAATGCAATATGATTTAAATTATTCTGGTACTCGATTTTTGTCCAATATAGTAAGTAATATTAACTTAAGTTTATATTACTTGGTTTCCTGATGGATTCTATCTTAAATTAAAAATAAATTCAACCAAAATGTCAATGTTACAAAGCAAACTTTACGGTTACAGCTGAATTTGAAACATTTTAATTTAACTTTATGATCAAGGATTGTTTTGTTTTAACAGGTTGCTGAGTTCAATCATTGCTGATGAGCTCAAAGGTTAGCTATGAGTAAAATTGCTTTTTCAACCTCTGTTGTCATTATTTATTTTTGTAGGAGAAAAAGAACATTTTTTGTGCTTGGATATTCAACCTCTAGTTATTTTTTCCTGGATTACATGTAGGTACCTAACCAGTGGTTAACATCATAATAATAATCATCAATACTATTTTTTATCATTTTCATAGGGTCTTCTCGTCCCCCATCTCCTGCCAGTTTTTCTCTTGAAGGTCGTAAACCTGCCGAGGTGAGTAGTATTAATTTTTTTTCAAATCTGAGCATGTAAATCCTGGATCAAATGGGAGCAAGAGTCACAGATGGAACTTAATTTAGACAGCGTGTATGATCTTCAGGAATGCACCAGAAAAAAAAGTTGAATTTGTACTTGTATGAAAGTTGTCAATTTATCACAGCAACAGTTTGTCAGGAAAAATTTGCCCAGGTTCAATTTTTTGAGAGTACACAAGAGTCACTGAGAGAGTGTCAAGATTAAATCTTTTCAACTATTGTTCTCATCCGGCCTGTGCCTAATGTTATTTGTGGTTGGAATGCTACATTGAAATACATTTAAGAATAAATATCAACGCTAAAAGTACATGATGTTTCGGCGACGACATGTCACCATTATCAAATGCAAATTTTACATGGTACAGAACGATATTTATAGAAGAGAAAGTGTGAAACTAAATTACAATAAATGAGGCGTGGAAAACAGAAAAATGTGAATAACTAAGTAAACAGTTTCGCTGGAATGGAGTCCTTTTGAGTGTTCAGGGATGGTTTCTTTTTCCTAATTAGGAGCATCTCGTAAATTAGGCAAATCTGTGAGAAGTCTCAGATCTAGTTCAAGACATGCTCTCATGTTCACCCTTACTATTTCTCATTGTTACAGATATTTCGTACTGACTTGATAAGCGCCATGAAGTTGCCAGACCATCAGAATTTAAGTCCAGAGAACTACATAACTATAACAGATCAGTGGAGACAGGAATGGGAGAGAGGAGTGCAGGTAATGTACATAATATAAATATGAAGTTTGCTTTTCTATTACCATTTATTATCCAACTCTGCTTTGCAGAGTACAAATAATGCGAGAAACGAGTACAAATATCTCACGATAATCGTACCTGTCTCATTTCCACCGACCAAGCAAAAGATTAAAATCATGGCAAATCAGCATTTTGGGGAAAGAAAACGTTGGATAATAAATTTCTTATTAGACATTTTAGTGTGTAGTATCCCTGTAAAATTAATATTTACTTGTCATTCATACTTTGACTTACCCTTCAGGCTCACCGAACACTGCATGACTCGTAAAAATAATTTAATAGCAATCTACACAATAAAATGTCTGATAAGATGTATATATTTCTAATAATTGGTAATAAACTTTTTTTGATTTGTCTCTATCCAGGTGCCTGTAAATCCAGAAGGTGTTTTTCAACCATCATTTAGGTGAGCAATTTATTCTTACCGTAGTTATTCGGTTACAAGGCGCACGGTTTTTTCGAGAAAAATCTGTTTTTCTGTGGGAAGTTCATGCGAAAATTGGGGTGCGTCTTATAGCCGAGTATTTTCGCCCAAAAAATCTTATGACCGCCATTTTACTGGAACTTACAGTTAAAACAAGGGAAATGAAAACACTTAATGATGTTTATTGACTTTTACAGTATTAAAGATATAAGAAACATTTAGTTAAAACGAAAAGTTTTTTATCGCGGATATAAAACGAGTTTAAGTAACACCTGTATATGCCAGCATTTTGTCGAAATTAGACAAAGAAAACCAAGCATACTCATTTGAAACAAACCTTTCTAAGCGTGGAAAGTGGAAAATGACTTTAGAAGACAAGGAAAACACCAAAAAAGCTTGAGAATCTTTGAAAAACACTCGATAAACAAAGTTCTTAGCGATATGAAGCATGCCTGAGGGCTTGGTAACCGAGCTACAAACTCAGTGTCACTGGTAACTACACATCTGCCAGGTTACTCAGCAGCTAAGTTCAAAGCATGAACGATGGAAAGATGGTTTGCTCAAGTGGATGTACGTATTTTTTAGCAGTCCTGAAATGTTAGCTTTTTACTCGAAGATTGTGCCAAGGAGTATGAACAACATTCAAACATTCAAATTTTGTAAGAAAAAGCTGTCCTTAACCCATTGGCGCCTGTGCCGCCCGTAACCGCCCGTGCGAAAACCACCCCTAAAATGCCTGTGCCGCCCGTAACCGCCCGTAAAAACCGCATCGTGACAAATGCCCTTTCCCTCCCTCCCTGGAGACTTTTTAGTTCTCCTATTGTTCTACAGATAATAAGGGCAAATAAACCAATCAGAATCCGTTTTCTGCGCATATTTTTAGGGAACTCTTGGGGTCCTAGAAAGAAGGTTTTTTCTCTTATTCCGTGCGTTGAAAATGTACAAGAAAATCATGGCGCCGGGCGGCACATATTTACAAACTTCCAAGGCCTTGTTTTTGATTCTGAACACCAAAAATACCATCTTTGAGACTTAAAAAGGAAAGAAGAAACACTATAGAATATTTAAGTGGCCCTAAAACGGAAAACCATGGAGTACAGAGTGCTGAAACCTTGTTGAAGAAGGATTCATCTTTCCTTTCACGGCCGCGAAGACATGCCGTAATGGCGCTTACAAGTGCGTTTTGAATTCAAATCACGGGCTTGAACACGGCCTAAATGCAGCTTCTCAAGACTTCTGAGAACGAAATGGTAATGTACTGTTATTGCTTCGAATTTGGATGTAATTTTTTGAAGGATCGGTAGATCAATTAAGTGTACAATTGACTCCAAGAGCCGTCTGCTAAAATTAAACTTCGCCTTCGACCATAGGAGACCCAAGCGTGAATGTAGGGACTGGTACTGAAAATTGAAACTAATCAAAAGCATGTCCCTCCCCGGCCGAGTGAGGTATCATTTGAAACTCGTACTCAGTCTCGGCCGCGAATGGCGACAGCATTTGTGGCAACTTTCGGTCGTCACGCATTTTTGGCGTCGTTTTCTTGCTCGATATTTCATCTCTTCCATTCTTTTGCGCCGTGAGATCGCGAAGTGTGTTCAGTTGGATTGCATGGAGTGAATCTGGAGGCATTAACCTTTGAGTTGAGTGAGTAGCAATACGAGTGAATGTCATTTCGTGTGAAAATTCGAGTCGTTTACAAAGCGTGTTTTGAAGTTAAACTCGTCAAAGTCTCCTACCTTGTCACTTATTATAACGCTGTAGGGTTAAAAAACCTAAAATCGTTCAAATCTCGCTGAAACTCGGTAGAATGACAAAAAATAACACCAGGCAATGTTTAATAAACTTTATTCAGTAAAATACATATGCTTTTGATTAGTTTCAATTTTCAGTACCAGTCCCTACATTCACGCTTGGGTCTCCTATGCTTCGACATGAACATGTGGATAATTAATTCTGCCATGCAGTTCAGCACGGCTCGAAAAATTTCGATATTTGACGCTTGTGAACACATTTCTTGGCTATCATCCTAACTGAAAACAAATTCTAAACAAAGTTTCTTTCAAGCTTTTGTCATTTATCAATTCTGAGTGCGGAATTTTAGGCTTTTGAAGGCGAACAGATTTGTCGCGCACATGTTGTTATCTGACACCTATTTTTTGGGAGACTTGCTTCTTCATTGTTTTGCTCCGCTTTGTTTTGAATTATGTCTATCGCTTTAGAAAATTACAACAGTGCTTCAGAATATACAAAGGAGTATGTTTATTAACATTAAAATTAAAGGAACGCGTAGAAAGCGGTGCTTGTGTTAAGTTAGTGTCGGAATTCTGTAATTTTGTAAGTTGTTTGGGTGTCGGTAAAACGCCGACTCGGGGTCGGGGTCGGGGTCGGGGTCGGGGTTGGGGTCAATTTTTTTAATTTTTTTTTTTTAATTCACTGATCGAGAAAAAAAAAAATTACAAAGTTTATATTAGCGGGTGGGACATTTCGAGTCGAAAAAAGCATTTCCTTCACAGATTCGCCACAAATATTGATCCTTATACGTTCATAAGTAAAAGAGAAGAATTTCAGTTAAGGTCTAACAGGTGAGAGGTGAAATTTAACTTTTACATACAGTTTAGCGGTAAGACGTTGTTGTCTAATTCTCTGTAATCGAATAATTTACACCCGCTTGCCTTTCTGACAATGATACGTACATGGCTATCTTTCTACGTCCATCTTTCCACCATTTTCAGCATCTTTCGACGTGCTGATCCAATCAAAACCGATGGATACCCTTGTTGGTTTCACCCACAAGGTCAAAAGGTCATGCTGGTGATTGGCGGATTTCGATCCGTGTTGTTTGTTTCAACAAACCGCTAAACCAAACACTGAAAGCGGGTGTAATACTTCCTCGTCAGCAAAACCTCAGTTTTAGCCGTTCTTTGCTCATTTTGCATTTTGTTGATCCGTTGATCAACAGAACTACCTTGTGATTCATAAGAACTAAAAAAAATAGATTTTGTTTGAGGATCTTTGGTTTTTTAGTCCCACTGAAACAAATTAGGTATAAACAGAGGATTCAAGGGAAGTTCGCGTAGACGTTGTCTTGCAAATATTCTAAATATGTTTACTTTAAAATTAAATTTTAAATTAAATTGTATATGTTTTTGAGAAATAAAAATTAAAGCTGCGTTTCATATCAAAAGAAGTATTTTCAAAGGAGTAGAGCGGTTTGTTTTGACAGAGAAACTCGCACGTCGGGCAGTTTGTTGTAATATGTTTTAGTTTGGAAAATTCCTTAACAATTGAAATATACAGCCAGCTTTATATTTGTGAACTTCCGGGGAAGATCAAATTTGAACAGCAAGCGAAGATTGTATGGTGTGTTTAGTAAGCGGGGGCGATAAAAGGCGGGCAGGCTACAACTCACCATTTGCGTCGAAAACGGTGTGCATTTACTAAGATCAATTTTCCGCATTTCGGTCACGCAAATAAGAGAATGTAGAAACTTCAAGATTGCGAGACATGTTAATGCGAACTTCGCTTTCTAAAAAAAAAAAACAATTCTGCCTTCTCATAAATACTTTTTTGGATACGAAAGGCGGCTTTATTTTAACGATATAAACCTGAATTAATTTTCTCTTGCTACACAAACATTTGTACAATTTAATTTAAACCTGAAAAAGTTCATGCTATGTTAGTGAGGAGCTAGCGCCTAGAAAGAAGTCGTCAGCAAATTCTATTCGCCGAGATAGACAATTTCACCTGTCACCTACTAGACCACAAATTTCTTCTTTTATACTTTTGAACTTATAAGGATCAAGATTTGTGGCGAATTTGTGAAGAAAATGCTTATTTTGACTCGAAATGTCCCACGCGCTAATATAAACTTTGTAATTTTTTTCTCAATCAGTGAATTAAAAAAAAAAAAAAAATTAAAAATTGACCCCGACTCCGACCCCGGCACCGGCCCCGACCCCGAGTCGGCGTTTTACCGACACCCAAGTTGTTTATGCTTTTTCACGCGGCCGTGATTTAAAGATAATTTTATCATCTCGAATTACCGCTTTGCTGCACCGAGAAAAAAGCTCAGTGTTATTGAATTAATTACAGTGTCAGTTGAACAGATTGAAAACCTATCTTTTATCCAACTATTTTACGATTTTTCTTAAGAATTTGTACAAAGTCTACGTGTTTTTGCGAGCTCCAAAATTACGCGCGGAGGTGGATAAATTTTTATCGCTGTCTTGTAATTTCGTTTGGGATCAATTTATCAATGCTGGGAATCTCTTTTAGTCATAAATTGGTCTTTTAACATGTCTAGTTTGAATAAAAGTTTACTTCAGAAACTAATGGTTTGTCTGAATTTACTGCGCATATGGTTTATTTTTTCCACTTGTGCGTTTGCGTTCAATGCCATAAAATAGCCAGGTATTTAGGGGTGGGTGCGTGCGTAAAACCTTCAGGCGTCAATGGGTTAAATTGATCACTACATCTTTTCAACTCTACAACTCATGGTGCGTCTTATAACCGAGTGTTTTGGAGAATTTTCAGTTTGTAAACTTAGCATAACAATGTTGCCAAGTTTGGGGTGCGTCTTATAACCGAGTGCGCCTTATAACCGAATAACTACGGTAATTTGCTTGTCTGTTTGATTGTTCATCAGTGTAAAAAGTTTTTAAAATTTTAGGTGTTATTTAAGATTTGTAGTTACTAACTCATCCTTATCGTTGTTATATTTGCAGACCAGTGGAACCATTGTACAAGAGAGCCGGAAATTTTAAGCAGTATGTAGTTTATCCCAATCCTTGCAAATAATCAGAGTTGTGCTCTTGCAGAGCCCAGGTGCCACAGGCGACCTTTTTTTGTCTTTGGGGGACTTTTCATAAAAGCTTGTGTGAGCTGGGCACCCAAGATTTCTTACAAAAGAACATTCGGGCACCCTGCAATTAAATTCCAAGAGCAAAGCTTTGAATAATATGTGTGTTACATTTTCAACAGGCCAAACAAATTACTTAGTACTCCAAGTAAAGCAAGAGGCAGACCACCAGCCTCAAAGTGTCCTTATGATCTGGGAAGAATGGACGTGGAATGGCTTACAAGCTTGAATAAGTCACGACAGGGCAAGGGTTTGATGGAGTTAGAAGAGACTCAACTGGAAAAGGCTCTGGCTTACATTGAAAACAAGGTATCATTAGATACAATAAAATAATATGCCCAGTTGTTGCGGAAGTAATTTACATGAGGTGCTGTGAGTGTTATTGAAATTTTAAAGTTTGTCTCACAAACTCCAAAATTATAATGTTAACTACCAGGACTGCTATGGTAGAAAAGGAAAACTTAACAAAAATATTCTACTCTCCAAGAGACATAACATTTTTTTTTTTTTACCACGAAGAGCTTAGGAGCTGTAGCTCGTTAAAACGCTCTCATGAAATAAAATGCAACCCTCCAAGTTAAGACCATTTTAGTCGCCATGGCGACTAAAATTTTGGAGCCGGCGACTAAATTGGAACAAAGTCGCCAGCCTGGCGACTAAAATTGAGAAGAACGATTGAAAGCGTGAGCTTAATTTGGCGACTAAAATTTCTCACTGGCGACCAAACCTGAGCAGTCGGTGGCCAAATGGCCACTAAGGAAAGAAATAAACTTGGAGGGTTGAAATGGTTTAAAAATTACAAATAAAAAGACGTTTTAAAAAGGTAAAAGGTGTATATATGTACACTGTGTATCTAGACATCTCTAGAAAGTGCTCAATACTAAAGTAGCTGGATACTTGGATTTAACTTTAGTGGTGATTTGTTTGTATGTTTCTTCCTAGTGTTATGATAACATGGGGCATGCTATAGCCACTCAAGAAGGCCTGAGTATAGAATACGACGAGGATGTGTGCTGTGATGTCTGCCAGTCTGTAAGTACTTTGTCAAATTCTCCCAACATATGCTATAAGAAATGTATGAATAGAAGAAAGTAGAATCTGATTGTTTATTGCAGTCCAGATTACTGCCCAGAGCTGGGGAAAATACTAGGTTGTAAGTTTAATTCTTCAGGCAGCAAAATCAAAACGCTATCATAAACAAAACTCCACCATTTAGAAATCCTAGTTATAACCCTGTCATTATTTATCTTTATTATATGGCTACAATAGTATGCGCGCTCTGATTGGCTGCTGAGCGGGCATTATTTTCTTGTAATGACCGGGCATTATGAAAATTTTTCTCGGCTCGACGGTTTTTTGAGTTGTGAGTAAAAGCTACTAGCGAGGGGACAAAAACAACAAAAAATGCCGACAAAATATAACTATCTTTTCAATAACTGAAAGAAAAATATAAGCATACCGATACTTCTTTAGTATGAGCGACGAAGAGAGCCACAGAGAGCGAGAGCGATTTTACCTCCAGTGTTTTTTCCCTTGATAATACTTGAATAGTGCTTAAAGGCCACATAATAAATAACTTATTAACCTCGTCCGTTCGGTCATTACAGGGGAATCTCAGACCTCGACCTTGATGTATTGACCTCGCTGTCGCTCGGTCAATACATCAAGGCCTCGGTCTGAGATTCCCCTGTAATGACCTCACTCTCGGTTAATAAGTAGTATATAATCCCACATCTTACACAAAATACTCAGTATCTATGTGTTCTAAGAGTTCTTCAGTCAAGACTTTTGATATTAATGATCTCTGTATGTTGCTTGTGTTTTTTTATAGCCTGATAGCGAGGAATCAAATGAAATGGTATTCTGCGACGTCTGTGACATCTGTGTTCACCAGGCCTGCTACGGTATTCAGAACATTCCAGCTGGTAGCTGGCTTTGTCATCCATGCCGCAAAGGGATCAAGAATTGCCAGTGTGAATTATGCCCTCTCTCTGGTGGTGCAATGAAAAGGACTAAGTAAGTTGTGGTGATGTTAGATGTCTGCAGCTAAATAATGTCCTCAAAGTCTTGAAGCCATTCAAACTGCTTCTGTTACTTTTTCTTACTTATAAGAAAAATAACAGGTCCTGAAATCAGATGGTTTTCTTTACGCAATTATTGCTCATCTTCAATTTCCTTTTCTGATAGAAAGATTCACCTTCATCAAAAAAGAGTAAATAATAAGTAATATCCAAACACATCGGGATCCAAACACTAAGAAGAGAGTTGAAAATATGGCGTGCAGCAGAGTAATTTGACAAAATTCAAGGTGTTTGGATAGCAGATGAAACACTGTCTTGAGTGTTTGATATATCTTCTTAATTGAAACCAAAACTACGAAGTAAACTGAGAAATAAAATCGTAAAAATCTATGCTAGTTACGACCGGGTTTCCAAACCTCCTTCACGGTTATGATTTTCTTTGTTTTAACTTGATGAATTATTAATGAGTTTGAGAAGGTTGTAAAAACCATTCTGAATTCCATTAGTCTGTTCAGTGGTTAAACATGTTTAGTTTTGGATTAATTGTTGGCATTTGTCTTCAGGAATGGCAAGGGTTGGGTACATGTGAGTTGTGCACTGTGGATTCCTGAGGTTGGGTTTGGAAGTATTCCCAAAATGGAACCAGTCACCAGGATTGAAAACATTCCTGTAAGTTAACATAAAAACTTTATTATTAAGGATATATCTGAAAGTTGGTAATACAACTTCTTAACTTACCTGGAGGAAAACTTACTCCTGAATAAAGGAAATAAACACGAAAGAGGAGGTAAATTTTTAAAATCAAGGAATCGACGCGATTAACACAAGAAAGCGCAGTTTGTGGAAACAGCAAGAACAAATTTTATTTCAATATTGAATGTTTTTGGCAAATCATAAGAAGTTGACGTGTCCGAATGTATAAAATTCGCATCCATTTCATTGAGCATTAATTTCCTATAATAAGGTAGTTCCCCCCCCCCCCCAGGTAGGGAATAGGGCCAGCATATAATACGACTTCACGAGCATGGATATATCCCTTTGGAGATTTTTGGCATATTCTTTGTCTTGTGAAGTCTAACTGTTTTATGTTACTGCTCATTGACAGGCCAGCAGATGGAATCTAGTGTGCTCATTATGCCGTGAAAAGGTTGGAGCCTGCATACAATGCACAGTGAGTATTGATTAACTTGCTGTAAGTGGGAAAGACTGGGACTGGTACCATCACTAACTGACTTAACCTTGTACATATCTTTCTTACAAATTTTTATTCCAACCATTCAACTGTATCCTACTTTGGTATTAAAACAGATCTCTGTATCTACCGGTAATCAATTTATTCCTCACTTGGTAAGCTTGTGATTCAACCAATCCTATACTTCCATGTTGCTCTGCAGAGACCCGTAGATTGTCTCAAATTAAGTTATCACCTGCATGAAAACTTCAAAACTTTGTAGCAGCCAATCAGGAGTTTGTGAAATCAGGAGTAAAATAGTAGTGTTGGATTTCACTTGGTAAAGGAAAACTAAGGGAAATGATTTTTGTTTTGAGTTATTGGGAGGCTTAAGAATTCGAGGGTTCAAGAAATTGGGATTTCACTGTAGATCTCTGTGGCACTACGAAATCAGCTGTTTATTCATTGATGGAAGAATTGACCAAGCAGAGATGACTATCATCCATTTAAATGTCAAAATGTTCAGTGATTTCTTTGCACTGGTCTAACTTATCTTCTTTCTGCATATTTTTTAAGGTTAAAAGTTGTGTCACAGCTTTCCACGTAACATGTGGGTTTAAACATGTCCTTGAAATGAGAACTGTTTTGGATGATTCTGCTACGGATGGTGTTAGACATATTGTAAGTATTCCAATACTCAGTCACTTCTTCCCTATTCCCCCCCCCCCCCTTGTTTTTCTGTTTTCTTTTTTTTTTTTTTCCCTCCCCCCCCGCTTGTCTGTTCACTCACTTGGTAACCTTACCAAACACAGGACCCAAAAATAGTCATCGGGCTTCAAAACTGATGGTCCTCTGCTCATTACCCCAGTGTTTCAAGGGTGACACATATTTTTGCCTTCAGCACTCTCGGTCTTGTTTTCACCTGTTTTGCATCTTATCGGAAACTACAGGTGAAGAGTGAAAAAAGAATATAAACAGGGTTCGTACAGGTCCCGAAAAACCAGGAAAGTCCTGGAATTTTATTGTAGCACTTTCCACAGCTGGAAAGTCCTGGAAAGTTCTGGAAATCTGTTAAACTCAAGTAACGCCAGAATTTTCAGAGCTAACATTATAAAAAATGTATGACAGACAGCAAGGAGAAATAATATTGAGATCTTGGGAGTGAAAGGGTTAATGTAAATTTTGGAGCCCTGGAAAAATCAATCTGAGTCCTGGGAAAGACCTGGAAAAGTCCCAGAAAATTGTTTTTGAAAAAAAAGGGTACATGGCTCATGTTACTTGTTTTAAATTAAAAGCCGAAAAAATGTTGTTATTATTTTGCAGAGTTATTGTACCAAGCATAGCCACAAATCCAAGTCACCCAACAAAAAGACTAAAGAAGAAACTTCGACTTCCGCCGAAGATGCGGAGAATTTACGACAAAAGAGGTAACCTCTAAAACATACCTGGATCATAAAAAAAGTCCACTTATAATGGTTTGTAGTAGAACAGTCCTCAGCAATTGACCGGAACACAAACTTGACAGAATGGCATACGTTTTCAGTAACAGAGAGAATTTTAAAATATTTTTTATTGACTCCGTAGACTGAAACAGATGGAGGAAGAGTTCTTCAAGTTTGTCAGCCCCGCCGAGATTGCCAAAGATCTCAACCTTCCCAAGGAACTAGCAACTAAGATACACAAGTTTTGGGCGCTAAAGAGAAAGGTATTGTTTTATTCCTGTTCTGGAAACGAAGTCGAGAGCAGACGCATGTTTCCAGCTCTGTTTGTCCCAGACTTGTACTTGCGTTTCATTATTTAGGTCAAAATTGGACGCATCTTATTTTTCACTGTTTGTCTACATAGCGCAAGGAACCATAAGTCATTTCCTGTAAACAGAATTTTCATTGATTTTGCACTTTTCGAAAATTAATGAACCGAGCTGTCTTTCAATCCGAGTACGGAAAGACCGTTTTTCTTTCATCGGGGTTTTTTCGCAGGACTGTGCTAGCCTAGCCTGCGAATACAGCCGCCTCTCATTCGCTCTTCGTTGCGGGACGCGAATGAGAGGCGGCTGTATTTGCAGGCTAGTGCTAGCCTGTCGCACAGAAAGGGCTTTATCAGCAACTTTAGAATAAACTAGCAAGTCCGTTTGCCAACCCAGTGCAAGCTTGTACAAGCTTTCTATTTTAAAATTTGCTTCTTCTTACAACCTAGTTTTCCTTGAGAGCTCTACTAGAAAAAAAAAAAGTTTACTTTCGTTTTCATTAGGCTCAAGATGATGTTCCTCTTCTTCCACCCACCCTTCAACAACAGGAAAAACTGTCAGGAAAACAGGTTAGTAAAATAAGTTATACGATAAAGGGAAAGAAATTGATATTGCTGTCAATTGTTTCTTTAGCGAATGGAAGTGAAATTCGCGCGAAAATCTCCTGGTGCTTTAAGTAAAAAGATTCCTGCAATAATTTCCTTATAAATATACTATACCACTCGGTGACTTCAAGAGCGCTCATTCTATGAACAGAAACTCGCAATTTCAGTTGCTGTTTGTGTAACGTCATTTTTTTGTTTTTAATTTTCAGGGTGCTGTTAATTCCTCTAGTAATCTACAGGTACAGCTAGAAAGAATTGTGAAACTGCGTTGTAACCTTGAGAAGGTAAGGCTTTTGGATTAATTCGTCAACGTATTTTCCTGTGATTTATTGGGAAAAGTCTTCGAGCACATCTTGGCGTCATACATGCAGGGGGCTACGTCCGAGCACCACTCATTTCGGTCCCCGTGAACTACTTGTTTTCTAAAATTTTCTTCAAACTCCCCCTCTCCCCTCTCAGAAAATCTCCGACTCAATTTGCACCAAAGAAGTTTCCTGGGTATTACAACTGCAGTAAGGTTTTGATAACAACTGTAGTAGTTCTACATTTCTTACGTACCTTTCTCTACATTTACGTACATTTTTACACGTTCTTTCTACATTTCTTTCTAACATTTCTCGTAGCTTTAAAGGGACTGTGTCACCACAAAGTCAAATATTCGCTATTAAACTAAATGTTTGCAGATAAATTAATTCTATGATTGTAAATGACAAAACCAAAGCTTCATTGAAGCTAAATGTGTGTCCTGGGCGTTATAATTTAAAGTTACAAGCAGACAAGATTAATTTTGAAAACTGTTCCGCAGGACCATATTTCAAAACCCATATCGCAATCCGTTTCAATCTTCGTCGCTTTTGGCCATCCTTGCCTTCTTTTGTATTTGCTGTGTTATTGAGATGTTCCTTATCTGTTTTAAGAGGTTATTTTATACATTTAAACAAATTTATGATCATTTCCTATGCCTTAGTTTGGTTAAAATCCTTGACACGGTCCCTTTAATGGGGCTTTGTCACGGATTTTACCAGATTTGTGTCGCAGGAAACCTAACATTAATAGTCTGTTGTTATTTAAAAATTCCTTTATTAGAGCACTTAAACTGTTAACGAGCGTCTTTGGCTGCGGATGGCTCTGATAGAAATGGATTGCAACTTTAAAAATTGAAGGCTTAACTTTTTAAGTTTTTTCCGCACGTCTTCAAAAAATCGATATTTATAGCCTTGGCTTGATTTCTATCCGCAAATTAAGGTTATATCTTCCTTTTGATGTTCAAAGATAATGTTTTTCATGGGTTAAGTTGCCTACTCTATTTCACGACAGTTTAGACCAAAAATCTGCGAAATCCCTTGACGTAGCCCCTTTAATTTTCATCTTTCATACATCTCGTTTCGTTTATCTTATTCACATTTCTTTTCTTTTCCAGCTTCGTAACCTGTGCTACATGGTGACTAAGCGAGAGAAGATGCGCCGTGAGCTGTACCGTGCACGTGAGGAGGTGTTCTGGCAGGAGCACGCAGTCATGACAGACGAGACATGTGACATGGACGAGGAAGCAGTCCAATGGGTACTCACCATGTGTAAGGACAACTTCTGTGGTGACGGCAGCTTCCCCGCCGCTGGTAAAGATGGCGGCTGCGGTAGCTTGGCGGGGTCACTCTACTCTCGAGTCAGCAGTACAGTGGAGTCATCCAGTACAACCAGCAGCTCAGGGGACTGTTCCAGTACGGAGCAGAACTCAGGGGGTGGAGAAGGAGGTGACTCTGATACCAAGAGTAGAGGTGAGGCTGCCGACGAAGAGGAAACTCGCGATAGCAACGAGGAGGAGGTGCTAGTCTCGACACCGGCGAGAAGAACTCGCAGAAACAGCCATCTTGTCACTCAGTCATCCTTGTGTGGCCAATCAGTGGATTCTGTTGCTGGCTCTAGTAAAGAACCAGAGAGCGCAGTTACTAGTGATAGCGAAACGCCGAGTAGAAAACGAACTAGGACTAAGACTCAGAGCTTTAGTGAATCTAGCGCAACCACGCCCAAGCGGGTTTTGCGGAACACGATAACCGAGTTGAAAGAAACCCCTGTGGAACATAACAGCCTTGAGCAAAGCTCGTCTGAGAAACCCCGGAGACGACGGACGCGACATTTGTCACTTCCAAATGCTGTGAAGGAAACGAGAGAGGAAAGCGACAAAGAAACAGTTGGGACTTCTGAAGAGGGTGGTCAGAATTCTGACGCGGTGTTTCGTGAAACGCGTACGCGATTGTCCCGGACAGGGAAGTTAAGCAAGAATCTGGAAACAGCTGAAACCGGAAGTGAAGGCAACTCTTCGGAGAAACCGGAAGTTGACGAGAAGGAGAGCCGAAAAGAAAACGACCCGCTCAGACCGGAAAACATGGTTGAACGTGAGAGAACTGGAAATACAACCAAGGGAGTTAAGCGGAAACGCTCTAAAAGCACAACAGCTGTGGATGATAATATGAGAAATAAACAGGCTCGGATAACGGACTACTTGCGGCGAAAATCACCAAACCGAAAAGAACTGAGGTCCCTGAAGTCACCGAGAACAAGAGCAAACAGGAAAAACAGCGAGTCTGAAGAAAGCGATCAAGTTAGAGCAGTAGACACGGATATAGATACAAATTCCAAACGTGGACCTACGCCGAGATCGTTTAGTAACGGTAGAGAAACCACAAGTGACAATTTATGTCCTCACTGTAAACTTCAACACGATAAACTATCCAAGTGTAGTTGGCGCTGCAAGGAAGGAAGCCACACGGCTGAGTGCGAGGATAACTGGAACAGGAGGGAACTACGAGTGCGAACTGGCTTCCAATCACCCAAGTCTCGTGCGCGATGTTCTCATGTCGTCTCCAGCAAGCCGCACTGTTGTAGTAGTTTAATGTCCAAGTTTTGTCACGCAACAGTTACATGAAATTCGTGGATCGACTTAGTCTTTATTTGTTTAATTCTCTGTTGAGGAGAGACCTGGCGTAACTAGCCTGCGAAGTTTTGCGCGCGTATTTGGAAAAGGCGCGAGACGGCCACGCTTTTCGCCTCGCGTGGCCGTCTCGCGCCGTTTGCGTTGCCTAAACGCGCGCTACACAAGCTACGCAGGCTAGGGGTAACCTAAGTAAACAACATCCTTCTTTTCGCGTTCAACTCTTCCGGCACTCAATCACTAGAATTTTTCCGCATCGAATCGAGTCGATATTACTTTACCCAGTCTCTCCTCAGCCGAGAACCAAATAAATTAAAGGAGGAATGGATTCGACTTGAAAGTTGAATACGGGAAAGTTTAGTGAGTGTTGTCAAAATTGACTTAGAAGTGTTGTAACTTCTTTCTTTTCTACTAAAAGTTTAAGAAATTGTCAATATTTTTTTGAGACTTGTAGAATAACGTTTGGTCAGTATTGTAGGTTAGATCTTGCCCGTTTCCCGGACTTACTAAATTCTATTTACAATATTTAGGGTTGTAGTCTTAATCTAGGCATTTCTAATCAAAATTAAGTAGAAACTATACGATCTTGGTTCTTATCAAGATTTTGTTCCTTGTCATGTTATTCTAGTTCTTTTTTGCTGTCTCCTGATCCTGATCCACAGGTAGCCCAGCTATCTAAAACCTTCATAGATCAAAACAGATTCATCATAAAACGTTTTTTCTCTTTCTGTTTTGTAATGAATGTCACCCGGTTCATGTTTTGTCCTCTGCAGGTAAGCCTGTGTACAGTTGTCCTGCTCCGCTGTCCACAGGCTACTGCAGGTATTCCACTAAATCTGAACTTGACGCTGGGGTACCTGTGGTTTAGCTTACGTTCCCGTTCAAGCGGCTTACGTTTAGCGTTATGTGACGCCATTACGCGTTGTGTGACGTCCAACGTTACAAGGCCAGGATATCTATTTGTTTACGAAGCGAAAACAGCCAGATCGCAAGAAAACTCGCGTCGCATTCCAGTTGGATTTACTAACCATAACTTCGCAGCTGGGTTTGGGCTTGGTCTGTTAGTTGTTGTGTGAATTAAAGAATAAATTTTCTGTTTATACTTGACGGACTCGACTTTCTTTGAAGGTGAATTTTGTGTGAATCTTCGTTATTATGTTTAATAACCATAGGCTAGCGATCCCCCACCCCACCCCAAAAAAAAAGGCTGTTACGAACGCAGTTTACTGGGAAGGTATAAAATAATACAAATAAAAAGCTCGAGTTGACAACAAAACGTTATAACCCTACTTACTGAATCACTATAGTCAACACCATTACACCAGGGTCAACACTGGATTTCAAACGAAGAGAAAAATATTCCAAGAAAAAAGTAGGAACAAACTAAGTGATGATTTTGGTTCCGACGTAAAAAAATTGTTTGCAAGGCCTAGAAAGACAAAATAAATTGTTTGCAAACACAATAATTTCGAAAAAAACGTTTGCAGAGGTTCATAAACTAAAAAAAAGTTTGCAGAGGAAATTTCTCCCCCCCCCCCCCCCCCCCGCTCCAAGAAAATAACGGTCCGTCCCTAATTCCCTCTATCCCTTTCCTCTCTCCGTTGTTCTGTTTTTCCGTGCAAATTTTCCGCCTTAAAAATTATGCGTTACTATGACAAGCCTCAAGCAGATAAATTATTGCCCTTTTATAAAGCAAGTTTTGTTTGCTTTTCGAAGACAGGCGACCCTATTAGCTTTTATTGTTTTCCACTGATGGTAAAATTTCCGCTTGGCTAATATTTATCTTCTTTGCGAAACCCACACCCCGTGATCGGGATAAACCCGTCAATCAAAGGTGCGAAATCTTCACACAAGGTGCTTCCGTTGTCGAACCGGACGAGTACAAACAAGATCTCGGAAGCTTTGTTTCTATTTGCGGACGATATTTGTTTGAGAAGTGTGTGGTGTTTTCATCTTCTTCATGGTATATTTTACAACTCAGCTACGTTTTTGACATCATGACCTGCAACTTATCCGTGTCGGATTCATGCGGACCTGGAGGCGTTTGCGCGGCTACCGCTAATCTCAGTTCTTGTTTTTGTGGAAAGGGCTATATTTTTAACGATGCCGGACTTTGTGAAGAGCCAGAAACACCTATGGCTTATTCAGCTGTCGCGTCTTTTTGTTGGTTGTGCTTTCTTCTTGTTTTGGGGAAGTTCCTTCGTCTTTACGTGTGGATTTTCCAGAAGCTCTACCTTCCCGCCTCTGTGATTGGCGGTCTTATTGGGTTGATTGTGCTGCAGGTAGCTCGCGTCAATAAAGATGTATCTGAATTTATCGCGGTCAATTTCACCAGAGGATGGTAAGCTTAAGCCTATGTATTTTTAGTTGTGTGGCGGGATTAGCTAAAAAGCATGATAAATAAAGGCATAACTCCCTTGTAAATACTGTTTTTGGCTAACAAAAGGGAGTTTTTTATCAAACCCGGCGATAAAATCGCAATTTTAGCTTGTCAATCAGAAATTTAATATCTAAAGCTCGCTAATTTCGTGAACGAAAACTGTTATTAATTCCTACAATTAAATCATGCCCCTTTTTACTGCCATTTATGTGATTATCAAATCAGCAACATTAAAATTATTCGACCTTCAGCAAACATTATTAGTATCCCGCAGAGTTTATACATTTCCAGATTTTATTCTCATTGCCGTAAATTGTCATCTATCAGCAGATGTTTTTGCTGTGATGTGATCACCCCTGAAAATTATTTGCTTTTCCTGTTCAGGCTATATAGCAGTGAATATGTATAAGGAGAAGGCATTAAAACTAACTTTATGGTAGGGCTGAAAATTATCTTTACTGTTAGTATTAAAAGAGGCTATCATCTCTCTATAAACCCAGCTCCAGGGGAGGGGAAGGGGGCGTGTGAAAGAAGAGGGAATGCATGTTGTCTTGTTGCGGGCCCAAGAGAGGCCCGCAACCCTAATCTTGACAGTGGCCAGCGGATTGTGTATTACGCGTGCGCGCCACGTTTATAAAGGCTATCTGCAAACCGGAAGTTGAAAATTTTGTTCTTCCACTAAGAACGATCGGAATGCAAAAATTGTCAATCACGACAGTTTGTCGTAACACCGGAGAGAAAAATCTTGTCTCCAAGAGCGATAAGAATGCGAAAAATGAGGCTTCTGTCGGAAGATTGCAGACATTACGTTTTGCAGACGTTTTTTATAGGTGTTGCTTTTGAGAAGATCTGCTGTGATTGTATCACAGATAAACTACGGCAAAGCGAATGATTCCAACAACGGTTATTCTCGAGAAATTCCTTATAACACTGACAACAAAGCGAGTTTGCCGACGGAGGAAAATCACTTCGCTAAACTGTCAATCAAAAAAACAACTCTGATTGGTTCGCGGCAATAGGAAACGATAAAAAACATTCGTGACTCAAGCGTGACGCATTACTCGACCTTACTCGGAATAATTTTCTTTTGTCCAGTGATTTATCGACACTGTCTGAAAAATTTAATATCGATAAACTTTGGCTTATTCACCAATGAAACATGGCAAACTTGTCAACATATGATTGGTAATATCAAACACGTAAAAAATCATCATAATTTCGCACACATTGAGATACTGTTATTCTCGGTGGACAGACTCCCAATAAACAACCGCAGTTTATAAAAGAAATCTCAATTACCACAGTTATGCCAACAAAACTTCGACTTGAAGTAATTTTCCAAACTAACAAAAAACACTTCCCTCCCAGTACCTTCTCTTAACTGCATCGAGGCCGCACTTTCTAACCTGTGGTTACCACTAGTTTAAGGGTATAAAGGGTTTGGTCTCATGTAGGGTGTTCAAGGCAGAATGCCAATGTTTTTACCTAGGAAGGTACCTATTCGATCTGGTTGCACAAAATAAATAAACAGGACTTTCTTATAGAGGGAGGCGCGGTGGCCTATTATGGTTAGCCTGCTCGTCTCCGAGTCAAACAGCCCGGGTTCGAGCCCTGGCCGGGGCCCTGCGTTGTGTTCTTGGGCAAGACACTTAACTATCACAGTGCCTCTCTCCACCCAGGTGTATAAATGGATACTGGCAAATTTACTGCTGAGGGGGGGGGGTAACCTTGTGATAGACTAGCATCCCATCCAGGGGGAGTAGCAATACTCCTAGCTGCTTAATGCTACAGCACCAGGATAAACTCCAGCTGTATGGGCCACTAGGCTCGGAGCATCCCCATCCTTTTTACACGTGAGTTCGTTCCTGGGTCCTGCCCCTATCAGTTAAGAGGACAGTTGCTGTACTGACAGATCCACTGAAGGGGTTAGTGGGTCCCACAGCTATAGTTCCATTGGATGAGGCTCAGAAGACAATAATCAGGGATTTTTTGTTTAAATCGAGCCACACACAGTTTTCATTTCTTACACCTAACATGTTAACCTGATAACTTCTCAGATGGTTCAAGGTCCATTATGCCCACTAAGGGAGGCATAGGGAGAGACCTTGGACTGTCTGACTATCAGACAACCATCTTGTATGCAAATATTGATCTGCCATTGAACAAAAATGTATTTTTCTTTTCTTTGTCCCTTAGGTACAACCTGGCAGGATTTCTCATCAATATTGTGTTCTCATCATTGTTTCTTGGCACCCAGATCCCTAACGTGAAAGTGATTTGGAAACAGGCAGGACCACAGCTAATGTACGGCATGCTGATTGCTTGGGGACAGTGGATTGTTGCACTTGTTGTGACTGGTGCTCTGTTGGTAAGACAAGCTCCTTAGGGTCCTAACAGACCTTTCCTGAATTACGCTTCAATGCCCGCAAACAATAGTTTCAAGGCGAGGCAGAGGTTATTAATTTTCATATGTTTTCTGTATTTCTGTCCACCCCAGCGTCAACTTGAAACCATTGTTTGTAGTCACTGGTGTGAATGCAGGAAAATCAATAATAATCAAAGCTTTATTTTGCTTGAAACTCTTTCCTTACCTTTGAGAGACATGTATTTTTACACACTAGGAAGCTGTCGAAATATAAAATTATGCAGAGCTTGCAAATCTATGATAAATTTGGTATCATTCTTCTAGCACACAAAGTAGTGTATAATTTGTTTATTTATTTATTTATGCCTTGGTCCCATAATTTGTTTGCAGATCCCAGCATTTGGTGTCAGCCCACTGTTTGCTACTGTTCTTCCTGTGGGGTTTGCAGGGGGTCATGGGACAGCTGGAGGACTCACCCCAACATACAAGACAGTAAGCCATGTTGTTGTTGTTTAAAAAAACTGCAGCAAAAACATTGCGTGTGATCTAGTGATAGTATCTCATATTAGATGTAAACAGCAGTGTGCTAGAAAAATATTTTTTTTTTGGCTTAAATCTGGAATTTCCAGAGGGGGAGGAGGATTCAAACCAAAAACCCTTCCATGGTGGGAAGGGGTATATAGAGATTTCTGAAACAACACAATACACTATTGAATAATTATACAGTTGATAAGGAATAAATGTTTCACTTACCAAAAAAATGAATTTAAACCAATGAGAATGTCTAAATAATCATTAGAATTTTACCCTAAAACTAAAACTGGGGTAGGGATGGGTGAGATATGGCTAACTTTTATTTGTTTATAACAAGCCTTCAAAAGTTTTAAGTTCTACCTGGTATTTTTTTTTTTTTTTGCTTTGGTTTCAGCTTGGTTTTCCTAATGGTGGAGATTTTGGTTTAGCTAGTGCCACTCTGGGACTTGTTTTCTCAGTTGTTTGTGGTGTGATGTTGGTAAACATTGCCACCCACAGGGGGTGGGTGAAGAGAGAGAGGATTGACACTGCTCAGGAGGTCAAGATATCCATTAGGTTTGTAGATATAATTTTTACACATTAAGTTCTAAATAAACCCCTTCTGGCGGCTAGTATTTAAAATTTCTGGGGGGGGGGGGGGGGGAAAAAAAAACCGGAATATTGGAAGATAATTGACATTTCCAAATTCCATTTGGAAATTGACCTGGATAGATTAGTTATAGCTAATTTTGCTTTATCCATTTTCACCTTTCCCTAGAGGTGTGTATGCAGTTGGCAGTCGACCTTCTGCAGGAGTTCAAACAGTAAGAGCAAGCTCAATAGATGTGTTGGCATTCCACCTGGCAGTGCTGGGAATAGCCATGTTGATTGGTTACGGATTAAAGCGGGGACTGATTGCAATCGAAAGCACATCACAAAAGCTCAAGGATCTGAACTTTCTCTCTGGCATACCTCTGTTCCCACTGTGTATGGCTGGAGGTATTATTATCCAGGTTTGGACATGTTTATTATCTTGTTTTCTTGCTGAACAATTGAACGATCAATCAATCAAATTATTCAATCAATAAGTCAGTCAGGCTGGGTCCAAGCAGGGATGAGGCAGTGGTGAGAGCACTCACCTCCCACCAATGTGGCCCAGGCTTGATTCCCGGACCAAACGTCTGGGTGGAGTTTGTTGTTGGTTCTCGTCCTTGCTCCAAGGGTTTTCTCAAAAAAAAAAACATTTCCAAATTCCAATAGGCCATTTCCGAGTTTCCTCTGTTTCAAAACGAGGCTACATGCAAAACCATTCATATGAAAATGAGTTTCACCTACAGGTCCATTTTTATGCAAATCAAACTCATTTTCATATGAATGATTTCGCACATAGACTCGTTTTGAAACAGAGGCAAAGGGTAACTCGGAAATGGCCTATTTAACCTGGATAGAGGACCTGCATGAAAACCAGCAAGAGCTGATGTGGCTTCCTCTCTAAATATAATAGTTTATTTTTAGCAATCAATCAATAAATTAATTGATCAATCAACCAATCATTAGAGCAGTTTTCAATTGAGTGTCGTAAAACCAAAACCAAAGTAATTACTCTGGCCAATCACAAATTTAAAGGACACAGACAATCCAGTGAACCAATCAAATCTCGAAGCAAATACATGTAGCCGGCACGAAGCGCGGGAAAACGTGCGCGAGCGAGTCACGATTGGTTTTGGTTTTACTCCTGATTGGCTGAAAAAGTGGCGCGAGATTTTTAAGCCAATCACTAAGCGTATAGTAATGCAAAACCAAAGCAAACGCAATTTACTTTCGACACTCAAGTGAAAACCGCTCTAATATTGTCAGCTCTGTAGCTATATGTATTTGTTGGAAATTTACTGTTTTCTGATCTGTGGTAAATGTCTTCCCTTTCAGCTTATCATTGAGAGAATCGAGAGTATTAATGAATTGATCGATGCATCTCTTATGGAGCGGATAGCTTCGTCTTCGTTAGATTTCCTCATAACCTCAGCTGTGGCTACAGTAGATATCTCTGCTGTTGCTGTTGATATCGCTCCTCTGCTAATTCTATGCACTTGTGGCTTTATCTGGAACTTCATCATGCTGGGTCTTGTTTCAAGATTCCTCTTACCCAATCATTGGTAAATATCAAAATTAATCTGTTAATTTCTAACTAAAGCTAATATTGAATTATATGTCTTACTTTCTTTTCTTTTCTCCCAATGTATTTTGAAAGTGGCAAAATAAATGAAAATAAAAGAATAAATAGAAATAATAATTATTAAATTCCTTAGGGAGATCAGGTCAGGGTAGATGTATGTGAGATATCAATTAACACAAATCATGTGTCTAGTAGTGAATGTTGGATGGAAGGGGAAGTCTAGCTTGACTCTAGATCTGCACACTACATTCTCTCCCAGCCTAGGGAGTTTTTTCTTTAGTCTACGAGAGCGTATGCTAATTATTTAGAATCGACACCTTACACCACACCCTACGGCATGCATCGCTAGCTAGGGAATTTCTCCTTTTGTTGGGAAAGAATGGAATTAAAAATATATATTTAATTAAGTGTGGAGGGGGAACAGAAGGGCGGGAGGCAGGAGAAGAATGGGTAAGGTGGTGGAAACCGGGAGAAATTAAAAAAAATCATTTGTTATATTTTGCAAAAGAAATGGGACAATAAGGGGGGAATCACAGTGGAAAGGGGCAGAAAGCCAGAAAAAAGGGTACGGGAAGCAGAAATAAGAGGTACGAGAAGTGGGAGGTTTGGACACCACTGTCACCCCCCCCCCCCCTCGGGTGCTGTGCCTGATGAGAACAGGCAGGCTTAAGAAGATTGCTAAAAGGAGGCGGTTGGAATTCAGTTGGTCTCAGCAATTTCATTAAGTTTAATTCCTCTTGTTAAATATTTTATTAGGTTTGAAAGGGCAATTGCTGACTTTGGAATGAACACAGGTGTGATTGCAACAGGGTTAATTCTGTTACGTATGGTGGATCCTGAGTCTCGCACTCCAGTGCCTGCTGATTTTGCCTTCAAACAGCTTCTTCATTCACCATTCATGGGTGGAGGAATTTGGACTTGCCTGGCTCTTCCCTTGCTAAGTATTCTGAAGTAAGACAGTGTTAAGTTTTAAGTTACGAGTGATTTGAAACCCAGTTAATAATGTCAACTGACATTGAGGCCTTCCATTTTTGATCTCACATCCCCACCCCCACCCCAAGTAACCACTGTCACGAAGCCTGTAAGAATATCTTTTTAAAAGAAGCTTAGAACAAAATTTTGAACCCGTCAGATGCAAACTACAAACGCCGATGGCAAAAAACAAGCTAGGGTGTCGGGATTGTGCCTTAGTTTTCTTGTTTAACATGCATGGAAAGGCCAAAGTTCAAGGGAGGAGGTTGGAGGAGGGTTAGGGTTTGGGACATTACTTGGTTGGGAGGGTGGGCAGGTGGGTGGGTAGGAGGAGTAAAAATACTTAATACTTAAATACTGGTTTCGTAGCACTGTTTACTGTAAAAAAAAAAAAAAAACACTTCCGACCTGTAATCTTTTATTATGTTTTATCAATTTCAGCATCTGGATTGTTACAGTCATTGCAGCAGTGGTATTCAGCTTGTGGCTGTTAAGCTTCTTGTAAGTTTCATAAGTTTAGAAATTTTTTGCACGTGTGATTTACAGTATTTCAAAACCACTCATTCAAGCAAACTACAAATAAGAGTTAGCTAGGGCCAAACTGTAAATAAAGGTTGGGTTTTGCTCCAAGGTGGTATGGAAAATTTACCTGCAGGCGCAGGGGCAGATCCAGGATTTTTCCAAGGGGATGGCTACAATTTTTTTTAAGGGGGGGTGGATTTTAGCAAATATTTCAACTCAATTAAAGCTAAAATTATTATTATCAAATAAGGGGTTTCTGCGTTCAGTACTCTAAAAGAAAAAACAGAGAACGCAGAAACATTGAAAAAGAGCTCTCGAGTCGTATCGAGCGTTTAATGAAAATCTTAGAAACCAACAGATCGAAAGAAAATATCACAGAACTTTATCGACTTCGATCAGAATTAAACAAAATTGCCGAGTATAGAACTAATGGTGCTATTATCAGAAGCAGAATTCGATGGCACGAGCATGGCGAAAAAAATACGAAATATTTCCTCAATTTAGAAAAAAGGCAACACTCCAATTCCTTTATTGCAAAACTTAAAATACATGATGATCAAGAAATAACAGAAGCCAATGAAATCTTAAAATGCCAAAAACATTTCTATAAGGACCTTTACTCCGCCGTACCAACCGATAATTCGAATGATAAAACTTTCTTCGATGATCCAAATCTTATTCGTCTAAGTGACGCTGAACAAATCGATCTTGAAAACCCCCTAACGAAAGAAGAATGCTTTAAAACTCTAAAAGAGTGCGCAAAGAATAAATGCCCAGGAAGCGACGGCCTTTCGGTAGAATTCTATTTACTCTTCTGGCCTCTATTAGGAGATGAAATGGTTGCAAGTTTCGATTATGCTTTCACGCACGGAAAGCTAAATATAACCCAGAAACAAGGCATTATTAAAGTAGTGCCCAAGAAACGAAAAAACAGACTCTACTTAGAAAATTGGAGACCGATATCCCTTCTCAATATTGATTATAAAATAGCAGCCAAAGTCATAGCTAGCATAGCTAGCAGACTATCTAAAGTTCTCCCAAACATCATAAATGACGATCAAACCGGGTATATCCAAGGTCGATATATCGGACAAAACATCAGACTCATACAAGATATAATGAAAGTAACATCCCTAGAAAACATTCCCGGCCTCGCTATTTTCATCGATTTCAAAAAAGCTTTTGACTCGCTCGATTGGAATTTCTTAAACAAAACCTTGCGGTCGTTCAACTTTGGACCTAACATTCAAAAGTGGGTTAAAACCTTCTACACCGATATCTCCAGTTGTGTCATCAATAACGGCTACGCGTCGGAATTTTTCCATCTTCAAAGAGGCGTAAGACAGGGGTGCCCGCTATCTGGTATCCTCTTTGTCCTCTGTGCTGAAATCTTAGCCAATGCTATCAGAAACAATCAGTACATCAAAGGCATAAAAATTTATGACAAGGAATTTAAAATTTCGCAATATGCTGATGACACGACTGCCTTTGTTTCTGACATAACCTCAGCTGAAAAGCTGTTTGAGATACTGAACGCCTTTCAGCGTTCTTCAGGACTAGAGGTAAACAAAACTAAAACCGAAGGAATGTGGCTAGGTGCTCTCAGACATAACTCTGAAGCTCCCTTAGATATTGCTTGGCCTTCAAAACCGATAAATTCCCTTGGAATTGACTTTACCTACAACGAGGAAGTCTCTTACAAGAAAAACTTTGAACAAAAATTAGGTTCAATGAAAAGCATACTCAACATATGGCTTCCAAGAAACCTCACTTTGTATGGCCGAATAACTATACTCAAAACCCTCGGACTATCCAAACTCATCTATAACACATCAATGCTGTCTTTTCCGCCAAACTTCCCAGCCTTAGTAAAGCAAACCATTTCCGATTTTGTTTGGAACAGTAAACCTGCTAAAATCAAGCACACGACAATGATAGGACCAAAGACAAAAGGTGGTTTAGATTTACCGGACTTTGACACCATAAACAAAGCATTGAAAGTCTCCTGGATACGAAGATTACATGAAAGTAAAAATAACGCATGCTGGAGTCACATACCGTTATCGTTTATAAAGCACTTAGGAGGACCTTTTCTATTTGAATGCAACTATGACCTAAAATCGCTTAAAATAGATATTTCAATTGACTTTTATAAAGACGTCCTTTACATCTGGCAGACTATTAACCAACACTCTCCAGAAACAAAAGAACAAATACTTAATGAAATCATATGGAACAACTCTTTTATCAAAATTGAAGGCTTCTCCGTGTATTATAGAAAATGGCACGAATCGGGGGTCGTCCGAATCAAAGATATTTTCTGTGGAAACAACTTCTTAACATTTAATGATTTCTACACTAAATTCCAAATCAAAACAACATTTCTCAAGTACTGTGGCTTATGTAATGCCATACCCGCTAGCTGGATCCGTTCACTAAAAAGCTCTGCTGACGAAGCGCAGCGCAAATCAGATCATAACCAGAAAATATATATCGGTAAATTGTCATGCAAAGTGGCTACCAAAATTCTCATAAACAAAAAGTTTGAAACCCCGACCGCAGAAAGAAGATTGAGGCAATTGAGTCTGGACGATAGCACAATACGCGCTATCTACGATATTCCTTTTAAAGTAACAAAAGACACTCGACTTGCTATCTTCCAATTCAAAATTATTCACCATATTTTACCAACCAATTCAACCCTTTACAGAGATAAAATCAAGGACCATGATAAATGCCACCTATGCACGCAAACGCAAACCCTGAGACATCTTTTTGTCTCTTGTCCGAATGTACAGACTTTCTGGAATACGTTTGCTACGTGGTGGAACATCAAAAATGACGATTCCATTGAGCTACACGAGAAAAACATTATCTATGGTTTTACAACTAACTTTCCTTTACGACTTGGCTTAAACCTCTGTGTACTCATTGCTAAATATTATATCTACACTGCCTCGAGAGATGAACAACACTACCACTTCGAAACCTTCCTTGCCCTTCTAAAAGATAAAATATCTATCGAAAAAAGCAACTCAAAGTCTCAAATTCAATTCTAAGGCTTCTTTTTTAGGTGAAATTTTGTAAGGCACTTTATTTTATCTATTTATTTTATTTTATTATTTTCTTTCTGCTTCCTTTTGTCCGTAATTAGTCTTTGTACTCGTCACGAAGTTTTTTTTGTTTACCTCGCTTTTTCTGTTTTGTCTACTTATTCTTCTTAAATGTATAGCTTTTGCATCTGTAAATAATGTAATGGACAGGAATTTTAGCTGATAAAGAATTAACATAAGCAAGCACTGTAAATAAGTACCGTATTGTTTTTAAAGCTCAGACACATTGTACATGTATGTAGCTGTTTTTTTTTTCTTTTTTGTTTGCAATAAACTATTAAAAAAAAAAAAAAGCTAAAATTATCGACAATATTTTTGCCCTTACCCAGTGTCACTGTCCTTGTTAATTTTTCTATTTAATGTGTTTATTTGAATTTTTTTGGTAAATCGCTGGTGGTGACTGCCCCCCCCCCCCCCTTCCCCTGCACACACACACACACAGACACACACACAAAAAAACCCTGAATCCACCCCTCAGGCAGTGCCTGATTCCAACTTTCAGATATAAATGTTATTACAGATATTGTTGCCAACGGCAATTCAACCTGACATTGAAAATGCTGGAGGTATTAAACCTAAAAAATGGACTAGCATCCCATCTAGGGATGTCACCAAACATGGTTCAATTTTATACAGTAAAAACCCGCATATAAGAACACCTATTTTGGCGGTTCAGGCTGATTTGGTTCTTATATAAAGGGTTATAATCTGCAAAATCAGCCTGTAAGTGTTCTTAAGTGTTCTTAAAAAACGTTTCTTAAAATAAGGAACATACTAGGCTACCAATAAATGAAATCAATATATATGCACACAATTGTATTTTAATTTTAATAAAATTGATAAATCAAGGCAATACTGTACTGTAATTGGGGTGGAACTATTATGTGTGCAATGAAAAGTAGTGTTGATCTTTGATATTTTTCCATATAAGAACAACTTTCATTTTTCAGGCTGAATGTGTTCTTATATAAATGGTACTTTATTTCCTAAAATCAGACCTGGGTGTTCTTAATCCACTTGTTCTTATACGCGGGTTTTTACTGTATCAACATTTCTCTTTTCTTGCTCTGTCCAGCTTCTACTTCCGCAAGCGGTACACAGGGACATGCAGCTGTAGCTTGTGCGCTGTGGAGAAGCCAGGTTCTTTCTCAAATCCAGACAGCTATCAGAATCTCTCAGGAGAGAATCATGAAAGTGAGGAACATCAGGAGATGGCTGGACTTTCAGTTGAAAATTAAGCCTCAAGAAGATATGTAAACAAATGTAATATTAAGTGCTTATTAACCGATCAAGTAGGGCTGGATGATGGTTATTCACTGTGGAAGAGGGCTAAAAAAAAGACAGTGTTACCGGTATACCTTGACTGACTAAGAAAACTGGACAAGAAAATCCTCAGCATGAGGTCACACAAGGTCTCCATATTAATCAAGGCCAGACAAGCGAAACTCAACAAGAACTGCAAGTTATTTTGATTATGATATGGTCTTTTCTTGATTTGACTGAAAAAATGTAAAGAGATTTTCTGCTGGCAGACAGGTTTGACAATGGTCAATTGCTTCAATAAGGAATGAATAGTTTACATTTGTTAGTCTGGATAAAATTATAGATATATAAAAATAGATTAACTTTTAATATAATCTCAATTTTATAATGTTGGTAATAAAAAAATAAGAATTATATTATTTCTCAGGTCGAGAACAAGGAAATAGTAACTAAAAAAGCCTCCAGTTGTATCAATAGTTAGTTAATATATTCTTAATGGAACAATACTTTCAGTTGTGAAAGACGTCTTGTCCTAAAGCCTGATTTATAATATTGCAGGTTTTTCAATTACATTTTATTAGTAGTTTAAATTCAGTTGCCATCATGTGGGTGCGAGGCCTTCAGAAAATAATAGTTAACAAATTTGTGTACAATTTAACCAAATGTATAAGGTAATGGGATATTCAATAAATTTGCTATTTTCATAACTAATTCTTTTTTAATGTTGCACGTTCTATATGTTGCACCTACACTGATAAACAACCTTTCCCATTCCAACTCCAAGATTTTAATTCCATCAGAAATGTTGCTTTTTGTTGACTAGCTTTGTGAAAAATTGGGAAAAGGGGAGCCAGGGTTCTCTATATTGGAGGGTGGGTGTATGGATGGGTGGATGCAACCTCATTCCCAGGGTCTCTCCACTCCGCCACCCAGAGCCCTCTCTTCTCTCGCTCTGGGGGGGTGGGGGGGGGGGAGGGGTGGAGAGACCCTGGGAATGAGGTTGGGATGGATGGAGAGACGAAACAGATCACTACAGAGCAACATCTTTAGTATGGATTTAATTTTGTGGAATCTCACATACTGTTTATTTGTTGAGGCTAGAAGTTACCGGCAGTTCTTATCAAACGTCAGGCATTTGATATGAAAACATTTCGTAATCCAAAGCATACTTCCTTAGTATTGGTCTCAACACATCAGGGGATACATCTGCAAATTTCTTGCTCTCTGCGTACCCATTACCACCAGCTTGGTAATATTTCTGTTGTTTAGGAAAAGACACCAGTTCATTCACATTAAGCTCTTTGAGTACTTGAGGAGCATCAGACTCCAGATTCTCAAAAGATCCAATAAAGTCGTACGAAACAGCACATGGCTGGCACAATTCAAAGAAAGGCATCCAGTGTTCATTCATGTCCTCCACACGACTTTCAGTTACATACTGCAAAAACTCTTTTAGTGTGACGTCATCTCCTTTGGAGTTTGGATCAGCATTTCTCCGCAAACGCTTCACAATCTTTTTTCCATAGCTTTTATGGAAAGACTGGGAGTGGTTTAGGTAGAACTTATCTTTGTATGCTGATAGAAGTCTGACAAGGGGTTCTCGTACGAACATGAATTTATAGTACTCCTGAAGTTTGCGTTCGGCAGCCAAGGGAGGTAGATCTGCTAGGAATGTGAAGATAGTATGGTTGACTTTGCGGATGGCATTGCTGTCAGCGGCTTTGCGATCCAGTACCATGATAACCCTTTTCCAGTTTGCACAGGCTACTTTAGGCACATAACAGAACAGAAACTTGTGCTCGTCATTAACCAAGATGTGTTTGGCTAGGATCTGTTTCTCTGTGGCAGAAAGGGAATCCCATGATTTTCTTGTGTTGATGCTGCATGCTTGTTTTACTGATTCTAACCTTTGTCCACTGGTAACCTGTAAGAACATGTAACAAATACAAGGCAATGATCAGGCACTGTACAATAACACTGCAACTTTACATTGCTGAAGAGTTTGGTCCTCTGCAATTCAGCACAGGTCTAAGCTAAACTGTGTGCAGACTGATTGTCATGTCTTGTAAGTCACCTGTCATTAAAAATTAACAAACAATTTACTTAAGTTACAATTTAGATTGCAATTAATGAAATGAAGAACATATTGATTTATTTTCTTATTTATTCAGAGACACTGGCGTGATTGCTGCTCACACTAAAATCAAAAAGAAGGAGAAAAGAAAGTTTTGATTGACTTTTTATTGGATGGATGTCTGCATCAATATATCAGATGAAAAAGATAATAATAGATGTTTTTGTTGTTTTTCAAGTCTAGTTAATTCTGAATCAAAAGTAGCCAGGAGTTTTGCTACCTCCCCCCCCCTCCCCCCATCCTCACCATTTTGCTCAGTTGTCCTGATAAATTCCTGGTACCTATTTATACTTGTAAAATTCATTAACTATTCATGCGGGTGCAAACCAATCCCAGCACAGTATTTAGATCACATGTACACAACTGTAAACCCCAATACAAATCAAACAATATAATTAACTTTTGATACAGACTCCTGTTCAGCTAATTAGTATTCATTAACTTTTGATACAGATCTCTACTGATTTGCATAACAACTTTTCATTCAATTTATTGTTTTCATTTCACAAGTAGAATAAAATATTCGCGTCCGATCTGTATGGCCGTTTACAATACGCCCATACAGATCTCCCGCTCATATTTTATCTACTATATACACCTGAAGGAGATACCAATGACCCCAGGCCCAAAACCCATATAGCTTAACCAAGAGTCCAATATGCCAACAATTACACCACCCAGATCCCCATTATAGTGTTGTTCCAGAAAAAAAAACACCCCCCCCCCCCCATGGAAGCTTGTCTCATTTGAACTCTCTCCCCCTCCCCCACCCTGCTGAAAATTCCAGTCAAGCTTGAGTTCATACTTTCGTTTATAAAGAGACCCCACCCCTTCGAATTTCCAGTAACATTCAGTGGGGTGGGTATGAATATATTCTGGAACCACACGTGAGCTGTCTTAGCTCATCTAGTCCAGGATCATGCTAATAATTTCCCCTCACTAAAGAAACTTTCACTTACCACATAGTTATTTAGAGTTACTCCTTTGATTTCTGTAAACAAAATATAAAACAAGAATGCTAAATATTGTTACAAGAGACTTGCATTCAGAGCTGCTATCTGTAAATCCCGGGGAGGGTACTCCCCAGACGTTTCCTAGAAGGGGGTATAATAAATTATTATTCAAACGTACCAAAACAGGCTAATGAAAAAAAAAAATGGCTAAATTTCTAGAACAGGAGTATTAAAACTTGGCCGATTTCTAGTATTTCTATAACGGGGTACCTTTTGAAATGAAAATTCACGGGTTCCAAAGTACCGATGGATCTGCTACACTGGAATTAGGACACAAGAACTTGGACTTCACACGTTTATTTCTTCGTCTCGACGTAAATCTTCCATGTAACTCCACGATATGCATGTAAATCGACTTTACAATGATAACAGCACTCTATATATACTAACGCTAAACCTGATTGCATTTTATAAAGTAGAATTGGAAGAAGGCCGCATAAACTCAACTCACAACCCAAAGGCAAAGCGAACAAGTTCAGCTGGCGAGCCTGTAGACCAAAGCACAGCCAAACAAAACTTAATTTAAGCTTAGTATTTCAAACCAAAAGCAAGACCGAACAGAGTCGGCCTGTCTGAAACCGCAAACCAACCAACCTCAATTACGGACAAAAACTAAAACAAAAAGACACACCCGTCAAATGCACACTCAACCCAGAAAGCTGTTTTTTTAAAAATCCGAACCGCCCTCGGTAATGGAAAAACGAAAACTGAAACTAACCCCTCCTACATCTCTCATCTTGAATAAGATCCTAGCTTAAACAGCGACAACTACACGCGCGGTTATTTACTTTAAGTACAAAAGTAATTTACTTAAGCATATAAATCGCTGTTTGCCTATAAAAACACATATTTGCACAGTTTTCTAGTGAAGCTAACTCTAAAAGAGTAAAGGTCCTATTTTATGATGATTTGCCTTAACACTGATAAATCTCTCCTGACATTATTGACAAATTAAATGACGCCACAAAACTTTGCAGTGAAACCACTCTCCCACCACCTCGTGGCTTCTCTTGAATCTTGAACATTTTTGACGCTGTTTCCATGGTCTATAGGTGTGTAAACCATGGGAAAATGTGGTCCCTTTTTTGAATGCACAGTACAACCAAATTGACTTGTGATTTGGCTAAACGAGGGGGGCGTATGGGTTTGCGGTGATGCGGTTTTAATTTGCGCTAATGTTGGTGCGGTTTTGCAGTTATTTTTTATTTTAACCTGCGGTATTGCGGGTTTACAAGACTAAGCGGTGTATGCGGTTAATACATTTTTAAGTCGAGGTAGTCGGTGAAAAAATTGTCTGCCGTGATACGATTCACCTACGTTTCCACTGGTATGCACTGGATCCTTTCACATTCAGTTGTTTTGTTTTAGTTAAACAAGACAAACAAGCACGTATCAACCGCCATTGTTCATTTGAAACTGCGGTTTCGGTATTTTGATAAAATTCGATGCAGTTTTAGGTTTTGTAGCGTATTTCTGTGCGGTTTTCGGGCCCCTTACGCCCCCTCCTTAACCTTTTGGCCCCAAAGTAAGCACAATGCACAAATAATTTGATTATGCAGAGTGAAATTTATTTCTTCAGTTGCGTAAACGCTCTAGACGCCCTTTGATCAGTGTGACTTTTTCCGTTCCCCTAATATCGTCCTAGCAACCATAATCAGTCTTAGCTCACCTCAGACTCTGGTCAATATTTCTGACTATAACAGACTACTAAGGCAACGAGCAGGTCAGAAAGACAACGTAAAAGCTAAGGATTCTACAATGAGTCGGTGTTTATAAGTTCATCAAAGATTAACCTTACCAGAAATCCAACTTTCGCCGCGTGGCTTAACCTCTGATTTTCCCGAGAGGAGTCCTGTCAAATGTGAATGCAGAAGCAAAACTACTACGCAGAATATTAATAGTACTGCGAGAAGTTTAACTTTTCTGACTTTTGAAGACCTCATTTTCCAGAGTATTCTGTAATCGTCCAGAGAATTTGCCGTCATCTTTTGCATTTTTCCAGAGCATTTAACCCTCTTCCAAACAATACCACCCAGTGAAACAAAAGATGCAGCAATCCAGAAATAAAAGGCCGGATGAATGTACGATATTTTTTATGCATTGCTAATTTGTTTACACCTCACAATGTTATGTAATATTTGTGAAGTATGTATTTTTTCTACCACAAGGGACTACAGTAAGCTCCCGCCGTGCGGACACCTCGCTATTACGGACAGGACTTAAAGCCCGGTGAATAAGAAATACTGTAAATAACTCCCGTTACTACGGACTTTATTTATTGCGGACACCAAATTGTGGTCCCGAAGGTGTCCGTTATAGTGAGAGTTCACTGTTATCGAGAACAATAGAAGGCGATCCTTTTCATTAACAGACTAATGACGTTGACGCATCAGGCAATAGTTCTACAAAAAAGTTTGAACTGCTGACAAACTCATATCTGTTGCAGAAAAAAAATGTATTTTAGAATTTTTAACTAAAAACTCTTTGTGACGGCCAAAGTAGTTTAATAATCGATAATCTTATTTAATTTTAGATCTATCTTAGCAATATTTTTATCTTTTTTAATGTTTATGCTACTGTAAAGATTTAGCTAGTAGTCGATCGTTTTTAACATGGGCCTCTTGCTCGGGAGACTTAAACCACCAACCACGTTTTCGAACATTCTTGTCCATAGAGCCGCTTGTTCCTCTTAGGCAATAGCAAGTGGCTCTAGGAACACATTATTTGATTGGCTATATTTTCAACAAAGTGAATTTGAATCTAGCCAATCAAATCACAAACAAAAGGATTTAAAAACGGTTGATTTGATTTGCCAAACTTAAATTTCCCAGATCTAGCCAATCAAATCATGTGTCCCCAGAGCATTCTCGTCCCCATAGCCCTTTCGTTTCTCTTAGCCGGCTTGGCACGAGAAAACGGAGGGCTCTGGGGACATAGGATTTTTGAATTAATTCGAATTTTTTTGATTGGCTGTTTGGAACAAAGAATTCCTAAACGGAAGTCGAAAACCAAACGACTCTCTCGTACATTCTTTTGAAACGTCATGACTGCATACATGAAGACCGGAAGTCCTAGAATCTAGGACTGGAAATTCTGTGTCGCCAGAGCCCTTCGTTTCCTCGTGCCAAGGCCCAGCCGGCTAAGAGAAACGAAAGGGCTCTGGGGCCGAGAATGTCCCCAGAGCCACTGCAGCGTTGTATAATGGTCCTGATTGCAAAATGGACTAACACCTTTCGACCCAATCATATGCGTTGTTGTTTCTTCCAATGAAAATGCGTTGTGATTGTGTCTGGTCAGATTATTTTACTGGGGGACTGGACGGTCTGGACGGTGTTTACCAAGTGATCATGAAAGCCCGAATCTTGTGATTTTAACAGTGTGTTTTGTCGGATCTTTCTGCATTTCCCGAACACATTTACAGCTGCATTTGAAGGTAATTAAGAAGCTTTGTGAATGTATTGTATAATGCTGTTTGTAGTAACGGATTGAAAATGTCTACTTCTAAAAGCTTAGTTAGCTTATTATTGATCGTGTTGCTCTCAAGCGGCACGAACGAACCAAGCTGGCGAAGCACTTTATTTTGTATTCTCCACGCTGTTGTGTTTTGCATTTTGCAATTAGGATCTATCATGCTATTTAATTGCGCAGTATTAGATCGTATAATCGTTTTCGTCACGGGTATAAAGAAACACTGTCATGCCGTCAGCTGAGCACAAATTTTTACTCAGTTTATTTACACCTTGTATCGCCAAAATTATAATGCTTCCAAATTTACAGCTTAGTTGGAAAAAATATATATAGTCAAAAGCAGTAAAATCAATCATTTTCCATTCTTTGAGAGTTTGAACTTTTGAGCCCTTATTTTGTCAGTTATATTTCTTTGCTTCATCTATCATTTTTGGCAGTGATAAAAGCTACCTATTTTAAAGAAAAGGAAGCTCCTGGGCACAATTATTAAATCACAATACATGTACATTTTCCTGAATGTTTCCTTCCATGTACCAAGCAGTCTCTAGAAATATAAATTGATGGGTTGCCATATGCTTGCAAAAGAGATATTCATGATGTACCAAGGGATAATTCTTGTGGTATCTGACATCAGCAGACTGCAGAAGCAGACTAAGAGAAATATTGTGTTTCCATTACAGTATTATTGAAAGCTAACCGTAAACAGGCTAACCGAAATGCTATCCAGGCTAGCTTAAACCGGAGTGAGCTGTAGGCTAACCGGAGTGAATAGTAGGATAACCGAAGTGTGACGTATTAGGCTAACCAAAGTGAAAAGTCAGCAAGTCTGCAGTCTGCAATCTGCAATCTGCAGTCTACAAATGTCACACACCGTAATCCTAGAGTGTGTGATTCTCCTTTAATTTTATTCTGGCATTTAAAACTATAACCACCTCAGTCTATAACCTCGATCTTACTGTGAAATAATGTATTTAATTTTCTCTAGAGAACTTTTTCCAGATACTTATGGCTTTCACGCCTTCACTTTAACATCCTCACCAGCACTGCAGAATGAGTATATTTGGTGGAGGAAACCAAAACATAAATTGCACAATGATTGGCCTCCAGGATGATGTAATGGATGGTTTAATCTGACCTGTTACCACCCCCTCTTCCCAGGCATACTTTTTTTTATTTCATGGTGGTCTATTCCCCACCCCCAGGCAAACAGAAAGACGCAATTCCCTTTCTGTGGGACTTCCCATCGACCATAAATACGTCGATCGCTTTGTGATATACAACAGGAAAGCCAGACATGTTGTCAAGAACTTGAAAGCTTTTTGAGTTAATTTAACAAAGGATACCAGTACTACAGATATAAAATAAACAAATTTAAATAACTGTCTACTATATTTGAAGAAATATGAAAATATAACTTTATTTAATTCCCCACACTTCCTTAAAAGAAAGAAGCTTATTACTCAAGGACAGAAAGTTATTATACTAGCTACATTTATGGTCAAAATAGGAAAGCAAAACTGAATTTTCTTTAATGATTTAAACTAGTGCTTCTAGTAAATATCTGTCTCTTTTTGTATAAGTTTAAATCAACTACCAATTTTATACAATCAGAAGACTGACCATAATTACACTTGTACAGGTATCAATCTGTAATTAAGTTCTGTTTTGATTACCGGCAGTGCTATAATACTATTTAATAATAAGAGCAGTATTTTAATAAATTCTTGCTCTCCAACTATTCTGTAACAAATACGACAGATTTCTCCTCGAAATATCCAGTCTTCTTCATTTGTTTTGTCAGCCCCTGGCATCTAAACCATGAAGTTAGGTACATCAAAGGAACAACCAGAAGTTATTTTTTTGATTTGACCCACCCACCAGGACAACACTGCTTTAAACAATTCACCATCCCCGGGCCCGAAGGGCCCAACTTGTCCCAGGGATTACCAGGGGGGTGGGGGTGTAGGTTGTTAACAGGTCACATTGAACCATGCATAATACACTGTCTGCTGAATAAATTTGACCAGCATTTCAAATGAGTGGATATCTTTGGCTTCACTCATGTTTCAACCTTTAAGGTCCTTGATTGTTTTGTTAAGCTTCACTGTTAAGCTTGACTTGCTTGTACTACCAAGGAGAGTGATGAACTTAACAGAGTCCTGGAATTGTCTCACTTATTTTATGCGAAAAATTCTAAACATACATCTACACCTGATAACTAGTCAAATGTGACCATAAACTACTTTTAACAATCAAACAGGTAAATGAAACCCCATATTGGCCCTATTGGTGGACAATGGCCGATTTCTTATGCAACACAGACAAAACACTGTTTTTGCCTGGCATCCCGAAAGCTGTTTGTTAGGAAAATTAGCATTTTGCTCGAAACACCCTAAGTGAGAGCAAAAACCCGAAATTTACACCCCTTAGTGAGAGGACGAGCATCACTGCCCCTTTAGTAGGTTTGTACCCCAGGTAGCTGGTCCAAATTGCACCAAATAGGAATACACATCAATGCCTTGGTTAAATTGTATTTAACCTCATATTTTATAAATTTCCCTTTACTGAGGAAAATCTCTTTTTCTTTATTAAAATGTGTCCTTTTTTTAAAGAAAATATCAGTTTAACTCAACATATGATAATGCATTTTTGTAATTCTTGTTTATAATAATAATGCTTTGAATTTCTGTTTTAGCGTTAATGGATGAGGATCAGGGGTTGAACCAGGAATAGCATCACAAACCGAAGATGATAAGAGACTAAGAATGGTGAGCATCGACCCTTACTAGTACACCATATACCTTATTAATTTTACTCGAATAAGCGCCACGCTCGAAAAAGCGCCGCATTTGGGACAAAAAAGTTAATAAGCGCCGCCCCCAGTTTATGACGGCGGATTCAAGCGAACAGCATTGCAATGAAAAACAAACTTCACAAAACATTTTTTTACCAAAGATAGGACAAATACTGTAAATACTGTCTTCCAAGCTTGCTAAACCCTGCTCCATCCAAGGGCTTTAAAATAGACAGAAAGACAAAGATTTAATGGAAACTTTATTGTAATTTTGAGCTATATTTTTTGGTTAAAGCAAACAAGATTTATGCAAGAACCGTAGAACCGCATGAAGACATTACACCATGCTATAATGTCCAGGAATGTAGAGTACTGAGCCTGACAAGATCTAGCTATAGCAACCCCTTACCACCAAGACAGCTGACTAGACACGTGTTGTTGGTTAACTTGGTTAAATTGCATTTAACCTCATATAAATTTCCCCTCACTGAGGAAAATCTTTTTTTCTACAAGTTACCTGTGCATTTTTTTAAAAAACAATCCTGAAGTCTAACTCAACATGTGATAATGCATTTTTGTGATTCTTATATTTATAATAATAATGCTTTGAATTTCTGTTTTAGCATTAGAGGATAAGAATCAGGGATTGGATTAGGAAAAGCATCACAAACCGAAGATGAGAAGAGACTTAGAATGGTGAGCATTGACCCTTACTAGTATACCTTATTTACTCGAATAAGCGCCACCCCCGAATAAAGTGCTGCATTTGGGACAAAAAAGTTAATAAGCGCCGCCCCCAAATAAGTGCCGCAGTTCCCATGCGGCGATTATTCAAGGCATATCATAAGACTGAAAACAGCACTACAAAGCAACTCTAAAACAGCCTTGGAAATTTCTTTTCATCAAAAGCAATGCTTTGCAGTTCAATTTTAATGATTTACCATTCTTTGCTGGTACAGCAAGTGCAAATTCTCTTTTCCGCAAGGGACGAATACCGACAATCAAAAGTCGCTCCTTGTAGTTAAATGTTAAAGTGTTGTATAGATTAGCACTTGAGGGGTGAAAAACTTAAAGTGCTACTATGACCAAAATTTTTGTTTTTCTTTTCGTCTTTTTCTAAAGTCAATTTGTTCAATAAGGCTAAATTTAACTAGCGCGCTAGAATTTAGAACGTTGCGAGCGATATAAGCCTTGAAATAGCTTGCCGAAAATCGTGGAAAACCCGTCCGCCATTACTCGGACGTCTAAAGTGAGCCAGCGACTGTACTGAAAAGCGGATTTACGCATGAGTTGGTTCGTGACGTCATATGCGCATCGTCGCTTCGAGCTTCGAGTGTTCCAAGAGAGAATATACTGAGAATTACAGGGTTATAAAAGATATTTCTTCGACAAATTCTTCGTCTAGTTTGCCCGGTGGCAAAACCGAAGAGAGCCGCAACGAAGAGACATTGCAATTTAGCGGTATCGTTTCTTATAATGAGAATTTAAAGCCGTTTTCCGTCGGTCTAAAGGGCAATGTTTGTATGCAAATACTTCAATATTTATTTCATTCGATGAGGTTTCGGCGGTGTATGCCTACAACGAAGCTGCCGTCTTCTTGTCCAATCGAAGCAACGATCGAAGAAGCCTCGAAAAACGAAGAGGAACGGCGATTCATGGAATACGTTCGTAATACATGGTATGATGAGAACAACGTAATTGAATAGTAAAATGTCTGCAATGTTTGAATTAATAGAGCTGCAAATACATGTGGTTGCTTCTGCCGTTTGCGAAGGATTGAAATGATTTTAACTGTTGTTTTTATTCTTCATGTTCTTGTAATCTATCATAAACGCCATGGGCTTAAAATATATCTCAGCTGTTTATTCCGAAAAAAGCTTTATTTACATGAAATAATGTAAAATTTATACAGAAAAATTAAAGTCAACAAGATGGTGCAGGTGATCAATGGATTTAGTTCCTTGAATTTTATACAGTTTTACCTTCCTTGACTACAATACAGGTAATAAACCTTTTAAAACTAAGTCTTTTAATGGGTAATAACACTTCAGACATCCAGCTTCAGCCAGCATTCAGTATTCCTGTTTCTTAAAATAAGAAAACCATTTGAATGCTGTATAGAGTCCTTCACTCTATTTACTGATAATGTTATGAAACTGGCCCACAAGTAGCAGCAAAACTGGTAGGAGTAGTTTTTCTTATTCATTTCACCCATTTGTTTTTCTCTTGGCCCCGTGATTTTGTTTTAGTTATTTTTATCACAACATGGGAACAAGTAAATAATGTTAAGGGTATAAAGTTTTAAGTTCATAAACGGAAACACCTGGACCTCGAACAAACACTGGGACCTTGATCAAACGTTTCCAGTTTTGAACCGGCATTTAAATGAAGCCCACATTGAGTCGGGGTCTGGCGTCTACTCAAGAAAATATGGTATCATATGCAATATGACAGTGGCTCTTTCTAGAGAATATCACTGGCAGTACATTGTGCATCTGCAGTATGTGTATGAAATTGAGAGTTCAATTTTGGGACTAATCTTGTGTCAACTTAATGTGACTGTAAACAAGCCAGCTCCAAGTACCACCCTAAATAAACAGACACCCTATTGGAGACAGTTTCTCCTTTCATAAGGGGTTAATTCCCATAAATGTGCTTCAAAATTGCTCCCTTGATGCAAAAAGGCAAAGTCTGCATGCAAGCCTACTTGCCCATCAGGCCAAAGCATATCAGGTTTAACCTCCCCACTCCCCCCACATACATGTAATGACACTGTTCTGGGCTCACATCTGAACAGCTCGATTCAGAGTCTGACCATTAGGTCACCGCACCTTAATCAATACAACTACCCCATTACTATGACAACATTTTTATTTATGGTACAGGTTTGACTGTATTTGTTGTCGGCTTCGCAGTTCGTGTATACTCTTTAAATAAATACGCATATAATGGTTGCAAGGGTCCTGTGTGACCTCATAATTATCCCCTTGTTACAAAAAGGCAAGGTCTGCATGCAAGTCTAGTTGCCCATCAAGCAAGCTTATCCTGGCTAAGTAGGATTAAGCAACCAGGAGTATTTCTACTTCCCCCCTGGATAAGATGAAAGTAAAGGTTCATCAAAGGCACCATGAGAGTAGTCTTGCCCAAGAACAAGCACAATGACACCAGTAAGAGTTCACACCTGAACTGCTTGATCCAGAGTCCGACAACTTACACTTAGGCCACTGCACCTCAATCAATACAACATTTGTATTTATGATACAGATTTGACTGTACATGTATTAGAGAAATTATGATGGATCAGCAGCTCAGGAGTTCTCTGGCACATTCACATGATTTATTGTTGGCTACTACATTCTCAAATTATGAACAAAAAGAGCATGCCAAAAAATAAACAGTGCTCTGTCGACACAGCATAAGTGATTGGCACAGGTCATAAATATTATAGCTCATGGCCCCTGTTGTACTTAAATATAAAAAAGATTTACTGAGTATATACATGCTATCCGGATTTGATTTTATTTAATACTATTCTAAGTGCACAATGAAGTACAGTCCTACTGTAGTGTTTTACATTGCATGGCAGAAATAAACAAGTGACCAACACTGAATACGTGCTGGTGAGTTGACCGCAGAGTATACAGAGGACTACAATGGAAACATTCTCACAGTAAAAAGATATTGCTAAGCTTTGCATCCTTCTGTATGTACTTTCACATAATGTACCGCCTCGTGCGAATTTATTTAAGTTTATTTGTACAATAGAGGATATAATTCAGAAACATACAGGCCGATTTGCCCAAAAACTACCTTTTTTGACATGAAGTATTTACATTTAATTTAAAAATGACTATTCTAGAACACAAGTGCTTGAGCAACAGAAGTAAATTACGCCACTCACCCAATGTTTTGCTTCTAAGAAGTAGCGAATACAGTAAACTCACTGTAGATAATTCGAAGCGTTCTATTCTATTCACTTCCCTTGGATAGTTGAAGAAGTTTACCTCACAATGGTTGCAGGGAGAAATATCTATAAAGCATTTCCAAGAGTACAAGTTTCCCTCAAAGTTATCAGACGATCTATTATATTCATCTTGCGTGGTTCGGGCGAGTTAAGATATCACGAAATTCCGCCTCTTGAGTTGTTTTCTGCCACTATGTTGTGCAAAAGTGACCTGGAGATGCCTTGAAGTATGTTTAAAAAACATTTGCGCAGTAGATACGGCTTCTACATCACTACAGATTAAAAAGAAAACCAATGTTTTTCCAGATCCAGCACTCCAGCCTTCGAAGCAGTCATTTTGTTGATGCGCATATGACGTCAGCATGCTCTCGCCCCAACTAGTTCCAGATCTCTATTTGGTCCTCGGACATTTTTGAATCTAGTAATGGCGGCAAGCCAAAGCCGAAGTTTACGCGTGAAATAAGTGGTCTTCCAATTCGAATTTGAACTTAAAATTTGGCAAGGTTACTATTTAATGTAAGTACTTTCAAAAACCGAAGAGAAAAGGGAAGGTAAAATTTTGATCATAGTACCACTTTAATAATTGCCATCAGCGCTTATTAGTTTGAGTAAATAAGGTATATACCTGATTGAAGAAACGTTGACCCGTGAAAAGCCTAAATGATAAACGATGAGACCCAAATGTTTACCGGGAAATCGGAAAAAGTAATCGTTTTCTGTTACAGAATGAACATTATCATATGACAGGTTGCATAAATCACGCTCTAAAAGCTCTCAAAGAAAATGTTGCCTTGATTATAAATAAATGGAATAGTACTTAGCTTACCAATGCTGTCTACCCATAATCCCATTCGGTCTTATCGTTTATGGTTTGAGCTTTTCAGGGGTCAACGTTTCTTCCATCAGGTATATATATATACAGCTGCCATGTGTTGATAAATACTATTTTTTAAGTTGTGTCTTGCCAAAGTAATTAAATTTTGTGAAGTCCATTCATAAATGCGCCTTTATCGTATTGGCAGTACTTTCTCAGGAGTTATAGGGTTTAATATGTCTTTTTAAGAGAGGTTGAGGAGTGGTCATCACAAAGTGCGAGGCAGCAAGGCATGCAATCCATTCCGGTTAGCCTACGTAGCACTCCGGTTAGCCTCAATAGCATTACAGTTAGCTTACATAGCACTCTGGTTAGCCTACAGTTAGCTTAGTTAGCTTGCGGTTAGACTTTTTATTTGGAGTTAAGGATTTCTGCTTGCTGTCTTGCCTCACATGTTGAGGAGTTGAGGGGACAGAAAACTTTTGGATGCCACAAAGTTTTAAGAATGAGGTTGGCTGCTATTAATGTAGAGTTCTACACTTACTTTATTGTCAATTATAATTTACCCTTTGGGTAACCAGTTCTGTTTTTTTTTGGTGGCTTATGTGTCTTATTGGTTGCCCCAAGTAGACTTTTGTTGCCCATAAGCACCTCTAAGAAACATTTAACTTGCAAAAAATGCTCAACTTTATTTGTATAACCTTACCTTCTTGTTTTGGTTTTGCAACAGTCCTTCGTTGATTAACCATATCAGGGGCTCTGTACATGTAGTGCCTATTTGTATTTGTAATCTTAGAAAAAGAAAACTACTTCTCTGTCTCACCAAAGATCATTCAGGGAGTATAGCTTACAAATCCCCATTTCTTGTCGAGACACAACACTAAAAATTGTTGCCAAAATATTGCAGTACTCATGCAGTAACTGTGCAAATTGTGTGAAAAGACTGACAAAACAAAACTTTTTGTGACACAACACAAAACTTTTTTTTCAAAACAATTTAGTTGCAAAATGCATCTAGGGAATACTTGACTGTTGCAAACTTTGAGTGGTGCCCAGAATAACTTGTCTGTAGAGCCATTTTAAGTAATGATGAAATGGAATCAACTAGAACAAGCTTGAAAACAAAAGCCTGATAATGGTCCCTGTAATTTGACAAGCCAAAAATCAGGGCCCTTAATTACAATGTTTTGGTGTCTATTAATGATAAATTCCTTGCCATCTTTAAACAGCCTGGCCAAACCATATACACCTGTACCTCAAGAGACATGAGATGATATGATCAATGAGGAGGAAGGGGAGTTATAGTAGAAGAAGATAATAAAGAAAAAGAGGAAAGAGAAGGGCAAAATGATCAACAACATCAGGAGGAAGGCCAAGAAGAACAAGGCAATGATGATGAAGACCTCTACAACAGTTAATAGGGGACAAGTTTAGTGAGAATGATGAGGAATGACCAGTACTTATTTTTCATGTACTTTTTTACAATTTATCATTGTTTCTTTCATAGACACACTACCGGTTATAATAAATAATTAATAATTATAAGTAAATAGAGAATGAGTCTGAAATAAATCTAAAACATTTTTTTACTAAATGAACCACAAATCACTGTACTGTGTTGTATGTGAATAGTTTTGTTGGATCTCGATTTTAAGAGTGACAGAATGTTTATGTTCATTTTAAGAATCCAGTCTTGTTCGTGCATGACTTATAAACTGTGGCCACCTTCCTTTAGTTAGTTTTCTGGATAAATAAGCTAATAGAAATGCATGAGTTAGGTTTGGTTAAAAAAATTGAGCACAGTGTCACCTGTTGGTCAACCAACAACTCGGTAGCCTGCGAATACAGCCGCCTTTCATTTTTAGAGACAGCTAACGACTTGGCCTCTGACATTTATTTTGGATTTGCCGGATGTGAATTAGCCTGCGAATGCAGATGCATTTTGGCCGATTCTGGAAATACGTCTGCATTTGCTGGCTAGAATCATGTGAATGGAAGCCATATGAAAGTTAATGAAAAGATGTCAAAAAAAATGGTTTGGTGGCCTGTGTTAGTAGAGCACCACTGTAAATGCAGTGAGGAATTTACCTGTAATAATAATAATAATTGATATTTAAACAGGGTGACCCCTTCAGTCGCAGAACTGGTATCAACAGGGGCCCAGTGTAAAATAAATAGAAGAGAATTTCCAAAACTTATCCTAACTTTAAATACAACAATACAAATCTCAAGGTTATAGTGGTTTTGCAATTAAACACACGCTAAAAAACAGGCCCTAAAATTTACTTTCGAAATTGTGTGGGAGAAGCAACAGATGGTATCATCCATGAGCCTGGGGGCAGGGGGGCAAATCCCATATGAAAGGAGCAGGGATGCTCATTGTCTCACTTAGACAAATATTATCTAGATTTTTTTCTCAAGCCACAAATACATTGGTCTTATTTAGGGTTCTTTTAAAAAATTGCGCACAACAAGCATCCTGATCATACCTTTCATAAGTAAGTTTCCAGGGGTGGGGGCGTGAACTTATGTGCCCATACCGGTATTTTTTTTTTTTTAATTCAGTTTAGCATTGCAAATTATTGAAGCCAATTCTTTTTTCTTTTTAAAACAAAGAAAACTTTGTCTTTTATTGTGTAGAAATATCTATGGGATTATAGTTGATAGTGGTACTGGTAATAAACCTGAAATGAAAACACTAGTTGTATAATATTAGTCTAGCAATGAATAAAATAGATTTGTATTCTTATTTGTTGTAACTGAATTACATGTATTTTATTGAGCTAGTACGAGGTCCATGTTTATAAATATTGGTCGAGTTCGTCACTTTGCAATGTTAGGGCGTGGTCTATAGACTTGTGTAAAGAAATGTCTATATAAGTCCGGGGATATCAGTATCCAACATGAGTTTCATTTCATGTTCAATGATTCCTGAGGGGTGTGTCTACAAACAAGGACTAACAATAGAGCTATAAATCATTGAACATTATAACTTCCTTAAAAATTCCCCAACCAAAACATGCGATATGTAGTTGATACTACATACTTCTGCTTTCACTTTATAGGTATTTCGATTAAAACAGTTTTAAATAGTTCCAGCCGATCCTGGGAACGCCAATTGTATTAGTTGTCATTTTTTAATCTATTGGAGATTCAGTGACATTCCTAGCTTCTAACGGATTGTTCATTATTAATTAATTATTTTTTGGGGGCGGGGGGATAGCTTAATTATTAGGGGGGCAGAAAAGCCTAAGGCGTGTCTTAAGGAGGGGGGCTTCATTAGAGTTTCAAGATAGTAAGTAGGGGGTCATGAAAGTTTTCTTATTTTCATGGACCCACAATATTACGAAGGCTATTTATTCACACTTTATTGAATAACCATCTGAGCCTTTTCATATCCAGCACATTTTTATACCTCGAGTCTGGTCAAAGGGAACAGAGACCCTGGGTACTAGGATGTATCATCCAGCATAATGCATGACCATGGGTCGAATCCTAGATTTTTAACTTGAATGTTTTATTTGTAATTTATAGATTTTTTTTTCCTTGGTGGTTCAAGCAAGCTTTAGCCAAGTAAAATTAAGCAAATTTTTTCTCTCTAAATGCTAATACTGCCATTTATAATGAATTGTTTATAATAAATTGTTTGCATATAATAAAGGATTGGGGGTCATAAAAGTTTTGAAGTTTCTGTTTGGGAGGGAGGGGGGGGGGTCATTTAAGTTTTTCTGTTGTTGAAGGTACAGCCAGCCCCCCCCCCCCCCCCGAAAAAAGGAAATAATGAACACTCTATAGCTAAAAAAAACTCAAATAATGTTAAACTTAAGCTTTCCGATTGGTTCATTTCAGAGATTTCTTTAAAAGTAACCGCCTAATTAACCTCCTGGTAATATTTCCGCAGAGCCCCCTATGTACATTATTAAAATTATCTCCGACTATTTCAAACTTTCACACTACTCAAACAGTAATCGTGAAAGAACGAGCCAGTCAAAAATTGCTTAATAACTTAACTGACCATTGAACGACAGCGAACCATACCGGAATCGCTACTATAATGACAACGAAAATAGGCCACAAAGCGCTTTGTGGTGTTTCGAATATAGGCCACAAAGCGCTTTGTAGTGTTTCGACTAGGCCACAAAGCGCTTTGCGGTGTTTTGAATAGGCCACAAAGCGCTTTGCGGTGTTTTGAATAGGCCACAGAGCGCTTTGTGGGGTAAAAAATCGAAAAAAATTTTTTTTTCAAAAATTAGCCGTGAGATATCTGCGATTCAACGAGACATCAAGATTTTAATGTTAGCTTTTTAAAATAAAACACCACAAAGCGCTCTGTGGTGTTTCGAATAGGCCACAAAGCGCTCTGTGGTGTTTTGGTTAGGCCACAAAGCGCTCTGTGGTGTTTTAATTAGAGTCTAATTAGGCCACAAAGCGCTTTCAGTAGTTTCAGTGGTGTTTCGCTCATGCCAGTTCTGCTTTTTCAATCGATTTTTAAATCAAAACGAACCAGGAACAGTTAGAAAAGCACTCCAGCCATACAATATACTCGGCAAGAACATTCCTGAAATAAATAATGAATACACGGGAGAAGCCTTATCCAAAAGAACTAGTCAACGTCGCGAACCAGCTTTCGATCGTGCTAGTGACAAGATTGGGAACAAAGTAAAAGCGTAGATTGAGTGGTAGTTATTTACAGCACCGAAATTAAAATTGGTTGCACTGCTTCTCAGGGATCTTATTTGCCTCTACGTTTCAGGACTATTGAATGATCTTGATTTGAGGATAAATCAAAGTGCGGAGTATTGGCTGGACGGAAACACGCAGTTCGCAAAGCAACCATATAAATCTTCCATCCACTCGAACATTTTTGTTGAATTTGAAAAACAGAAAGTACAGTAAGCTGTCGATTTGTGATAGAAATCTTGTGAGGGTAAACGCAATTATTGCAAATGGCCGCTGCATATTTTCGTACAGAGTCAAAACAAAGTCAAATATTGCTTCCCTGCCCCTACCCGTCGAAAAAACAACTTCGCTCAAAGACCGAACTGCAACAGAGTTTAGTTACCAGTCTTATGCTGCGTGTTACTAGATAGAACGCGTGATATGATTGGCTCATGATATCACATTACGTCATAGGACTGGTTCGCCAGATAGGACAGAACCACAACACCCGATTCGCGCTTAATCAACCGCATATAAGCGAATCGAATTATCATCAAATTACCGCATGCAAACGGATAAAGTAGGCCCTATTCACCTATCGAGAATTGAGATTTGAGAATTTGAAGAGGCCAGGTTTCTAAGTCGACTATTTCTCCACAAGAAATTTTTCCTTTCCGGACATTTATGCCTCCTCGACGTGATTTTCGAGCTAAAAAAAGTTAACTGTTTCCATTGTAAAGGAGGTAAAGCAGGTAAAAGGACAATGTTAAGTGTTCCTTTTCGTTATGCTGCGCCTCTTCAACAGCAGGCTTCGCTGTCAACCTCTTCTGTGACATCTAGTTTAGATGATGTTGCCAGTATTGCAGATGAGAATTTTGTCGACGACGAAACGTGGTCTGATTTACAAGAAGATTCTACCAAGAGGAAACGGAAGTTTCGGAGAGTTAGTCTAAGATCAATTAAAGCTCAAGGCCTACCGCGACAGAAAGGCAAGACTTGCTGCTTCTTGGCTTTATGTCAGGCAAGAACTTGTTTCAGCCCTTTTGGGAAGGATGCTTCCAGGAGATGCCTGTGGCCCTGGGCAGTTTATGTGAAGAACACAGAAACTGTTCATGCTGGAGGATCCCTACACCATCCAGTAATTTGGAAGGTTTGTGCTTTGTACCCTTCCACTGCATAATTAAAATAGGCCTATAACATTTTTGCTTTAAGCCAGGTTCATTACTTGTTAAAATAATAACAAGTGCCAAGCATAATACATGAAATAGCTTAGTTTCAGTCTTCACTATTTTGATAAAAAACCCTAAATTACATTTTCTCATTGGCAAATATAACGGAGAAGAACATCTAAACACTACATTTATGGTCAGTCTTGTCTAAATCACTACAAAAATTAAGAAAGTTTAGTTTTAAAAGTTTTCAGACTACTGCAGTTTCGATAGTCCTTTGAGAAGTCATTCCATTCCTTTGGCAGCAGCTTACATGAATGTGGACTGGCCCATAGAGTTTTAGTTCAGGGAGATGAAGTTCTCTGTTATCTCTCAATACCTTGCTTCGGAGGTCGGATCTTAATACAAAGTAGCCTTGCAGTTGCCTGGGACTACAAGGCTACTTGTACTGCTCTTGAACATGGTGTGATTTATTCATTTTTCCTGTTTTTGTTCAGGATGGCAGATACCGTCCTTACACATTTAATGATTGTGTCTGGTGGACGTCCCACAATGCTGATCATGGATATATCTGTGAAATTACAGCAATAGGTGTTACTGGTAAGGAAAAAATAGTTAATACAGTAAACTACTTGGTAACCTGTTCTTACATTGTTGCATCATAGCTAAAAACTGATCAGCTCTTGTGCTTTTATAACATAAGGGCCTGCCATTAGAGACTTGCCCACATAGGAGTGGGCCCTTAAAATAATAGTAGCGCCACTACTGTATAGACTTTACTTTAAACTATTTTAATGGCCTTTTTTAGTCTTGATTTGATATGGTTTTCAAAGGAGGGTCTATTATACTCTGGCAATCTGGCGGTTTTAGCCTATTTTGAGTGTCGGTCTGCAGGCGCATTCTTTATTTTCTGGCAGTCTACAGTCAAGAAATTTATGGCGTTTTCGGTCTGAGCAGAAAATAAAAGAAATTGGCAGTCTATGAAGAAAAAAACATTGCAGTCTGCGGACTGATGACCCCCTATAATATACCCTCTCAATGCCGGAGTATGATTTGATTTCCCATAATATACTTAGTGTGCGATGTATTGCTTTCTATGGAAATGGTCTGAAGTGATTACATTTTATTATTATTATTATTATTATTATTATTATTTTTATTGATTATTGAGGCACTATTTTCTGCATTAATGCCTATAACAAAGTCTTAAACACTTCCCTTTTGCAGGACAGTGTGTTATTTGATAGTCAAGTGTTACAACCATGCATTAGCCAGAAGCTGTCACCCTGGTTAGAAATGGCTTCTGGCCATCCTCTCCCAAGCAGCCTCAAGTTGCCTTTGATCGAGGTTTGATGAGTGCTTCCTTTTTCTCTTTCTGGAGTGCAAGGTATCACAATATATTTATGACGCACTCTGGCGGCTGGCATCATCACTTTCTAAAGCTTATGTAAGTCAGTGATGCAATATTTTTAACATTTTTTATGTGTTTTCAAGTACCGGTATTATAATGATATAATGATGATATACCTTTAGAAAAAATCTTTATTTGTGCTGCAATGGTCAATTGTTTTTTGTTGTTGTATGTAAGATCCACTTCAATTGATGCTCTATTGTTTGCAGGTCAAAGATGCTTACAGAATTATTGTTGGTGAATGCTTTGGAGAGTTAAGTTTTTTGAACAGCATCATGAGCAATCTCTCCAATTTCAGCAGTTCCTTTGGTGAAGAACATGAATGTCCTGCTGTCCCAAGGTTTTCTTCAATTTCGTGTAATATTATGGGATATGTTAGTTTACATGTTTATCTTTCAGACAATATTTTGGTTTTATTATGTTCTGTGTTTTAAGCCACTGTGTTGGTTACATGTATTATCATGATATCCTTCATTTATATCATTCTGTACATGTATTTTCATTTGGTTTCCATCAAAGTGTTCATGTAATTCGCTTTTTTCACGATCCCATAATACATCTTGTTTACCCCCCAAAATATGTATATTTTCATTGATGCCTTGTTTGGATGTGTAAGGAAATGTAGTGCTGGCACCAGTCATCGTCATCATCATCATAACCTTTATTTAAACACAATAGGGGTTTAAAGCACAATGCATCTGGGGTTGTGTATGAAACTAAATATTACTAGTGCATTACTAAGTATTACCAATCATGGAGAGACAATGTTTATTTAGCAAGGCAAAATCGACTCATTTTTTATTTCTTACAACAAAAAGTCATCTTCTAAAGCACTGGTCAGTAGTTTTACTTTTATGTTTCAAAATCATACTGCAATATAGTCCATGGGGCTGTTGGAGTACAAATGGTAGTGATAAATTTTACATTATTTTATTGGTTACATTTACTTATACATTGTAATTTTTTGTTTGTAAGTTAAGTCATCTCAAGTGGACTAATGTTACAGTTAACTCCGCCAAGAGTTTTGTTGTTTAGCGTGTGCATACTCTTGCCGGTCCCAAGCCCGGGTAATTAAAGGAGGAGGGGCTGTAATTCATTTAATTATTGTGTAAAGTACTATAGATTAATATGTATTTTTATGAAGTGCATGAATATCATTCAGACTATCTTGAAATAGTTTTTCTTTATACAAGGTTGCACAACTATCACCATGCCTTAGTCTTTAATTGTCATCATTTATCAATGTTTATTTCTCATTATTTAGTGAATATTTATTTTTTTCAGAATGTGTTGTTCCAGAAAATGGCCATACATACAATAGGGATTGGAAATTATATAATATTAAAATGAATATTAATTTGTTTCTATGAGTTTCCTCTACAGGTGATTATTTTATGGAAAGGGACTGCTTTTATTATTTCTTATTTTGTAGAGTACAATCAGTTCCAAGCTACGGTCAAAAATTAAGTCCAAAAAATTGGATGAGACTGCCCCTGTTGGTGCTGGCTGCAGACATGAAGTTCATCTTAAATTTTTGCTTATTTTTATTTAATTTTTTATTTATTTTCCTTGTTCTTTTGTTACTTCTTTCTTTTTTGCTTTCTTCCTTGCTTTTGGTAGGTCAGCTATAGTGGTAAAAGGCTGGAGGCCTTTGGTGGTCTTAGTGATGGTGAAGTAATGGAACGGCTGTGGTCATATTTTAGGCCAATAGGAAAAATGACTAAGTAGATGACTGCAGCCAATCGAGTAGATACCTTAATAGACTTTCTCATGCATTATGCAAAGAAGTCTATTTCAAATATTGATATGCTTATTATTGCCATCTGTCTACCTTTTGTGACATGGACAGTTTATTAGTAGCAGTCGAATGTGTTTTAAGGTTCCTTTTAAAAACGGTTATTTATCAACCTTTTTTCAGGAGAACGTCTATGTGACCACTTGAAGGAAGCAAAGGAAACAAAAACAGAAACAGAGGCTCAACTGAACTTGCTTCTTCAAAAGCTAGCTGGAACAGGTTGTTACTAGTTTATTGAGATTAATGACAATAACCTTTTGATTGCCAGTGTTAACATTAGTTCAGTGTAATAATGTCAGTGCCTTATATCTAACCAACTTTATTCAAGCCATAAACAACAAGTTTCAGATATCAAAATTGTTTTTTTTTTAGGGTTATTTCTTTATACCAAATGAATCATCAATCATTTGATTCATTCATTTTATATCACGTTATTTGCCTGTTTATTTTCTGTAGGGTTATTTTCTTGTTAATGATACAAGTGTCGTTTGCTTTTTTTCCTTTAGAAGACCATGTTCTGGCCAAAAGGCTTTCCAAACAAATTTCGCAATGCACAAAGGCTCTCAGAACTGCTGTGGACGAGTACAACAGGCTTGAGTGCAGCCCTCATTGACCATGGCCTCGCTTCATCTATGGTGACGCCAACTGAAAAGTATTCCCACTAAGACGAGGGGGAGAAACGTTTTATTAAAATGAAGTTACTGTTTTTAGAGTCTCACCTAATAGAGTTGGGAAATTTGTTCCAGTCCCACATTCATGATGTTACTCTTCCAAACTTTTTATTTGATAGAGAAGATCTCCCATTAATCAGCGACTTGGAAACAGAAGAGGACAGTGCTGTCCTCCTTAGTCTTTCGGAAATAAGTGAACTCGTGAGAAAGCTCCTCGTGATATCTTTTGGGCTACATCTGGCGTAGCCGTTAATAAAGAAAGAAACTTGATTTTTTTTTTATTTTACAGTCTTGAATCTGTAACCTTTTACAATGCGTTACCCTCCACACGGTTATATCATGCCTCGCTCACTAGCGTCGCGAATACTTCGCCGGATGTCCTAATAAGCAAAACAAAGTTTCAAAAAGTTAACATTCGAGTTATGGCCCCTACCGTGTTGCTGCCTCCGACTATGGTGGCGATTTGTCTAGTTCGCTTGTCGTGCCTTGTTAAGTATTGTGATTGGAAACATTCGTTTCCATTTCATCCAGATTAGGTGCCAAACCTTACTATGACCGAAACTTCCCAAGATAGAGACTTCAGTGACTTAACTACTCCCCACCACCTTATTTTTAGGCCAAACAAAGGCCCCAAGGTCCGAGAAAAAATATTTTCAAGATTTGCGGCCCCCCTTCTTATTCTAGGTTCTCGATGATCGGACCACCCACTTAACTGAAGGTCTAGATCCGCCACTGGACTTGAATCGATGATGCGAGTTAGGTGCCAAATTTCACCAACTTTGGACCAAACTGCAATGATGTTACGGAAAAGGGCCGAAACGGAAGACTATTTATTTTCCCATACAGTGAGAAATGAAGTTAAAGAGAAGATGCGGGTTAAGCACAATGGGTAGTGAGTGAGTGAGTGGACAAAGGGGAGTGAAAATAAGATGCGGCTTAGGTCCCAAACTTCACTTCATTTCAATTCTACCAAACTAAAGTGATTTCAGGGTTAATCAAAACTATAACAAAATTCTCGAACGTGATTGGTTATCAACAGCCCGATTTGAGCACTAATAGGACAGCGTAGGCGTCACTGACTCGTCCCCAGTCGTCTTTTGAGTCGACTGCTCAACACGGAGGGAATCCTTCGCGTCTTGCAATTTTCGCATAAGAGACGACTGGGGACGAGTCAGGTAGGCGTCATGCTTGTAATTGGAATGTGTAATAGGACAGTTAACGCGTCAGGAGGGAGGACGGGAGGCAAGCGTGGCCGAGTGGGTTGGGGCGCTGGTGTTGTAATCTGTAGGTCCCCGGTTCAAGACCTGCCCTGGCCACTAGCTGGATTTGTTTCTCGGTTGTTCCGAGTTCAAATACACGACCACGCTTTGTATATAGCCAACTGGTCTGCCTCTTGCCAGTTGGGATTTTTAACCTTGTTATTTTCATTTAAATATTTGTTTCCTCCGTTTCAGTGGCATGCCTGTAAACTAGCTATCTCGTAGAGATTTGAAGCTGAGTGCATGACCACTATAAACACCATTTATATATTATATTATGCGTCATCAGTTGCGCGCGCTGTTGGTGTGAATTTTTGTTGAGAAAAGTGTTATGTTTTGGCAATATTCACAAAGATGTTTAGCCATTTTACCTTGTTTGTTTCTCAAATTTTGTCATGGTTTTGATTCGGGAGTCCGATTAGTTTAATCATTCGTATGATTACAGACCGAATTGTACGACACAAAGTCCTATTACCATTATAAATGAACAAAACTGCGGACTATTTCCCACACAGGGGATAAAGGTAATTCAACTTACCTTATTATAGGAAATTAACGATACATGTTATTAACGCGAATTCAAAAATTCGCTTTAATTTTATTGATGTTAATTAATATAAACACGTTTACTATAAGCATTTAACCAGAACTTTTCTTAAATTCGCGTTAATTTTATCACGCGTATATTTTGTTTGCGTTGTTAAAATGCTTCGTTATATTCCTATAATAAGGTAGGTCCCAAATTTCACTATTAAAGGGTCTACTAAACTAAAGTGATTTTACGGCAAATGAATGAAAAGGCGAACTAGCTTGTATTAGTTTACTTTAAAGATAGGTAAGAATTTAAGTCAGCATGTGTGCCTCGGTGACCCACTAGCCCAGAGATTTTCCCGGTTTCTGTAGCATAAAATGGCTGTAGTATTCCTACTTCCCCCTAGATGAGATGCTTATCTGATGCCGTCTTACCCCAACATATTGCGGGGTGAATGAAGGCACCAAGTTAAAACAAGTTCTCAATAAATAAGTAGTAAGTGCTTTTAAGAAGGTAGGGAATGATGCTGGACTTCGTTATATAAGAAAGTACGTGGAAAGTTGTTCACGTTTTGTTGGGGAAGCGCGCACACTAACATCAAACATAGAATATGCACATGGCATTACTACTACTAAATATCACGCATGTATGTATGATGTATTGGAGCTCTGGAGGCACAGGTGTACCTATAGTGGGTGTGATGATGTCGGGCCACGAGTCACCGTCGTAAATTTTGACAAAGGTCCACCACTGTCGTGCCAAAGGGAATGATAGATAAAATTATATCAGCAAGTGTACATATACTGATGTGGGATGGATGCCTCGAATATTTTTCTAAACTTCGTATTTTGATGTTATACACGTTATAGAAGGCACTTTATAACTTGGGTTTAGATACGGTTGATAAGCCAAATACTGATCTCGGTCGTAGTTCTTTTGTACATTGTCATTTTGATCCATCCTTATTGAGCTAAAGTGTTAACCTATAAGTATTTGAGAGTTGTGGCTTGACCATGACCCGTCTAAAAAAATGGTCGATATACCCATGTTTACACCTCTTACTGTTAGATGGCAATGGATTTCACTGTGTGTCTCTCGTGAACGCAGCCATATGAAATATATAATGCCCGTAACAAGCCTGTCTTGAAAGTGTTTTAGGCGATAATTTCCCGTTCCTTTTATGCATGAAATCAGGTTAAAGGTATCAAAATATGTCCATCGTGAGGCCATAACGAAATTGACACACACGTAACGAAATTAGCACATGCCAAAATTACTGCAGAAAAGTTATATTGTAATTATTTCAGACCTGATTTAACGGATTAAATTGGTGAAACTGTAAAAAAACAGTCATTGCTTCTATGAAAAAGTGTCCTGCTTATTGCGCTGAAGTTTAACGCGGTTATTGAATTGCTGACTCTCAATCTTCGCTATATTCGTTAGGTTTTGTTGTCGTGTCAGTATACATGCATCACGTAGCAAATCAACCACAAGTCACACAGCGTCCATCGTCGCCATCCCCGCACGATGATACTTAACTATTTCTTAAAATATTATTGTTCTAGTTCATTCATGGTTTTTACCGACTAGTTTCTTCTTAAAATTGTGCAAAAAGGTCTTTTTTCTGTCCTTTTCCAGACGTCGGTCTAGTAGTCAGGTTTAGCACACGACTTCGTTATAGCAATAAATTACCGTATTCCTCGTCAGTGTTTACAATTGTGTGTAAGGGCATACAGTTTTAAAGGTTATTTTTGAAGGCGAATTGATGTTCCTGCTGCCAAAAGATATAATAATAGCTATTTACCGTGTGTTAGCTAACCATGTGAAGTCTCTGTAAACATTTATAACGAAATTAGCACAAAGAGTGCTGGTGTCCTCGAGTCATCAGAAAGTGAAAGGTCTCCACTACATCGTGGACTAGCAATTTTTTTCAGTCGATTTAAGTACCAAATGTAGAAGAAACATTTTGCCCAGGTAGTGTTGGGGAAGGGGGACGAAAGGTCACAATGAGTGGGAGGGGGGGGGGGTAGGAGGAGGCGAGGAAAAGCAGGGGCATTCCTAGGCAATTTTTAGTAGTACGCACAAAGTCAGTAAGAGATGAGGTTTCATCTCTAAGCTACGAGTGCTGTATACACAAGCTTTTAGGGAGGTTTTGTTTTGTTCTTTTTTTGCATTCTGAACTGAAAAGGGTTTGACAAATCAAGATATAAACTCTAGATTTTACCTTCACTTGGCTCAACCAGAAAACCAAACTTGTCAATATATTATTTGATAGCATTATTACATTGGAGCATGTTAACGTGTTTTTAATTAGAAAATGTCCGTTTATTTCTTTACTTTCATAGGCATCGCATTCGGTAAATATTTTCCGTAAGCAATAACTATGTGCAGACCTCATACGAAATTTCGATAAAAACAATTTAGAAGCTAACCTTGTGTTCTTTTTTTTAGCGCAAAACGCCCGTATTGCAATGTCAGAGTCCATCAGATTATCGCTTTAAGCACCAGAGCAAAATGCCGCTCAGTTCTCAAAGTTGAGCGCATCTTGACTCTAGATCTTCTCATAAAGATAAATGGCCGCTCTAGTGGACACTGGTAAAGTAAGAAGGCTCGTTTGCATTGGTTATATTGAAATTCGGCCAGTCAGAATTACTTCTTGACGCAGATAGATATGCCGTATCAGTGCTATACAACTGATCATGTACAAACCAAAAAAGGATAGGAAAAAGAAAACGTTGACAGATAAAAGATTTTAGAAAGACTAAATAACATTTTCATGACAACTTGTTGTAAGTTTAATTCAAACTTATTTTGAGTTACTCGTTACCATATTTAAATTCTTCTGGAAGTTTACATACATTTGAGGTTGAATGAAATGAGTTTTGAAAATGAGTCGAACAAAACTTTGCTTTCTCGACAAACGTTCACGTTTTAGGTGCAGAAAAAGTTCAAGAGAAAAACATCAGTACGCGTAAAGACAGTACACGACTTTTCTTCTCTATTATAAGGTCTGTTAAATGCAAAAATAATCTGGGAAATTCTGGTACGCAATTGCGTACTTTGCGTAACGGCAGGTACGGCCCTGGAAAGAGACGTGACGGTGACGCACTGGGACACCGCGATTCACTTTTCTTTTTTAGTTCATTGCAACTGAAATAAAAAAAAAAACAGCACGTAGTGTGCGTAGCATATCTGCAAACTTCATTTCTGAATTGAAAGATTCGGATCAGGAGCTGGGGAATGCTAGCTCTCTTAGTGTTTTTGACAAGGAGCGGGTATCAGAAATTAAACGCTTTATCTCTGAACACGAATTTTCTGCCTCCTGGGGTCAACTCAATAAAACATTTGCAAGTGCAACAACAACAACAAAAAAAATAACAACAAAAGTTATGATGACGCTGACGATTACGGTGACGATGACTATGATCATGATTGCTTTACACATATGATATCGTGCACGCATTCGTGCTCGTACTACCTCGCGACTAGGTCCCGGAACACGGGTAAAATTCTGGTTCGGCACGGGTGAGGCAAAGTCGTTTACACGACAAAATTTATCCGTGCCGAACCATTTTTTGGGGACGCGTACCATTTTTACCCTAGCCGTGCCAAAAATTTTCTGTCGTGTAAATGGGGTTTAAATGGGGCCTTAAGTTACTTAGATTTGGGCTTGAACTCACATTTCAAGTCCAGCGATGAAAAAACAGTAGATTCGGTATGTTATAAATTCCTCCCTTTAAAAAAGCGCTGACCTCTACATTAACGGCCTTCGAGTAGTCTAGCATAGTTAACTTTTCACAACATGCCGCGTATTTAAATTAAAAAAAAAAAAAACACAAAAACAAACGACCTAAATCTAGCGCGCCAATAAAATAAAAAAAGAAACGACAATAAACCCCAAATGACAGATCGTTTAATAAACTGTCAACTAAAATACAAACATCAATTGTACTTCCATATCATAATTCTTAGGCAGTGTACTCGACTTTCGGCTACATATTATTTCCATTCGGTGAAAGGTGTGTGTTCATAAGTTATGTTTCATTTCAGGGTCAAAGACAATAACAGCAATACAATGTCACACTGTTTCGTTTTATTCAAAAACACTTGTTCAGCACTAAGAAAGACGCAACCTCGTTCCCAGGGTCCTCGCTAATATTATTTGAGCATTTTTTAGTACCAGGCCACTTTATAAAATTATATATCTCTGGACGCTTTTCCGAACGAAGTATATATAGTTGGCTTGTGGAAGATGCGGATGAACCGTCACTGGACGTGGATGACTGGCTGAAGATGGACCGTGAGAGAGCAAACTTTCGCCGTTGCGCACTTCCATACAAGTGTGGCTTTCTTGGATCTATCCCAAATTCTTTTTCCAAAGTGTTGGGAAAATCTTTGAACACAATTCCCATCTGCCCTGCTCTTACATAGGGCATTTTCTGGCCTGCTTTTCCCACAAGGTCACCTACAATGAAACCAAAAAAGGTGATTTAGTTATAATTGCATCCATTGTTTTGACAAGTTTTCTTTCACTTTAGGTTACACTATACCTATTGTATGTCATACAGCAATACACCTGTTTATTAATAAATTTAAATTATGCATAAATTATTACTATAAATGTATTAACTATTATTATTACTAGTAAAACTATACAATAACTCTACCACACAAAACATACTTAATGTAATAATTATGTGTGTTCAAGAGTCTATTGACAATAGTTTTTATTCTGATTCTTTGGTTTCTTAGGCAATAAGGATGCATTTTGAAATGAAAATTATATTTCCTGTATTCACAAGGCAGTTTAGCAGTTATTCATATTAAATATAACTTAAATAACTATTGTGCTATGATCTTAAAGCAAGTATAGAATAATACAAGGAAGGGCATAAAAATGATACAGAATTGTTTATAATTCAAAACTGAGTTCTTGAAAACCTTATCAGGGTGGGGGATTTCCTGAATTGTCAACAATTTCAAGTTAGGTTTATGATGACCTTAATATATACCATATATACCATGTTGTATTGTTTTCTGAATCAAAGAATAATACAAAGCTTTTCATACTGCATTTTCTGTTAAAAACTTCCTGCAATACTTTAACAGACACTTTCCCTTTTTCCCTTTGCTTTACTATCAAAAAAGAGAGAATCAAATAAAAAAAAATATGTTAAAAAAGGACATTAATACAATATAAACAAAGTACCCCTAATGACTATCTGAAAGCAACAGATATTTAGCAAGAATGCACGGCACTGATATAAGAATAATAGTTAGTAATAAACACAATCATATGATAATATTGTCTAGCCCAAAAAATGTCCACACCTGGATGATCACCAAAAACACAATGGTGTTTACCAATTAACTAGGCAGGATGATCGAAAACAAGCAAAGAATATTATAATTTCACCTCTCACATGACATCTCTTGGAAAAAATTGTACCCTCGGCTTATTGCTTTCTATGGAGCATCTTGATACTAGAAGTCTGTTGTTTTCTAGAACCGCTTATTCTTGAACTATTATTATTATTATTATTAACTATGATTTTTTATCCAAATTCTGCAAATTAATTATATTCTAAATTAATTTCAAAATGTGTAGTTCCAAAAATTATCCATATCTCCCCCACAAAAGGGATTTTTCCTAAGGCCCCCCCATCCTCTGGTAATTTCAATAAGGTTCATACATTTCCTTATAATTATAACCTTTTTGGCCTTTGAGACCCCTTCTATGCTCTGCGACCAGCTGCTTTTTGGGAAAATGGGCCTGTGACCAAGGAAGGCAGAAATCAGAACTTTACCCCTCCCACCCCCAGTAATTTTTAATCCCTCCTGTGGGGGGGGGGGAGTATGGAACCAAACAATGCAGCTTGAATAGAAATAATTATTAATTGTACTGCATTTTAATATTAAGCAAAGGAGAGTTTAGCATGCTAACCATCAAGCCACAGCTGTGCCTCACACTTTGTGACAGTAATAAATGCAATGTTGCTGCTGGTTCAATGATAATTTTAATTATTTATGTAAAAATATAAAGCATACATACAATGCTTGTGAGATATAAAGTAACTAGCTAGGATTTTATATCTACTAGCGCAATACGGTAAGTCAAATTATTACGTGGGAAATAGAATGGAGAATTTAAATTTTAAATAAGGGGTTTAAATTAAAGGGACACTGTCACAGGGATTTTAATGCTTTTCGCTAAAAAGTACTTAAATTGGTGAATAGGTCCTCTCGTAGATGGAGTGTACCAAGTACATCAAGTTGACGATAGAAAATAAATTGTTGTTCAAGGAGAAAGGGAGCCATAATAATTTTTAGGTGTTTCTCCAGTCCACAAGGGCAAAACTTGAAAACATCAGCCTGGTTTTTTCAAGTGGAGATCTAATGTTCCTGATGACATCACAACAATATCACTTGATATTATGTTTATCGTCTCAGTACACTTGCATGGTGATTTTTAACAAAATTGGACCACTATTCGTAGTTTCCCAACCCTCCAAATTTATTTTTTTCCTTGGTGGCCATTTGGCCACCAACTGCTCAAGTTTGGTCACCAGTGAAACATTTTAGTCGCTAAATTAAGCTCACACTTTCAATCCTTCTTTTCCATTTTAGTCACCAGGCTGGCGAGTTCGGTTTCAATATAGTTGCCAGCTCCAAAATTTTAGTCGCCATGGTGACTAAAATGGTCTTAACTTGGAGGGTTGTTTCCATGTCTTTAGGCACTTGAGGTTTTGAATATAAACTGGTGACAGTGTCCCTTTAAACCCTTAAGTCTTAAGGTTTAAGAACCAGGTATTATTTCATTCATTCAGTAAAGTCAGTACATTTATTCATTCCGAAAAGTCAATACCCTAATTATAACCTGCCTTCATAGTATTGTTGGTTTGTTGTTGTTTAATGATCATAAGGGAAAATATAATACACCTGTATTAATAGGTCTACTTATGTCAAATAAATAACCTAGCTTGATATATTTCTCAAACCCTGTACAGCCGTAATATATTAAAGCAATAATTTAAAATGTAAATGTAAAATGCACCGATGAAAGAAAAATATTTCCATACATTTCGGGGCTACTGCCCCTTCTTCAGTGTAAATTGTAACGCCAGAAAACAGCATGTGCACGTGATCAGTTTGAAAAGTGACAAATTAAAATGTACAGTATGAGCGGGCACGCTTGTAAGAGTGAACACTAATTATATGCGCTACACAGTCACACGGAATTTCAGTTCGAGATTTCTGTGTTACTACAGCCATAATAAACTTATCAAATTCCAAGTGACTTCTCATCATATTTTCGTATCTGCAGGTGAGTAGACTCAAGTTCACTGAGGATGACCACTATCAGGCCTAAAACATGTTTTAACATTATAGTTATCAAGACATGAGCTGCTAAAGCATGTATAGCTTTAGTTCTGTATTTATTTACTCAGAGAAATTATTATTTTTATTACAAATCAGATTAGTAAACAAGAATTTGCTATATACATTTTTATTGAACACTAATAATATTTAAAAAATAATAAATTTATTGAGCTACCGTAATGATTCGATTTAGCGCCCTCTATATTTTATTTTTAATTTATCTTATGGTGGTTTTAATTGAATAGGGCATTGGGCTCTATGTTGTAAGTTTATAAAGGCTGCTTTCTATGGATAATTTCGCTATTTTGATGAATTATTCTCTCAATCTGGTACGTATATAAACGTAGTTATCAGAGCTAACGTAAAACAACAACTGCAGCCTGTGTGTGTCGCCAGTACAATTAAATTTGGCAAGATTTCCGCACAGCCCCCATTAATTATGCATACAATATTCTGACTGATTCGTTCTTTTCATGATTGCTGTTTATGTATAGTGATAGTAAGAAATAGTTGCATACATAATTAATGTAGGGGGCTGTGCGGAAATCTTTCCTTAAATTTTAATACAGTTAGACATTTAGTTGAAATTCAGTTATTCGAAACTCCGTTATTTCGAGCTAAAATGCTTTCATCGAGTGCTGCCTCGATGATAACCTGCAGAACTAGTTCAGGTTATCATCGAGGCAGCACTCGATGGCCGATATCAGCTAGCTTTTAACACTTTAATGCATGAGTTGTAGTGAAGGAAAGTAATTTATTTTTGCTTATAAGCGTACGACATAGGAACTGAATTATTCATAAATCATAAGCTTATATTCAATTGTTGGAAGCTTACCTTTACTTGCTCCTCAGGCAGCACATTCCCTAATTATGCTTCCCATTTCCCGTCTTGTAGATTTCATCCCCTTTTCATGGTACTTTTTTAAAACATTTTTTTGTTCCTCTGAAATCAAGCGTGTGGTTCTTTCTTTCCAAAGCTGGCAGCTATGAAAAAAACTCTAAACCAAGCAATCGGTAGCCATGTTTCCCACGTTAGTCGCATGCGACAGCGACGGTGCCTTCCGACTCACATATTTTACCTGATACGTCACAATTCTCGATAGGTGAATAGGGCCTACTTTATCCGTTTGCATGCGGTAATTTGATGATAATTCGATTCGCTTATATGCGGTCGATTTCGGGCGAATCGGGTGACCACAACGGCACAAGCCACTTGTTCCTCGTGACCCAGGCTCAGCCGGCTAACAGGGACAAGCGGCTCTGGGGACGAGAATGGTTTTCGACGTTAAATAAAGTTAGTAGGGACCTTAATGATGGCGACACTGTTGACAACGTCGACTGAAAAATGAATAAGAATCTCGCAACTATCCTAATGTATTTAGTGCGTTCATTGGTGTCAGAACTAATCTCTGGCTAAATTAAAAGCGCAGTATTAAATTCAATATAAAAACATAAAAAATTCGCCGTCGTGGTTTATAACGTTCTCCAGACTAATAAGAATTTGGGTCATCCCAATAAAATGTTTCGTTTCCCATCGCCCGACCGACCCATTTTTTTTGAAAAGTAATAAAAAAATTCCAGATTCACTAGTCAAAGAAGCAAGTACTTCGATTTACAAGCACACGATCTTGTTTTATTAACAACAATTGGTATGATGTGATGTCTTTGTCTTTAATAAACATCGATGTGTGTTATGGCCAAAGCCCTAAGTGGGCATAGGGCCGGAATAAACATCGATACTACGTTATTAAAGTCTGTTAAGGAATAACGAACGAAAAGACCACGTTTTCGAGTTGACTTTGTAATCAGGCATTCTTACTAAGCAGCCCGGCCTTTTCTAGAACCCAGAACCCTTCAAGTGCTCTTTCTTTTTTTTTTTGCCCGACCGACCGACCCACCATCACAAGAGACAGGGCGATGGGAAACGAAACATTTTATTGGGATGGCCTAGGTCATTTCACGTTGTTATTTTGCAGAGGACGACTAAGAAATGTACCAATATGGATAACGCACGTGTAGAACTGTTCAACCTTTTGTTTGGCGATGTTCCCGTTGCCGTCGCCGTCGCGGTTTCGTGTAAGGTCCCTACTAGCAAAAACACCATGCAGTTTCTCATTATAAGTCTGACTGGAACGACTTAAACTGACGAACTCACACGGCACGAAAAATTGGATTTAAGTCATTTAAACCATACTTTTGACCTAGGGAAAAGGTGGTAAAGGCCGTCTTTGCCAAACCTTTGAGATACCTTCGATTGTGACAAAGGCCGTCTGTGATTTTGATCAAAGGTATTACGCTTTTGACGCTTATCAAAGCTGTGACAAAGGAATAGTGAAATATGACTTTGACTAGGGTCAAAGGTACCTTTGTCTCGCGCCAAACCTATTGCTACCTTTGACGCGCGTCAAATCCCTGTCAAAGGCGATGTCAAAAGACTTGTTTCAATACCTTTGACATCTGTGTCAGATAGTCATCCATATTTGTCTCGCCTTTGACGCAAGTTAAAAGTGAGCAGAGTCAACTTTTCGTGGCGTGTCAAAACTGCGTCTTTCTTAACTAATGCACTCCTACAATACCGAATCTTACGCAGGAATTTTACATTTGGAATGTTTATTGACCCGGAATGCGTCTATCTCTCGTCCTCCATTTTCGTCCCCAGAACCTCGTTTCGTTTAAAAATTACAACCAGCAGCTCTGGGCCGGAAGGGAAATCGACGTCAATTAACTTAAGGTACGTAATTTTACTGGAAAGTTAAGGGGGTTTCTTCTTAATTAACAATTTACTGATAAGGAAGGTTTCTAACTGTCATATTTTGGAAACCAGACCTCATACGATAAGCTTTTTACACAGGTTTGTTCCATTGGAGAGTCCTGAGTTTCAAGTCAAGTCACGTGACCAGAACAGAGAAAACCTTACAGATTTGAAAATTAAAATCGGTGCCAATGGATAAAGAAGGTCCACATGCTAAATGTGACGTATCGTTTTTATAAAATTCACTTCATAATAAAAGTGAAGGCGAAATATACACAGTCACGCATTTACAAAATTTCTTTAGAGTCGTTTCCTTTCTTAAGTGTAACCGAGGCCATGTTATCTTTGATTCGTGAAAAAATCGGATTCTATCTTCTTTCCTCCGAGTTGCGGGCAGTTCTTTTCAAATGTCTGGCATTTGATATGAAAACATTTTGTAATCCAAAGCATACTTCTTCAGAATTGCTCTCAACAAATCTGGAGATACATCTGCAAATTTCTTGCTTTCTGCATGCCTAGTACCGCCAGGCTTATAAAACTCTTGTTGTTTAGGAAAAGACACCAGTTCATTCACATTAAGCTCTTTGAGTACTTGAGGAGCATCAGACTCCAGATTCTCAAAGGATCCTATAAAGTCATACGAAACAGCACATGGCTGGCACAATTCATAGAAAGGCATCCAGTGTTCATTCATGTCTTCCACACGACTTTCTGTTACATACTGCAAAAACTCTTTTAGTGAGACGTCTTCTCCTGTGGAGTTTGCTTCAGCATTTTCCCGCAAAAGTGTGACAATCTTTGTTCCATATCTTCTATGGAAATTGTGGGAGTAGTTTAGGAAGAACTTATCTTTATATGCTGACAGAAGTCTGGCAAGAGGTTCACGTACAAACATGAATTTATAGTACTCCTGAAGTTTGCGTTTGGCGTCCAAGGGAGGTAGATCTGCTAGGAAAGTAAAGTTCTTATGATTGACATGGAGAATGTCATTACTGTCATTGGCTTTGCCGTCCAGTACCATCATAACCCTTTTCCAGTTTGAGCAAGCGACCTTGGGCACTGAACAAAACAGAAACTTGTGCTCGTCATTAACCAAGATGTGCTTGGCTAGGATCTGTTTCTCTGTAGTAGAAAGGGAATCCCATGATTTTCTTGTGTCTCCACATGCTTGTTTTACTGCTTTCAGTCTTTGTTCACTGGAGACCTGTGACAACAGATGGTAGAACAGACTGAATAATCATTTGATACCAAAAAACATATGACAGCAACTGAAGAGTTGGTCCTCTGATATTCAACACAGGTCTATAAACTAACCCAAAGTAGCTTTTAGGACTCAATTATTTAATATAAATTTACAGTACAATTGATTTTGGCGTCAATATATTTAATAAAATGTAAAGCCTTTAGCCTAGTGGCCCATACTTGCCGGTGCTTATCCCTGTTCCTGAAGTATTAAGCGGCTAGGAGTATTTCTCCTTCCCCCTGGATGGGATGCTAGTGCATCGCAGGGTTACCCCCCCCCCCCCCAGCAGTATTTCGCCGGTATCCATTTATGGCTTTAAGATGAATTACGCCAACTCTAAGGCTATACGTTTGTTAACATAGATTAAGGTGGATTTCCGCTGTCGCGTAATTTTTTACGTGCGTTTACGTACGTGAAAAAAATGAGAGACAATGTATGAACAACTTGCGAACACGTTAACGCAAGTCGTTCATACGTTGTCTCTAATTTTTCACACACGTAAAACGCAACCAAAAAATTACGCGTCAGTGGAGATCCATCTTTAGTCTGTGGTAATTTCTCGCGAAAGTTAGTTCCTTTCGAGGTTATTTTTCTGCCAAATTGCGAAATTAATTTTTCGCGAAGTTAATATATAAGTTTCCGCGCAAATTTGAACCAATCATGCAATCCAATCCAGGAATAGCTAATAATTTCCTCAACCTAAAGAAACATCCACTTACCGCATAACTATTTAAAGTTATTCCTCCGATTTCTGTAAACGAAACGTGAAATAAAACTACTCAGTATTGTTACAAAAGCCTGGAATTGATTTCAAGTTGTTGAAGTTTTATGGGAATAAATAAAATTACCATATTAGCTAGCGATAGGGGAGTCTGGGGGCATGCTCCCCAGAAATTTTTAAAAATTAAATGATCAGAAATGCTCTTTCCAGCAATTTCTGTCATTAAAGATGTGTTTATTGTTCATCGTGGTGTAACATGGAAAGATGAACGTTTATTTTGAGTTGTGCTTTTTGATCGTAGGTATCCAAGTTTTAGGAATTTCTATTCCACTATTCTCACTGCATACGTAATTAGCCCGTCACGCGGGAAGGCTTAAGATTTTCAAATTCTGTACCTGCGCGCTGTTAGCATGATGCTTTGCGGCCTTCTGCTTTAAATATCACAGTTTCAGTCACCTCGTGGTCAGTTTAACGGAGTTCGGTTTAGTCACCATAAAAGTTTCGCCCCTCCCACCTCCCCTGGTGGCGGTCATTCCCTGCTGTATCCTATGGGAAGGACCATTTTTTTTGGGGGGGGGGGTTTTTTTTTTTTTTTTTTTTTCCCCCCCCCCCCCTACACGCCAATTGCCCTGGCAGTCGCGGGTATCCTCCCATAACTTAGCTTCCCGTGTCATGGCAATTGTTTGCGGTGAGAATGATTTACTATCTCTATTGATGTTACTGGGATTATGTCTTATATGGATAGTTTCTTTGGTCCTCGTGTGTACCAGTTAGGGTCACGACAAAACTATAAAAAATATATATCATAAGTGTGTATGATAATGTAGAACGTAGTTCAAAAAAAAAAGTTAAGTTTGTACCACACGGTAAATGTAAGAAGTGAATGTGTAATTTGTAAGTATAACTAACTCAAGTGAGCATTGTAATGATATAAGTAGATGTAACACTGCATGTGGCGTTTCCGTATATGATGTAAGTAATGTAATGTGTTGTGATTAATAATAATAATAATAATAATAATAAAAATAGGGTCACGACCAATAAACTTAACTTCGTTCCATATTAACTGAAGGAAGGTGCCCCGTTTCGTTAGCGTGCACCGACACTGCGGAGGTTTGTGTATGAGCAAGCCCTATATCTCTATCGTGTTCTTTGGTCCTTTCTTTCATCGATCTCCCTGTTTCCCCGATATATACTTTACCGCATTCAGTCATTTAGTTTCAGGGTCGCCCAGGGTTTTTGGGTATTAGGCAGTATACAGGGCTTTTTTAAAGTGGGATACAGAATTATACGCTAAAATTGGGCCTTTATGGGTATAAGGCAACCTCGTTCCCAGGGCTTTTCCCTTGGTGATTTCAAATCACCAAGGGAAAAGCCCTGGGAACGAGGTTGGGTATAAGGTATACTACGTTTTCCCAAATGTTGGTATTTTTCATGTTTTTGAAGGGAAATTTTGGGTATACTAGGTACATGTTTTCAGGTATATTGGTATACCACTTAAACCCCTGGCCACCCTGTAGTTTATTGACCCATGTCATCTCAATCAGTAATTTTTTTGTTATGTTCTTTGTTCACACGTTCCAATATCGATGGAAGCATTCATCTGTGATTCACAATTCTCTTAAGGGCCTGTTTATATGGAGGAGAGTTGTCCCTGGTAGGAGGGTTACCCTCCATACCGAGCCACCCCATGCGAGAGAGCTTTTCATACGTTTCTTTATAAATAGCTTCAAACTGTTTATATGAGAAATTGCAAAGTTGGCTCGGGGGCAGGGTGACCCTGGATGGAGGGTCACTCGCTTTGAAGGTGGGGTGACCCTGGGAAGCGAGCCAACTTTTTTTCCATGTAAACAGTTTGGTTATTTTTGCCTCGCCTACCTAGGGACAAGTTGACACAAACGGAGCATGCGCAAACGCTAAAATCAGCAAAAACAAAATTGCAAATAAATTGAAATCGAAGTCGGTGGTAAATTAGTTCAAAAATGGTCTTGGTCGTCGATTCAGCGTTCCTAAATTTAGAAAAAGCAGCCATAATAGATGTTTCAAAACAACTCTCGCCAGTCTTTTGAACCGAGAGGGCCAAGTTTTGGCTCGGTCAACAGGGACAACTTTTTCATATAAACGCTCGTTAAAAGATGACCAACGGGACAACTCTCTTCCATATAAACAGGCCCTTAGCCATCTCTTATTATGGGGCCCTCATGATTGTCAAGTTTTTAACTCGAAGATTCATGATTCAGTGGCCTTCGATTTTTCAGTTTTGATTGATGATTCCGTTTCCACCCCCCGAGACAAGTTTCTACGACCGTGCATACTTGGTCAGGCTATTTATGTTCTAGACATGATTTGAAAATCAAGAAACCGCTGCATATAACCTACGGACTCTGACAATATTCTCAATGTTCCAGTACCGCGCACAAACTATAACAAAACATAGCTATATATTCTATTGAACAGTCTTCCATTTGACGTAAGATAAGCAGAGTCCCTTGGGCAATAAAAAGTTTAATCAAACAAGTAACGGTACCCTAAGGCACGGCAATCGTGGAAAGCAGCTTTTTATTGAAATATTTTACTCCGTATTGCTTATTATAGATATTATAGAATACAGTCAACTCTCACTATAAAAGACACCTTCGGGACCACAATTTGGTGTCCGTTATAGAGAAAGTCCGTAGTATAAACGGGAGTTATTTTCAGTATTTCTTATTCACTGGGACTTTAAGTCTTGTCCGTAATAACGGGGTGTCCGTAATAGCGAGGTGTCCGTATGGCAGGAGTTGACTGTAAAAACAATATTATTATTTGTATAATAATAATAATATAACTATTATTTGTGTAGTGATTTTATAGCTGATAAAATTGTCCGTGTTAATACAAAGATTTATATCTAAAATAAAGATTATCTGTATCTATCTACCATTTATTAATACCGATCTCACCTCACAAACTACAAAATCAAAGAATGAGTCAAATTAAAAGAAGCATGAATGCTAACTAAACGATTGTACAGTGAAACGGTGTTTATCAGTAAGTTTATCAAAGACAAAGCTTACCAGAAATCCAAGTTTGGCCGTGTGGTTTGAACTCTGATGACCGCAGTCCAAGCAAATGTGAATTCAAAAGCAAAATAGCTACACCGGATATCAACATGACTGCAAGAAGTTTAACTTTTCTGACTTTTGAACACTTAATTCTCCATAGTATTTTGTAATCGTCTCTCACATGCATGTTTCCACAGCTTAAAAGTTAATCTGTGTTATCTTTCTTCCAAACAATACCGCCCAGAGAAACAAAGGGTGCAGTGATTCATACAAAAAAACAGCCAGTTTGAATGTAGGAAATTTGCATAGATGTCGATTTCTTCTGGAGTCAATTGTTTACACCTCACACTTTTTCGTATTAGTACATACCACACAAGTGAATAGCGCTTTTCGCGCGTGCTGATTGGTTAACTCAGAGGTGATTAGCAAAGTACTATTCACCATCAATTCGGGGAAAACTGTTAACATTCAGGACGTATGCATGTTTTTCTACCACAAGGGACTTACCAAGTTGACCAACCAAAACTTTATTCAGCGTTTATTGTACACAAAATACAAATAGAAACTAATTGAGCAAAGGTGCAAGTCAAGCTGTAAAAATATCTAAATATACCGGTGTGTTTCTTTATATGTAACTTGTTTTTTTGTTGTGTATGTAAATTTTTTTGTCACTTTTGTTTAGTTTTTGGTATATATTTGTTACTTAGTTACCTTAAACGTTAATTGTTTTCGGTTTTAAAAGCATTTCAATTAGCGTAAGTAGGACCAAAAAGGAATTGCGCGAACGGGAAAATAATGTTAACTATGCGAGGCGCAACCCTAAAAACTAGTAAGAATGGTGATAAAAATCTTAAATTTAAAAAAAAAAAATACAATAAATCTAATTAATTACTTATTACTTACAGTATTCAATGTTGTCTTGGCTGTTAACTCGTGGGTGTCAATCAAGACCATGAAATAAAAATAAAAACCTTGCGGTCTTCCTGGAATTTAATAGTGGGTTTGGGCTCTAAAACTGTAAATTGGAATTTTTCTGTCTTATTTTTTAGCTAACTTTAACTCGTTTTACCGACTTTTTCGGGCACTAAAATACGTTGTTTAATTTTTAACATATTTCGTTCACACTTTGTACAAGGTGCAAAACTCCATTTCGGCTCATCCTTGGTGTAAAACCTGTGAAACTCACGAGTGACGTAAATCAAAGAGCAGAAAAACAATATCTCCAAAAAAAAGAAAAATTTCACAAGTTTTACACCGAGACAAACCCTCCATTTCCAACTCACAATGGAAACTTCGCACACGTAAAGGTGATTTATAGAATAAGTTTGAGCTCAAGAGCAAGTATATTTGATAATATGGATAATTTTCATCTAGAAGTTCCTCCAACAAAGCTGTGATTATGCACAACGTTGTACAGTAAAGACAGTAAACAGTTACGGCCGTTACGCATATATATACGAAATTTTCAACACCTTTTATTGGTGACCATTGGTGATCTATAATATAACTCTTAAATTATAATCGATAGAACTCAACATTGTGTTTTTTTACATTTCCCAAGTTGTTTTATTTTGGGCAATCAACAAGAAAAAGATAGTGAAAAACTCCAGAGAAAAATATTTTGACAGCGTCAAAACGGCTCCACCTGCGAACCGCGCAGGTCATGACATTAGCATACATTAAAATTGACAGTTTGACAGTGATTGATGGATCGTGTGATTGAAAAGGAACTTGAGAACCAACTATAGTCAGAGTTGAGCGGAGTTGAGCTGATTTATGTTGTAATACACATGATGTAAGCTGTAATTAGAGTAATATCACTGATGTAACCGAGTACAAGAAATACGGAATAAACACAGGTGAACTTAAGAAAAAGTAGAAGCTGTGAGTGTTGAAATGGAGGACCGGATTCCCCTGTAAATCAGTCCTGCCTCAACACTTGGATAGTTTTTTGGCGCTAGCTGTCCTGGCAAAGTTCGCGGCCTTCCCAACATTTACAGAATTACCGTCGTATTATAAGAATGTTGGATAGAAACCTAATGGGCGAGCGGTAAAACGATCACATCGCAAATGTCCAAGTTTGCTTTAGAGTTGCTTTGTAGTGCTGTTTTCAGTTTAACGGAATTTCTCAAATAAGCGCCGCATCGGGACTGCGGCGCTTATTAACTTTTTTGTCCCAAATGCGGCGCTTATTCGAGTACCGTATCTACTCGAATAAGCGCCGCATTTGGGACAAAAAAGTTAATAAGCGCCGCAGTCCCGAAGCGGCGCTTATTCGAGGAATTTCGTTGAACTTAAACATAGTTGGTCCCCCTCTACTTACTTTGACTAAAAACAGCACTACAAAGCAACTCTTAAACAAACTTAGACAATTCTTTCCATGAAAAGCGATGTTTGCAGTTCAAAGTGATCGTTTTACCGCTCGCCCATTAGTTTTCTATCCAACATTCTTACAATACGTACTTCTGTAAATGTTGTGAAGCCCGCAGACTTTGCCAGGAGAGCTCCCGGCTAGCGCCACTTCTCTCTTCAGCAAGAGATGAATACTGACAATCAAAAGACGCTATTTTCAATTACTGTGAAAGATTAGATTCTTTGTGGCGTCCAAATTTTAAATAAGCGCCGCCCTCGAATAAGCGCCGTACTTGAGGCGTGAAAAATTTAATAAGCGCTGCGGCGCTTATTCGAGTAAATACGGTAAATACAGTAGTCGCTCATAAAATAAACTTGGGTTCGTAATCTAACTGTTAAATATATGATTTCTACGGTAGTAATACAGACGGTTATAATACAGAGAAGACAAATTTGCAGACAGGGCTTTATGGTGAAACATGAACTTATGGGACAGAAGAACAATACACACATGAAACAAAATCTTGTATTCTGATGACAAAGCATTACAATCTGTTAAATTTTGACAATGTTCTTACTATATTTGATAAACCTAAAAATATTTCCAACATTTACATCATGTAAAAATTTGTCATAGAAGTGTATCTGACCACGGGTACATGTTCTCCTAAAGCATTGAAAAAATAAATTTTTTTTCCCCTTTTTTTTTTTTTTTTTTTGTTTTTTTCCATATTCCATTCCATATACCCAATTTACTCCCCCCCCCCCCATCCTCTACATACTGTATAGGCAAACTGAAACCGCTGCTTTAGGAAGATGAGAATCTGAAGGCACACGTAAGCTACTAGAATGTTATTTACAAACTAGTTCTAGAAATATAAAAGTTCTGTGGTAATTTGTTTATTAAGTAGTTAGTTAGCCTATCATATACAGCAAATCTCTATTGCGCACTAAATTCACTTCCCAAATTTTGCTCAAATTCCATTTCCTAACCTATTGTTTTCCGGAGTTTTCAATGATTCCCATTCCTAATGACCCATTGTCCCATGAAAATTTGCTCAAATTTGCCCTGCACTAAAAATTAATGGGTTAACATACCAGTCGCCATCTTTTTTGCTATTGTGGATTACTGAGCAGTATTATAGGTATGTAATGCTTACAAAGAGAAAAGCTCTTTGCACGCATTGCATGCCTATAATGCTAAAAAATTCTTCCCAGCTCCTTCCTTGCGTCTTTGATTTGTTGTTAGCTTTAAAGAAAAATTCAATGTTGTGCAACAACCAATCAATGACTGTCAGTAAGGTAACGTCATCAGCGTGGATTATTTTAAGCTGGAATCTCGGATCTCTCTACAGTTGGGAAGGATTGAGCATGCAAAAATAACATTTCTGTTAACTCCAAGGCCTAACAAGTAAATTATAATAATATTAGTGTTCTTATCAAAGGTTGGGCAATTGATATGAGAACAATTTGTAGTCCAAAGAATACTTTCTCAGTGCTTTTCTAAACAAATCTGAGGATACATCTGCAAATTTCTTGCTTTTTACATATCCTTTTCCGCCAGCCTGATAATATTTCTGTTGTTTAGGAAAGGACACTTGTTCATTCACATTAAGCTCTTTTAGTACTTGAGTAGCATCAGATTCCAGATTCTCAAAGGATCCTATAAAGTTGTATGAAACAGCACATGGCTGGCACAATTCATAGAAAGGCATCCAGTGTTCATTCATATCTTCCACACGACTCTCTGATACATACTGCAAAAACTCTTTTAGTGAGACATCATCACCTTTGGAGTTTGCCGCAGCATTTTTCCGCAAACGTTTGACAATCTTTCTTCCATAGCTTTTATGGAATTGGGTGTTATTAAGCATGAACTTATCTTTATATGCTGACAAAAGTCTGACAAGAGGTTCTCTTACAAACATGAATTTATAGTACTCCCGAAGTTTGCGTTTGGCTGCTAAAGGAGGCAAGTCTCCTAGGAATGTAAAGCCCATATGATTGACTTTACGGATAGTATTGGGATCAGTGGCTTCGCCATCCAGCACCATCATAACCCTTTTCCAGTTTGAGCAAGCAACCTTTGGCACTGAACAAAACAGAAACCTGTGTTCGTCATTAACCAAGATGTGTTTGGCAAGGATCTGTTTCTCTGTGACAGAAAGGGAATCCCATGATTTTCTTGTGTCTCCACATGCTTGTTTTACTGATTTCAGTCTTTGTTGACTGGAGACCTATGACAACAGAACAAATAGAATTATTATAATTTTAATACCAGGAACTTGTAAGAGCAACTGAAGAGTTTAAATCCTCTGCTATTCAACACAGATCTATAAACTAAACACAAAGTAGCTTGGCAGACCCAACTGCTCAATAAATCAAATTAAGACATACCCACACCTGCTGGATGTGGGAGGAACAGTATAGCCTAATAAAATTGTACATAACATAGGATCGAGTGGTCCGGGTTTGATACCTGGCTGAGGCAAGACACCTAACTCTCACAGTACCCCTCTCCACCCAGGTGTATAAATGGGTACTGGCAAATTTACTGCTGGGGGTAACCTTGCAATGGGCCAGCATCCCATACTGAGGGGGAGGGGTAGAAATACTCAAGTCACTTCATGCTATGGAAACTGGGATAGGCTCCAGCATGATGGGCCACTAGCTAGGCTCAAACATGGACTTTACCTTTTACCTCAACTGCTGGTGCTTTGCACTGGTTTTATTGCATGATAACACTAGAAGGCTTGCTACTTCCTCTAGATGGTGGAGAGGGACAGGGGGTGGGAGCCTGGGAGAAAAGGGGCAGAAAGCAGGTGAAGGGAGGGCAGGAAGTAGGATTCGTAAGGTGGTGGGAACCGGGTGAAAACAAGTGAAGTTTTTCTTTATACTTTGCAATAGAAATATGGAACAAACATGTGAGAGTGGCTACGAAAAAGGGCCGGGGGGGGGGGGGGAGGGAGGAATAAAAAATACAGGAAGCAGGAGTAAAAGGCACGAGAGGGGGTAAATTCAGACTCCTCCTCTACTAGATGGGATGCTAGCATATACCACTCATTATATATTTTGCCACATTACAGTTTGCAGGTACCCATTTATACAATTGAGAAATTGAGAAGAAAGAGGCACTGTAAGAGTAAAGTGTCTTGCCCTAGAGCCCAATAACACGGCTCGACTAGGGTCAACAGCCCATTTCTTCTAGACCAATGGGTATATAGCAAATCCTATTATATTGGATTAACTAACATTTAAACCAGTACTGGATTTTCTCGTACACTCCATTTTGTATCAACATGCATGAAGAAGCTTCCACTTACCACAGAATTATTAAAAGTTATTCCTCCGATTTCTGTAAATCAAATAAAACATAAAGCTACTCAATATTGTTACAAAAGCTACAGCTTTTTAAGTTACAACAGCAGCCATGTATTGAAGCAAGCACATTTTTCACAGTGTGAATAAAAATCTATGCTTGACTGAAATCAAACCGTGTATTTTCAGCAATTAACTCTTACACAACAATGATTTACCACTAAAAATTTAACAGCTGATCTTTTTATAAACATAGCAGGCAAAAAAAGCTTTACATTCATATTGAAATATTTTAAAAATTAAGCCACAAGAACGTGTTAACATGAATTTATTAAAATATATAAAATTTAAATAATTAAGAATTTATATCTTATTGCCCTGGTTACGATTCTCCAGGATTAAAATTTAAACAACACTGATGTTTTAATTTTTCTTGTGTTTAAGTGTTTTTGGCCAATGTTTTGCTGCCAATGTTTTGTGGTGTCTTACATGAGTCTAAATTAAAACTTGAAAGACCAAAAATTACATGAAAATTACAATCACAGCAAAGTTAAAATTTAAAATGAACGTTTCTTTGTTTGTCAGTGTGTTTGTGAACGCACCAGCTGATAAAACAAACACCTTTAATGAACTTGTTCTTTCGATTCACCTTTTTATTTCAATAACTGCGAAGTTCGATTCGTCGAACGACAATTAAAACATACAACATTTTACACACTCCAGTTAAAGCTATTTTCAATATTCGATACGATCGTAAGCTTGAAAACTTCGTCTCCGCAAAATCTCGACAATTTTATACAGAAATCATTTTGTGAACATTTTAGTATTAAGAAGCACTTACAACTCTTCTACATTTGCATATAATTTGAATTGAATGCTGACTGAATTGTAAGAAATTTGTTTTAAAAAACGTCCTCGGTGACTGCCGATCGGTTAATAATAACATGCTTATGGCTGACTTTGTCGGATCACACATTTTTGTGTCAAAGCCGTAAAAGCTAAGGATTCTGGAAGAGAGTTTATAAGCTTATTTATGGTACAGCTTACCAGAAATCCAAGTTTCGCCGTGTGGTTTTATCTCCGATGATCGCCATTTGCCAGCGAGCAGTCCCTTCAAATGCAACCCTTGTCCAAGGTCATTTGCTGAATGCGAAAGCAAAAGCTGGATTCCCGCAACTACGCTGAATAACAACAGCACTCCGATTAGTTTGACTTTTGAACACCTCATTTTCCGAAACATATTAAACCAAAGGCACACAAGAGGGAATTCTTCTATCAAATATTTAACACACACGACAAAAGAAACCCTCTTACAGTTCCACATCTGGACTGTCTGTCTCTCGCAATCAACCAATCACATTTTTCGCGCTGCCGCCTGATTACACAGTTCGCGTGCCGCGAGCATTCCATATTCCACCCCACACCCCCCAGTATACTGCTTCTTGAAGAAAAAATAAATTATTAATTAATCGGGCGGGGCCTGGGCCCGATTCATAATCTGCACGGAATTTTTTCTTTTTTTTTTTGTCGGTAAATCGATCCAGACCCACGCGGCCCAGCCGGCTCTTCTGTCACGGTCACGCGAGATTTAATATTTAATAGCGATCAGCCGATCACTCGCGTTTAACACGAACACTCTGCTCTCTGAAATGTATAATTTTGTTTCATACCATATTTTACAAGAAGAGAAGGCTGAATATAATCACATAGCGAAAACCAAGACCGCTTTGACATGTCCAAGCTATTTGAAACTACCACTACGTCAGACCCCTGTCACGCGATCTCTCGCTTGTAGCTATAAATAATCATTCACCTATTTTCTGTTTGAATACTCTGCGCTCTGTTTGTGTGAAATATTTATTGTTGTGTTACTCAAGCGTTTGGCTCGGAGCGAGTACAAGTCGTACAATTTACCCGGAATGTGTTAAATATTGCAAAACGACGACTTATTTTCTGGATAGCCCAATTTTTGTTTTGAGTTTACGGTATTTTGAGAATCGAAACGTTATCGAAACGTAAGTTGCAAGCTCAGCAAGAATGTGCCAAAGCACGGGATACACGTCATCGTGCCAGGGGAATTACCAAAAGCTTGTCGGAAGACGCTAAACGGAGAAACACAATGGGATGGCCTTAGTCTACTCTTTATTTTGGCGTGATTTGGCTTTCTTTTAAATGAACTGGTTTGGGTTTATTTTATTGAACATTCGGAACAAAATAAATATTTGCATGCGTAAGCAGGCATTTTTCCGGCTAGGCATGTGGCTCTGACGTGGTAAAGGAAATTCATGTCACGTTCACTCCGTGACTAACGCAAACACGACTTGTGTGTTTCTCAAGTGACTGCTTTTCTAAAGATTTTACTGTGCGGTGCCGTGCCTTTAAGCCAAAGCACTGAAAGAGGTCAGGTGGTCAAAAATTACCCGCACGATTATAAACTGCTTGCAGTTCTTGTTTTAAGTTGATCATACTAACTTTAACAATTTAACGCATTATATATGAAGATAATTATTTTCTTGATGCAGACTCGACTATCTTAGGTTCTCCGAATTTCTTTTAAAATTCCATCCTCGGATACCCAGGGGCAGTTAGTGGGGGCGACGTGCAGCTTATCGGGACAACGGGATTTTCGGGCGAAAGTTTACAACATAGAGCGTAATGGTGGATTTCCACTGACGCGTAATTTTTTACGTGCGTGAAAAAATTAGAGACAATGTATGAAAGGCTTGCGTAAACGTGTACGCAAGCCGTTCATACGTTGTCTCTAATTTTTTTACGTACGTAAAAAATTACGCGTCAGTGGAAATCCACCATAACAGCTGTTACGCTCTATGTTGTAAACTTTCGCCCGAAAATCCCGTTGTCCCGATAAGCTGCCCGTCGCCCCCACTAACTGCCCCTGGGTCTCCGAGGATGTTAAAATTCCAGCTATGCTTTACTTTATCTCGCAAAGTAACTGACAGGGGAGTAGGGGTGAGGCAGAATTGTAGCATTTCTGTAAACTTATAGTAGGGTGGAGAGGAACCATGTATTTATTTTCTTTACGTGGACAGAGCTCACAGTAACTGTAGTCATTTCTACATATTAAATCTAAGATTCACCAAAATAGAAAAAAAAAACGAAACAAGTTGGATATTAAAGTTTTGTCATTTTCTGATATTCAATGTACATGTCCCGCACCCCTCCCCACAAAGTGTACGACTGGTCATATGACTCGCTTGTGGTTTCCAATCTGTCACTTTTCACAAGCAGCTCTTGCGCGCAAGAGGTTCCATTTCACTTCGAAGCTGAGTCATGGAGCAAACTTGGGTTGTGCTTGCATGTTTGCTGTTCCTTGGAGCAGTTTCGGCTTCAACGGTAATGTGAAATAGCGAAGATTATGAAGACTAAGTCTTATGTTAAACTGAGGTTTCGAAAATAAGATTTAACTTGTCATCCATGTAGCTACATGGGTGAAAATCAGCTTGAATAGTTCTGTTAACGATTTATTTGCAAGGTATATGCAGTGATATTAAAATTGGTGTGAGTTCCCACTTTAGAAAAGTGGGACGTTTGATCTTCTCTAAGTTATGGGGCTTAAATAAGCTGGCTTAATATTGTAGGACGGCTCAGAAGATTCGTTAATTTTGTAGCTTTATTTGGTGTTTGTTGTAAACTATTTGAGTTAATAAGCTTAATCTAAACGAAGTGTTTTTTCCCTTAGATTAAAAGAACCCCTATTTTTGAGAACCTTTTAAAGGTAAGTGGTCCCTTTTCCCATTCATGATTCATTGTAAAATTCTCAGCATCTGATTATGCAATAAATTATACCCCCCCCCTAAAAAAGCCCTTCCTCAAATGGTAATGGAAGTGCATTTATCACAAATTTAAAAAAAATACGAGAACACTTTTTAAAGACATGTTTCGAAGTTATGAACTGCATTTATGTAGCGCATTTTCCAAGAATATGTTCAATTGCCCTTGACACTTTAAGTCGGGTGAGATAGGACGTTAGCATGTCGAGGCACCTATGGAAGAGGCCTGACCAGGACATACATTCACCAGTTGTTGCTTTTTAATTTTAGTTCTCAGACCAGGACTGTGTTGCTGATGCCTATCCTCCAAAAGAAAGGTATGATTATTAGAAAAAAAATCACTGATACATAACGTGATGCCAACAAAAACAGCTAGCTGGTGGGTAATATAACGTGATTCAGTTATATGTTATACAGCACATCTGGCACTGTGGACCACTGTGGGAGGTGTGGTGGCCTTATCATTAGTGCGCTGGACTCCAGATTGAGTGGTCCGCATTCAAGCCCTGGCCGGGTCATTGTGTTGTGTTCTTGGGCAAGTCACTTAACTCTCGTAGTGCCTCTTTCCACCCAGGTGTAAAACTGGGTACTGGTAAACTAATGCTGGGTGTAACAATGCAGTGGACTAGCAGCTCCGGCCAGCTCCTTACCTTTTTTATATGTGTCACAGTAATACGAAACAACATCATCTGGAAATTTTATCCAATAAGATTGCATGCAACACTTTCAATACAGTCCGTAAAGACCCCAAGATGTACTACCATGCCCAGTCATTTCACAGACAACCCAAGACAGAAGTCCTTGGGAAGGTTGGAGATGAACGCTTTGATTTCAACAACTTTTAAATAAATCTGATCTATAGGTACATACACAACGTGTATGGGCCCCCCTCTCCCCCATATCAATGTTGAAGTATTACAGTTCAGTGTCAGTAACTATTTCTGGTTTCCACAGCGTGGAGTGACTGTGACTACTACAATTACTCCCTCTAGGTATTACAGGTTATTTTCCCCAAACATATAATTATTTTGTGAGGTACTGGGAAAGACCAATGGAACATAGTGCATTTATACAGAACAAGGAATTTGTAACCAGACTTAAAAACCACAAAGGCTTGTTGATCTGCAGTCTAACATTTTAACTCTTAATTAGCTTCTTATACCATCTCACTGTATTGTTCTTGTTTATTCCTTCAGTCAGGTGGGCTGGGAAGTCGTAGATCTTGATCTACCAGCAAACCAAAGATACAATGATCTTGCCCAAAAGAAAACAAAACAGGTTAGACAAGTTGACAGAACAGGCCAAATATTCATATAATCAGGACTGGATTGCAACGAAGCTGGGGGGTAACCCTGCGATGGACTACCCATGCCAGTTGCTTTATGGTGCTGAAACTAGGAAAGCTGTGGCCTGTGTGCCTGAATACCTGTAGACGTTTCATACCTTTTACAATTGTGATATTGACTTGATTTTGTGATTTTATTGTGATGAATTAAACATGTTATACTGACATAAATATCTTTATACTTATGATACACTTTTTAAACTCTTTTAAAATTGATTCCCTTTTTGTTTGAAGCTTTTAAACTTGCTGGCTTACATAAAGAACTTCACAAGCTTTATTATGGATGGAAAGCTGTTTGGATTTATTGATAAAGATTTGGTATGTACCATTTTAATAGATTTTGATTTTGTATGTACCGTGTTCTTGTTTTTGTTTTTGTGCTTTGTACAAGAATGTTGTATATGTTGTTTACACCTTGAAGTAGTCCGACTGTTTCATTGGTTTTCCATTGAGGATAATCTGTAACGCTCGGGTGTTTTTAACAGCGTGCTTTGATCCAATCAACATAGCCTCGCATTTCTTATGATTACTGATTAAACCATTCTGATTCCACCATGTTGCAGTACTTTTTAGATCTCTGTTGACACGTTTTTCAGCTGCACTAACATCTTTTGTGCTGGCGTGGATTTCCGTGTCGTCGGCGTATAGTACTACTTCACTGTCTGTGCAAGTGTCGGTGATACCGTTGATATGGATGTTGAATAGAGTAGGTCCGAGAACCGAACCTTGCGGAACTCCGTGCGTGATTAAACGGCGTTCAGATTCGACACTTCTGTATGACACGAATTGGTTTCTTTCCTGTAAGTAGCTTTTGAACCATTCAAGCTCGTTTCCAGTCACTCCGCGTTTTGACAGTTTACTGATCAAGATGTTATGATCAATTACGTCAAAAGCTTTTCTTAGGTCCAAGAAAGTACAAACAACTTTTTCACCCCTGTCAATGGCAAATTTCCATGAATCAACGGCTGTGATAAGCGCAACTGTGGTAGACGAAAACCTGGCATATGCAAATTGATGGTCACTGATGAGGCCATTGTCTGCTGCAAAACCTTGAAGATCATGTACTCAGGAGATGCGCATCAAATTACAGCTATTATCACTTCACAGTAGACGTCTTTTCATCAAGCTACAATATGTTTACAAGATAATTAACAACATTAACTGCCCTAAGCAGTTGACAGGTTATTTAATGAAACGATCGCAGAGACATTGTCGATCTTTTAGAGATCCAACACTGTTAGATCTACCACAAGTTAATACCAAATGTGGACAGACCTCGTTTAGGTTTTCGGCTGCGAGTGCCTGGAACAAACTGCCAAGAGAGATTCACGAGCTCGCAACACTTACACAATTTAAAGGCAAAACATACAGTCTTCTCATGAACATGGACAGTGCAAATCACACGTGTACAATTTAAATTTAAATTTTTGTATATATATTCACAGTTTTTTAGATTTGTAATTTTAAATTTTATGCTAGTAATTTTTTATGCTTTTAAATTTTATGCTTTGTAAATTTTTATGCTTTTATACTGGTCACCGATTGATACCAGTCAATCTCCTTGATTGACTGACCGGTTTTCCAGGATAAATAAAGTTATTATTATTACTTTCAGTGTTGCATGCATTGCTATCTTTCTACATCCATCTTTCGACATCGTCTTCTGACATGCTGTTTAAAATAAGCCAGTCAAAACTGATGCATAAAGGTACAGTGGAACCTCGATTTAACGAACCTCTATATAACGAAGACCTCGGTATAACGAACGATTTTCTTCAGCCCGGCCAAATGTACAGTAAAATGTATGGAGCAGTACCTCGATATAACGAACCTCGATATAAACGTAAAATGTACCTTGATATAACGAATTTTAGTTAACATGCGACAAAACATGAATGTTAAAGAGACCAACAAGGATGAAAATAACAGGAAAACAACTTCAAAGACATATGCCCATATCAACGTGGAAATTAAACGTTAAAGCACAAATGTAATTTTTGACATGCATTCAGACAGTTCAAAGCATCAAATACTGGGTAGTGCAACGTCACAGCGTTAAAAACAATTATTAACTATACCTCGATATAACGAACATTTTGGTTGTTTTTCCGCAAATTCGTTATATCGAGGTTTTCAATATAACAAACCCTCGATATAACGAACAAATTTCCACAGTCCCTTGGCTATTCGTTAAATCGAGGTTTCACTGTAATGGTTAGATGCAAATGAGCCCACAAGGTCAAAAGGTCATGCAAGTGGGCTGTAATTAGTAGATTTTGAACTATGTTGTTTGTTTAGCACGTCAAAAGGTGGATGTTGATAGAAAGCTGAAGTGCACGTAACACTGATAGTGGGTATAAACGTCCCTCCTAAAATCCCTTCAAGGTAATGTTAACTACTGTAACAAACTAAATATAAATTAAAATTTTTTTTGTAGGGTCCTCTTGCAGACAGCCTTCCAGCTCCGTACGGAGATGAAATCAAAGGATTGGCCACAGCTACAGGCATTCCACTTGGTAAAGGCGTGTTTCTTTTTATAGTTACAACGTATAGTCATCTTCACCCATTTTAAAAGGGGTTCTCTGGGAGAACATCGCCTGAGGTGTGCTGGTACAGTCCAAGCAAAGTACTGTTCTTAGCTCGTGAAGGTTATAATAAGAAGTTAATTGTATGGCTCTCTTTGCCACGTGGCTGGTTGTACGTTTTAATAATAATAATAATAATAATAATAATAATAATAATAATAATAATAATAATAATAATCAATATTTTAACAGGGTGACCCCTTCAGTCGCAGGACTGGTATTTTGCCAGCCAATCGGACATTGACATGGCTGAAAATGCCATGGGCATTTCAGAAAGGATCTGGCCCCAACTATTATTCCGACACATTGCATGTTATTTAAGAAATCTCTAGCCATATCATGAGAATTTGAGACATGTATTGCTAATTGCTTGTATTTATTGTTCATTTTGTAGGTGAGGTTGTTTTGTACAACATTTTTTATGAAGTTTTTACAGTCTGTACCTCCATTGTTGCAGAAGACAAAACTGGTAAGTAGATTATAGAATGAAAAAAAAAAGGAAAAAAATAAAAAAATTGAGAATTAAAAAATGCTTCTTCCTTCCCTTTCTGAGAGGGAACTTCTTAATATTTTTTAGGACTTAAGATGGTTTCCACCAAACATTCGAGCAATACAGGCAAAAAGAAAGTTACCAAAGAGATCTTGTAGCATGGTAACAGTTTGAGCACAGCTAACAAAAACCTACCAAAACTTTAGCTCTCAAGCTAACCCCACCAGAGAAAAATGGATTTGAAATTATCTACATTTCAGTTAAAACGGACGTTACGCGCTGGTTTAAAACAAAATGGCATGCGTTTTAAACATTTTTATGAGGTTTAACTAGCTTTAATTTTCTGAGAACGCTTTAGAGTTTAATCACAGGGTCACTAAGACAAATGAATTTCAGTGAGATGTTTCAAATACAGTCGAAGCTCTCTTAACGGACACTCTCGTAAGCGGACAGCTCTACTTACGGCCACCTTGTTTGTACATGTATTTGCTTGTATTAACTCTGTATTTTTACATTCTCGTAAGCGGACATTCCCGTAAGCGGCCGCGGACACTTTCAGAGATTACGACTTAGACTTTTTCTTTGTTTTTAAGCTCCCGTAAGCGGACACCCGAAAGAAAATCCTACTAACAACCTCCGTATCTTGTTATTATCAATTAAATTCACATCGCCGTTTGTGACAATGATTTTACAGTAATTACAGGACCACATTTCAGTGGTTGTTTTGTTGTCCGTCTGGTTATTGTTAGCTGGGCAAGCTCCCTTAAGCGGCCATCTATCCCCAACACCTCTAGTGGCCGCTTACGAGAACCATTCTCGTAAGCGGCCAGCTCCAGTTACGGACACTTTTTTCGCGTCCCGAGGGTGTCCGCTTACGAGAGCTTCGACTGTAGTATATAAAAGGTTACCAAACTATAAGTAGGTTTTTGGTACTTAATTTTTGCACTCATTGCTCGAACTTTCAGCGGAATCCATCTTAATTCCTCCTCCATGGTATATTGTTTTTAGCTCATTAATTGGCTGTCATGACTTATTGAGTGACAGGCTAATTAATATAATTGATTAGCCTTGGCAAGAAAGGAAACAAATTGTATCTATTATTAAATATATTTGATCTTTTTATTGACACTTTTTTCAGGTAACCTCTTCCATGCACGAAACTTGGATTTTGGTTTGTTCCTGGGGTAAGTTTTCAATGTATGCTTGTAATTTAGAGAGGTTTAAGGTGTAGAATTACTTTTTTTATTTAAAACGCTTCCAGTTATGATGCTAAACATTTTGTTGTTTCAGTTGGGATCAGAAAACCGATACCTGGGCACTCAGTGAGATTCTAAGAACACTTATTGTCAATATTGACTACCGGGTAAGTCTGACATCACATTTGTATCTTGCATGATTAAACATTCTGTACATTAAGACTTTTTTGAGTTGGTTACATCTATTTATCATTTTATCATCAATGTTTTGATCCACTAGCAAATTATATAATTACTTCTTGTTTTGAACTGACAAGCCACGGCATGTTCAGGTTGCCACAAACGGTGAATTTGAACTTGTATGATTTAAATGTTACATTCTCACATAGTTCTATATTATATATTTTTTTCCCATTTCAGAAAAATGGCCAAACTGTGTACAAAACAGTCAGTTTTGCTGGATATGTTGGTGTCGTATCGGGAATGAAACCAGTAAGAGCTTAAACTCTCTAGCTTGTCAGTTTACGTTTGACAAGGACATGATAACAAAATATGATTAGGAAGCAGTTTTGGCTTTTCTATCACTATAGGCATGCAATGTGTCTTAAGGTCTGTGTTGCACACATTGCATGTTGCTTTGTAATAAATGCATGTTTCCTTTCTAGGGAGTGCTGACTCTGACTCTCAATGAAAGATTCAACATAGATGGTGGTTATATCGGTAAGACAGCTTCTTTGAAGTTATTAACAATTAATGATTTCAGTTGGCTACTGGTTCCAAAAATGACAAACAAAATTCATTATAATTTATTTGCTTTGTTGTGATCATAACAAATGAATAAATAAAATCATATTAAATGAAACGGAAGAAAGTGAAATTATTTTGCACTGCAGATAGAAACAAGCAATGACACTATTCTCACTGTGAGCCCACCAAATGAAGGAATTGCAGAAAAGAAACCTGAAAAAATTAGGTTTTCAATGGGATTAATGAACCAGTGGCCTCCACATTACTGGTGCGATACTCTTGAGCTATGAAGCTGCACAGGTCATTTTTGTGGGGTTTTTGGAACCCACTAAAATATCCTGGTTTTCAGTGTGTTATAAAAAATTGTCATGTAATTTAAATAAAATACATTGGCTTATTCAACATTCATCTTTCAACTTACAGGGATAATAGAGTGGATATTTGGTAAGAGGGATGTGAAATGGTCAAGTTTTCTTACACGTGATGTACTGGAAAAGGCTACAAGGTAATAATTTAACTAGTAATACGTGACTTGCAGGGCCTCGCGAAGCTCTGGGTTGGGGAGGGAGGGGGGTCTTATAAATAAGGAGTGATAACCGGTTTTAACCGGTGATTTGTTATTGTTGCCTAGTAACAGACATGGCCGCGACACCCTCGTTCCCAGGGTCTACTCCGCTTTGAAAATGGCGGCTCTTTCTGGTTCGTAAAGAGGTATAAAGCGTTGGGAAACGCAGGCTATTTTCAAAATCATCGACAAATTATTGGATATTCGCATTTTGGACATTTATTTGAGGGCATTAAGAAAAAAAAGAAGAACGAACGGCAGGAGGATTCGAACCCTCCGCCCGCGCGCCCCTGATGGCAATGAAAGGTTTATAGCCTGAATAGGCGTTGAGGGAGTATTATGTGGAAATCAGTGTTATTTTAATCCGAAAAGAAAAACGATAAAAATGAAAGGCTCAGGATTCGAACCCACAAAAGAAAGTAAAAAAAAAAAAAAAAAAAAAAAAAAAAAAAACCTTAGCCGGATTCGAACCCCTGCCCTCAGTCCCGAAGATCTGATTTGAAGTTCGACGCTCACACCAGTAGGCCACCAGCGCGCTGCCGTGTGACGTCATTTCCGCCAGACACCAAGCTCACAAATATGACCGTAAACTCCACACGAGATTTCATCCCGCCTGAGCCCTTTGAGGGACAAAATTATACACCCCGCTACGCTCGGCCTTCGGATGCCATTTATAGTGCTTTTTTAATATAAAGTAATTTGAAGCGAGGAATTACTTTATATTAAAAAAGCACTATAAATGGCATCCTTAACTAATAACTGCAGTTGTTGAATTAAAGCCTTATTTTCTCTGATGACTATGTTTTTCAGTTATAAGCAAGCTCTTGACATGTTGGCCAATGAAGAGGTTTTAGCGCCAGTCTATTACATTCTTGGCGGCACAAAATCGGGAGAGGTTAGTTGTAATAATCACTCTTGACAAATAAAAGAATGTAATCATATGTTAAGTCTGCATTTATGTACTGTTGCTTCCTGTTTTCAACTTTTATTTTGGAATCCAATATTTATGCCTCTGAAGACCTTTAATCAGCAAAAATTGTACAAATCACATTTTTTCGACTTTTTTTGCTTGTTTACAAGCAAAAAAAGTAGGAGAATAGCGTTTACATGGACTCAAATCTGAACCGGAAGGGATCGCATTCTTGTTAACTCTCAAGGGAATACTTTCCGCTGTGGGTGATCAAAGCGCGTGACTTGTAAAGTGTCACTCTATAGTTGTGCTTCAGCACTTCCGTTCTTGTAGAAAAAACGTGACTTGTCAAATTTACAAACATTATATAAGAATCAAAAACGTGAGTAGCCCAAATCTTACGTCACAAAACCAATTAAGAATGTAAGCGGTTCAGCGCTCGAAGGCAGTGAAGTTTAAAACGATTAAGAACGCAATTTTTACTAGTACAAGTCTTTAGGCGCTAATATTAATTTAACCTAAAACGATTAACAACGCAAATTTGTACTCGTACAAATCTTTCACACACTAAAACGTTGCTAATAGTTAACCAAAGGGAACTCATTTCGTGACAATTGATTATTTCTGCTGAGTTGCACAATTTAGAATTGCAAATCATCTAGCGAAGCGCACTATTACTAAAAATAGATTTCGCCACATGATACCCCCCCCCCCCCCCCCGCGTGAGTCGGACAACAATTTTAGTTTGGGCAAAGGCTTTGTATGGAGGGGACGCATTCTTGACAAGAAAAAAGGGGCAAGAAAGGCACAATGTAAGGCCGAGATTCTCGAAAGGCTCGAAAAATGATAGATTCCAAACATTTTTGCTTTAGTAAGTGAAAACAGATTGAAGGTATCCAAAAAATGGCCCAAGCCCTTGCATCAGGAACCCGGCCAGACCGGGGAAAGCCGGGGTCAAAGCCCGGCCTAAAAGCCGGGGTGAGCGCGGCCAGAAGCCGGGCTGTGGCCGGGCTAGCCAAGGGATAAAAAATCCGGGGAAGCCGCGGCCACAGGGCAAGCCCGGCCTGGCCAGACCAGGGAAACCGTGGTCAGGATATGGCCTGAAAGCCAGGCTTTAGCCAGACTGACCAAGCAATATAAGCATCAGCTTTAAACTCAGAAAATTAACTTTTTGCAAACACTCTCTGACTCAATTTAACATATATTTATTTTTATTCGGTCAACACTTTTCGGATGTTTACACTAATTTTCATTAAATTCCTTTGCGCATTCATAACAATGTCTTAACATATATTCCTTGAATTGGCATGTAAATTCAACACTTCAAAACTTGTGGCTATTATGGTTTCTGACTCAGACATTAGGAAGAAACAGACTTAGCTGCTAGCTGTCTTCTGATGCATGAGATGAATGATAAAGTTCAGTTCTCTCTAGATTGTCCAGTTTAGAATTGAAGATTTCCTCGTTCTTCTTTTAAGCCTGTAGAAAAAATTAAATGCATTCCCGATTAACAGGCTCTCGGTATTTTACTATAAACTGTGCACATGAACCTCATGAACAGTTTTATACTGAGCTTGCAAATGTTGGATAACATTTCCCTGGGAAATTCACTGTGAAAAATTCACAATCTACAACAGTCTTATAATTTGCAACCTAAACGGTTTGGAGCAGATTATTTCAATTCCTGAGCGAAATAATTTATAAGCAAGAACTCGTGTAACGGACGTCACACACACGGCGGAAAGAATTTCAATAAACATACATGATCCAACGGCTAAAGTGCAGTTCGCTCAAATAAAGTGTTATGCTCCTGTAAATGCCAAGCCTTAGGTTCCATTAAAGTCCAGTCGGTTTTATTGGAGAAATATAAGCTAAGTTGAACTCTTACTCACCAAAGCACTTTGTAAACGACTGCTCGACTGCCATGACGTTCCACCATAAACAAGGCCTTCGATCAGGTCCAAAAATCACAAGTTTTAGCACACTATTCGCCATTTACAAAGCAAAACCTGTTTTCTATGCATACTGTAAGCGAAATAACATATACTGGCTCCTTTAACAATTTAGAATACAAAACATTTTCTCACGAACGATCGACAACAGCAAGAGATAAATTCAAACGAAACGGGCGCCAAAAGTAAGGATGGGCCGATACTCGATACCAAATATTCGATACATCGATATTTTGACAATGTTGAAAAGTATCGATACTTTCGAAAAATATCGCACTTTCGATACGTTTTCGATACTGCACACGTGACCTGAGCCTGCGGTCTTCTGGTCAGCACCTGAGGTTTAGAAATGCATTTCGCAAAATGATTTTCTTTATTTTGATTTTTTTTTCCTTGACTTGATCTAGTCCATAGTGAAACAAAAAGACAAAAACTCAACATTCCTGGCTAAAATTTATAATGCCAGGACTGTCCTTTGTATGATCAGACAAATCACGTGACATACCAATGACGTCAGTGCGGAAATGACGTCAAAATATCGATATCGATATCGATATCGAGAAAAAAGGCAAATATCGTATCGATATCGTATCGTTTTGAAAAACCGGTATCGGCCCATCCTTAGCCAAAAGTAACGATCAGCGTGACACTAGTCACGTGGGAAGTCACATGGGATGATTTGGGTACGGGATTGGTTTCTCAACAAAAGTCCGCTGGAGGGTTGAACTGCGGTCTCAATGGTAATGGCGGTGCAGTCACAGGAGTCAATCGAAGCTTTCTTTTTTGTAATTCATTTTGTGAAGTATTCAAGGTTTACAAAGAAATAAATGGTGACAATGGAACACACATCGAGTGGTCAGTTTATCCGCCAAGGTTTTCGAGAATTCGAAGGGTGGAATTCCTTACTTCATTTGCGATGCAGGCGATACTGGTGAGAATGCAAAATGGACTCCGCAGTCTAAAATTTGTTATCTCAATCTCGGTAAGCAATTTTTTCTGTGAAATAATGCTCATTTTTTATTTTAAGTGTTTGAGTTTAGAATTTCCAAAAATTCAATGACAGAAATCCATTAGGCTTAAAATTGTATTCATTTGAATACACGAGGTCACGAGTTGAGTATTTAATTTGAAAATATTAGCTCCTATAGAAATCCCAAGAATTTCTTGGAACTCCCAGAAAGCAAAAAATTTATTTCCCATTTTAAATTGGCATTTCATGCAGCATAACAGCCCATTCAGTCACAGAGAATATTAAATAGAGATAACCTTTTCTAGTAAATATTAAACTGGAAAATATATCCTGAATATATCCTTTGCTAAAACTACAGTTTTGATGTGACACTCAGTCCTTGACTTTTAATATTTCAATTGACCACTATTTCGACTTTGTCTGTGGGGCTTCTGACCATTGGTTTCCCATTAGGAAAGCCATTATTAAGAAATGGTCATGGAACTTTTAAAACTAGGAAAGCCAGGTTTTGTGGCCAAGGGGGGCATGAAAGCCCAGCTTTGGCCGAGCTTACCACACTTTTCAAGGGCCGCGCTTTCCTGGCAAGTCTGGCATAAAGGGGCATAAAACTTTCATAGCCAGGAAAGCCGGCCTTTAATGGCCAGGGAGGCCATGAAAGCCTGGCCTTGGCCATGGTTGCCACGCTTCCAGGCCACGCTTTCCTGGCAAGCGTGGCATAAAGGCCGGAAAGCCCGGCCAGGCCGGGTTTTGCCAGGCTTACCGTGCTTTTGACCGCGCTCCTGATGCAAGGGAAATTGAATTTATTAGTCGAAGATCCGGCAATAACACCTTGATTCCCACTGCAAAATTATTCAGGCTGCCGAGAAATTTAAGCGGCGGATAGCGAATTACTATCGAATTATATAATTGCGAAGGATAGCACTTGTATGTTTGCTTCATTTAGGCACCGGACAGATCGTCGGTTGCAAGAAATTCAGAATTCTTCCCGAATTTGACGGCACTGATCGCCGGTCATCGATTTTTCGACACATGATAGATAGAGGGCGAAAATACTATGCTATTCAAACGCGTTTCTAATGGAATGACGGCGGGTTTGATTTTAATAAAGCTGTTATTTATCCCCATTACTATTACAGACTGCAGCTACAGCTGCCGAGCTCGATCAGTGTATATTAAATAGTATTTGCCGCGACAATTGTATAACGAAATTGACCTCTTAAAATATTCGGGTCAGTCAAGGGGACCGATCGGACGAGCATTTTTTTTAATTTTGTGGTGGCATAAATTAGGTTAGCTCTTTTTTGGAAAATGTGCCACTAAGAACAGTGTAAACGTTTTGCATTTCTCATAAAAATAAAAGTTTTCTTTCAGCAAATCCCGGCAGCAAATCAGGCCTTTATAATCCATTCAATAACTGAGAGTGAAACATTTTACACATTTATTGAATAATCGCTCTGTTTGACAAACCTTTTGTTTCAAACCACGGTTTGAGTTTCTACGTTGCACAGGTAAGGCTTTCTCTCAAATTCCGAGCCAATCTGGCCATGGTTTTGTGAAACAATCGCTAAATATGCCTCCAAAGTGCCCGCCAACCATACATTGCTCTTACAGAGAGCGGTTTTTTTCCGAATTTTGACTCACACCGGGGGTCAAATTTTGACGTCATGTGCGCCGCTAGCACAATATTTTATATTTTATAAGTGTTTTTGTAGCTGTTGTGAAATTACTTCGGTGGAAGCAGTAAACGTTAAACGTTTCTTCTGTCAAGTAATGCCGACGCCAAGCAGTTGAAACTAAAGGAGTGTAGCGTAAGGTAAAGAAAACGGAGGAGAAGCGGCTTTGTAATATCCAAACGAAAATTTACTTCTCAATGTGGGGTTAAGATGCGTGACGAGAAAAAGGTACTCTGTCGTGCGTAACCTAACCTCGATCAGGCGTTATTTTTCTGCATTAAGCCGAGTAGAAATCTCGAACTCGAAAGGAAACAACTATCATTAAAATGTTAAAGGCAAACGTCAAATTTACCTTTTTTAACCAAGCCAAAGTATATGAGTCGCAAGCACCCAGTCGTCGCGACGACAAATACAGCATTTACTCCGCAAAAAAATAAAAAATGTTGAACTGAAAGACGTTTGAATTCTTCCATGATATGTTCGAACAACAATGCCCAGGATAAACCTTCTACTCATACTAACCTCATGCAAAAAAAGTCAATATCTCGAAGAGATCTTTGATCACAACAATGTTCTGTTTAACATTGATAAGTCCTGTTTGCTTAGGTGAGCCTAGCCAGACATGGTTTTTTGTGTGGACTTTAAAGTCTACACATTGTTGTCATGCAGTTTTTTCTGATTGGGGGGTCACTTTCCGTGATAACTCGGGTTAGTGCTTTCGGAAGTTTTCGACAGTGATCGGATAATCCGAAGTTTCGGTGAGATGGGCAGCCAAGGCAGTAAACCGAGAAATTCGATCAGTATCGAGTAAGTCACACTTTATTCTTGAATCTAGAAGCCTTTTTTTACACATCTTTCGAAGAGCGTGTGGTGGCTGGAAAATATACATCAAGGAACAACTTCAAAGGCAGCGGTGGCGTAGATAAAAGGTGAAATAACAATCGTGACGGCTGAAATCTTCATATCTAATGAGCTGAATAACTGCGGTCGTAAGTCACATTCCTTTTTTTCACACTTTTGACTCACTTTCCGCAGTGTTTGTTTTTCTGTGCGGCTTGAGCATTTTTGATTCGCATATAAAAACGAATCAAATGTCTGGTTATTTATTTATTTCAGCTTTGCCACACACAATGAATGCACAACGAGTTGTATCAAAACAAGTTCGCTGATCATGTTGTTTTACATGTCTTGGACTCCGGGATATAATTCACCTGCTCCATTTCTCTCAAGTAGTATATTTAACAAAAGGCTGATGTCGAATTCAGAACTGAACTAAAACATTGTCATGAAAAGAATAAAAAAAAACATCAAACCGTAGAATATGCATGTATCCGAACCGTGCGACAAAATAATTTAATTGTCGGTTCAAAGTCCTTCGCCGCCTCTCAAAACACCGACTCCAAGTGAATATTTCGTGAACAGAAAAATATATTTCTCCGCCTTTCTACGCAAGCTACTAAGAAATTATTTGTGAACGCTTATTGAAACGTTCTTATTCCAAAAAGGTTAAAAAAAAAACTCATTGAAAGAAAATAAGTTTTTTGATGAGTTGTTTGTCTTGTTTACACAAGCTTTACACAAAAAGTAAGGGTTGTGTAAACAAGCGATGCGAGGCAGTTCACGTGCTCCACGCAACATTTCTTTTTTTTAATGAAAATAGTATCCTATCTTGCTAGCGGTAAGGAAAGGCTTTTGGTCTAATAACTGCTGTTCTTGTAGGATTCTAGGTTTTTATTCGCATGAAAAAAAAGGCATTTGTCGTGAACGACGTGACTAAGGGTCACACCACGCTCCTTCACATTGCGTGACATCCCAAGCGGCAATGGTAACGTCTGTTTCTTGAAGCGTAGTACATATTAAAGACAAGTAATAGTACACTTTGTTCTTCCAACAGTCTTGTAAAAAATAAATTGATTGATAAGTTCTTTGTTTTTTCGCCTTGTATCTCGAATTACTCGATTCGAAACTTGAAGTTGTTGACTGCTACAGTAACTCATTGATTAATTCATAATGTCAACTTTTATTCAAATGAAAAAAAAAAGGCCACACATGTTCGCATAGCAGACTCACTTTTACTGTTATTTACTTTAAAGTGGGGCTGGATACTGTACCTAAGACATAAAAATCTGTGCAGAGTGGCCGTTAAGTTGAAGGTTAAATTGTCATCAGGTTCAACCAACACTGATAGGCTTTTTTTTTTTGACCTTGAGACACAAATTATTTTGAAATATACAAGTGCTCATTCTGGATCAGAATTTAGTTTGCATAGGGATATGTATTTTGCCTTTTTATGCATGTATTATGCATGTATTATGTATTTTGCCACAATTCCCTTGATCAGATCAAGGGAATTGTGTACAAGGTCAAATGCAAAACATGTGATTTTGCCTATGTGGGAGAGAGCAAAAGATCATGGAATTCATGCGGCGCACTAGAGCACAAGCCTGGCACAAGATCTAATAACGAAAGCGCAATCAGATTTCACGCGGAAACAACAGACCATGACATTCATCCGGATTATGTAGAAATTTTAGAAAGAAATGTCAACAATAGGCAACAACGTCTTTTTCTAGAAGCGCTACATTCTATCCTGGACATTAACTGTGTGAATGAGCATGTGCATTTCCCACAAGTATATTTAACATTGGGAAACATCCCTAGAGACCAGCGGCGTATAAAAACTTATTATGCAAAAACTGAACCAATTTTAACTCTGATGAAGGTAACAGAGAGTTACCGAAAATTCAGTGTAATACGTTTTTTACCACCGATTTTAAGATCAGATACAAATCAAATTTTTATTATTTTTATAATTAGTTCTGACCTATTTTTGTGCCCATTTTCTGCATCAGGGAGTGGTCATTACACGTTCCCGCACTGAGTGCTTAAACCAGATGAGGTATGTCAATTGGATTTACAGCTTTTTTGGAATTTTAACCAACACCCCTGGTTTCAAGTTAAGACAGATATGTTGATCTGATTTCTGTTGCAACTGCTTAATTTAGCCCTCCACATATTTATAACTAAATCAATAATAATATTTCTTGTATTGTTGAAAAATTTCTTCAGCCTTAACCCAGCAAACAAGACCTGGTTTGTTCTTGAGACAAATTACGACAACTGGAAACCAGCATTGGTGGTTGATGACAGAAGGACCCCTGTAAGTTACATGTATTAGAATAAACTGATGATAAATAAGCCAGGTTTAATTGGTATACTAAACAAAATGTGCATTCAAGCCAACATCCCCCACACCACCAGAGCTCTTTCTGCTGTTTCCACAGCATGTCGAAGTGACGAGAAAAACCACTAGTACCCCATGTTAGAATGCTAGTCCATGGCAGGTTACCACCAGCATTTTGCCAGTTTAGGCACTATGAGAGTTAAGTGTCTTTCCCAAGAACACAGGACAATGCAATGACCCTCGCCCGAGTCTAAACCCAGGCCTGTCCACTTAATTTGGAATAAAATTAAATTGCAACACTAAAACCATTAACCCTTTAACCCCTAAGAGTGCCTTCCCTTCTTTTTTTTCTTTTTTTTTTTTCCCTTTTTATTTTTAAATATTTTCCCCTTTTTTTTCCCTTTTTTTTTTCATTTATTTTTTTAAGCCACCGTGCCTTCCCTTAAATGACAATTATAGTGTAAGCAAAACATTTGACAGCATTTTTTCCTTTTTTAGGGCAAGGCATGCATGAACAAAATGGGACAGGAGGTTTGTTGCTTTTAACATTAAATCATCTCACAACAGTTACTGTTGAACCATCTGATTGGTAATCCATTACCACTACACAGTTGCAAAATGCCTAAACGCTTTATCAAGCAATTTCATGTCATCGCGAAATGTAGCGGCAAATTTGATTGCCTCGTAAAAGAAATGCTATACATTCGCATGCCTAAGCCAACACTTAACGTGCAAACTGATTCCATCCGCGCTAAGGTGTTTGTTTAGGCCATTCATTGTAGTTTATGCTTATTTTGTAGCTTTTCCTGATTTGCATACTATTAAACAAGTCTCTTGATATTGGAGTCACAATGACCCCCAAACATCAAGCAGCAATAAATCTTCCTTGGTTTTTCATATGCATACACCTTATTCCAAAATGGCGGAAAATATATTAATCTTTTGCTTTATGTTATTAGCCCTTATTGCCTTGTTTTTAGCCAATGATTTGAATCTGAGAGCGACGAGGCACGAGGGCCAATAAAATGAAGACAAAAGATATTGTACTGTCCGCCATTTTGGAATAAGGTGTATTTGCTTTAGCAAATCCCTGCTGATAAAATTATTAATTTTGTTTTCATTTGTGAACAGGGGGTGTCATTCAAAGGCATCTACAATGTGTTATCCACACAACCTGTACTCAACAAGGTGAGTAAAATAACTGGGTCAAAACATAACGATTAAAATGAGTAAAAAAAATCAACTTGGAGATAAGCGCCTGAGTTTTGATTTTGACTAAAAATCATATGTGGGTCGAAGTTTTATGGTTCCTTCGCCTTGCTTCTTGTCCCTAACAATTACCTTGAACTCCTTCAAATTGCGAATTGCCATTTTTATTTAGGGGCGAAAGGAAAACTTGTAAACAGATATTTTTAGTTCCTCATTTCCAGTTTGCAAATGGTGCAGTTTTATTTTAATATAGTCAACTCTCACCTTGCGGACACCCCGCTATGCGGACACTCGCTATACGGACAAAATTTGATCCCGGGGAAAAGGTTGACGAAAATGACTCCCGTACGGACCTCACTAAACAGACACTACGACGCCCCGAGCGTGTCCGCTATAACGAGAGTTGACTTGTGGTCATTGGGAGGGGGAGTGGGGTGCGAGGGGTCCTAACTGTAGTTATAGGAATTTTGTGTCACATCCATACAATATCATTTCTTTAATTCTATTTTCTATTCCAAACACATATCACACACATCTATCTTGTCACTGATTCTGAATTTCACTTTAATTATGTTTTCACACTCACAATAAATATTTTTTTAATTTTTCCCACAGTTGACAACATACACAACACTCATGCAAGCCAGTACTAACAAGATGGAGACATACATCAGAAACTGCACCGACCCTTGCTTTCCATGGTAGACTGGCTGGATCACAAGAGTCAGAATTTAACAATCGTAAAATGACTAATTAAAACAAATTATGAAAATTATATCACAATGAAGAGGGGCACACTAATATATTACCACAGTTAATGGGGTAGGAATGGTTATAAAGCTTGGCAAACTTGAAAGGAGCAAAGAAAGATTACAAAACTTATGTTGGAAGGTTTATGACCCACACATGCACAATTTTTTGTTTTGCAACTCAGACACTTTAGTTGAATTTCCCAACTGTCATGTTTCTATTGGTAAGTTGCTTGGATGCATTTCAAAACCTATTTTGTTTTGTGCACAGTCAAGCCCGAAAAAGTAAACAAAAACATATCACAAAGAATTTCGCCAGGCTTCATAACCATTTCCCTTTATTAACTTTGATCATTCTCCATTTTTTTTCTTACCATGAAACTACAAAAACCACAAGTACAGTATTAGTCCAATGTTTGCCTAATGAGAGAGTCAAGTGATGGTACTCCATGTTAGTTACATGAACATGAGTCTTTCTCAAGAATTCTCTCACCTGGACCATTACACCAGAAAAACTCATTTAACATCACTGTTTTATTGCCTTGTAATCTAGTAAAAACCAAACTAATGTTTTTTGTTTAGAATTTCAAAATTGTTTTATACGATAAATTTAAAAATACCACGTATGAAATGCAATAATATTAATAATAAAAATCGTTGAATAAAATAATTGTTTTGGCAATTTTCATTTAATTATTTGATGTCCATCTATGAAATATAGTCCACAAGTTTTGCTAATGTTTCTCATTTTAAGAAATGTCTTAATGAAATTCCACCAGCTAAAGCGGCAAATGCTGTGACAGTGGTAAGAAACACAGGCACAGTCGGCAGCCAGCTTTGAAATGTTGTTAGTTGACAGGGAACAGGGGGGACATCCTGTGATGGGGGCTCAATTTGATGGACCTCCTCTGCCGCTATCTTCCCCATAGCAAAGAGCACCTCCCTTGCTGCTCTCTCTCCTGCTTGAACTGCGCCATCCATGTACCCTACAAAGCAGATACAGTAAAATTCTGGTTATAAGACCTAGGCTTACACAACTTCATAAGGGGTTTTGGGTGGGCTTATAATTGGAGGGGTTTATATCCGGGGGGAGGGGGGGGGGGGCTTATAAGCGGAATAAAAAAAATGTTTTGAAACGAGAAGCGGCAGCAGTGTTGTTCGAAATATGCTTTTAAGTTGAGAAGTCACAATAAAGCAACATTTAGCCCTGTTCAGTAATGTCATCCAGCAGACGGATTTATATCCAAGGGTGGGGCTTATAACTAGCAAGCACAATCTAGGGGAGGGGCGTGGCTGGCCTGGGCCCCCTCCTTATTTTTGGTAAATATATTTTTTATATCTCCTCCTGCTACAAATTTTTGGTACAAACAAAAAGAGCCCCCTCTCCTGTTGGTTCAAGATCTGGATCCACCAGTCCATAAATATTTATTAATGCATCATTGAATGCCTTACCTGACCAAACTGTAGCAGTTTCTGTACCAGCAAAGTACACTCGGCCAATTGGCTCGCGTAAAACTTTGCAATACTTAGTCATCACGCCACATGGCATAATGCTGACATAGCATCCTCCAGAATACTTCTCGGCTGGCCAGTTCTTGTCGATGTAATGATATGGATGATGGGCCTCCTCGCTGTCAAACACCTTAGCATATTGTTCGCATATCGCTTTCTTCCTTTCTTCTTGGGTTTTAGTACACCAATAACGAGCTTGGTTGCCAATGATAAAGCTGACAAAAATGACAGTCATTAAAAACTGATATTGTGGTAGTAAAAGCCCGAAAGTACTTCTACATTGCACCAGACTTTTAGCCAGGTGGGAGTCCAGGACTCCTATAGATGACCACTTTTCAGAAAAAATTAATACGAATAATGGTATACAGACGTTTTTTTTAGCAAATTTGGAAATCTTTAGATGCCTTTGCACTCATAACTGCAGAAAAGCACCTTGCATGCTCCTCAGGCCCTCCTACGGGGAAAGTCAGGCCTTATAAAAATTTTGGACTCCCACTTTTTAAATCCCGGCTAAAAGCCTGCATTGCACACATTCTTCTTAAACTCATTAATTCATCAAGTTAAAACAAAGAAAATCATAACGGTGAAGGAGGTTTGGATACTTGGTCTTAATAACCATAGATATTTATACAATTTTTTATTTCTGTTTACTCTTATAGTTTTTGTTTTGATTGAGAAGATATATCAAACAGTCAAGACAGTGTTTCATCGGCTATCGAAACATCTCAAATTTCATCAAAAATACTCCACTGTACGTCATATTTTCAACTCTCTTCTCAGTGTTTGAATATTCTGATGAAACACTGTCTCTCGTGTTTGAAATATTACTTGACAATTGAATACAGATACAAAAACTAACCTCATAATTGCTGGATATGACCCATCAGGTTTTGTGTCATCCACAGTGACATAAGAAGGACTAGAGTCAGAAATCAGCACCCCATTAAGTCCTTTTTCACGCCAGAATGCATTCTTGTAAAATGTCACCGTCTTTATGACTGAACCCATTGGTATTCTCTGGATCAGTTGATTTTTTAAGGGAGGGAGGGGTGGATCAAACGACACACTGTTGAGAAGTGCTTGAGGCATGGCACTTATCACAAACTGTGCTTGGTATTTTTTGCCGTCTTCACAGGTAACAACTACGTGATCAGCATCTTGCTGCAGGTGACATACTGGGCTGTTCAAAACCACCTAAAACCATAAAAAAGAGTATTTGCTATAAATATTGACACTTGAGATTAGATGGTTCTAAAACTCCCTTTTTGTCCAAAAAAACTTGAGAAATAAGTTGGTTTCTAGTTTCTTGCAGCCAACAAGGCACTGAAAGTAAAACTCAACTCTGGTAAAATTTGGTCTGTTGTAAAAAGGGGATAACTTCACTGTGGCTTGGGGTTCCTGTGGCTTAATATGGATTGAGGGATCATGTGACTATTGTGAAATTCACATGACTGTAATAAATTAGTAAAGATTTGGATTTTCTAAAATAATCAAATATATTCTAAACACCAAAAAATGGACCGTGTTTTGCAGTTGAATCTTCTACAAGAAAAATTATCAATAAAAGCAAATGATCAACTTTCGTGACTCCCGACGTGGCTTAAGCTCATTTTTAGGGTCCATACCCTAAGGAAATAAATTATTCATGTATGAACCCTACCCCCATATATTATGTTAACAATATTGTTGGCAAAATAAGAAAGAAAAGTGATTTACCTTATCTCCGAGTTTGTCTTTAATTCTGTTGCTAATTTGTTGAGATCCTCCAATAAATTTTCTCTCCTGGCCAGCATCTTCAATAGCTGCGACCCTGAGTACTCCATCACCAGACTTGAGGTACCACAAATAATACAACAACGACATGTCCTCGGGTTCGGCGGCCATTGCATCATTGTAGACTTGCACCATACGTTTCTTGGTGTAATTTGTCCAGCATGTCTTGTCGAGAAACTCTTTCACTGTCATACTATCCCATTCGGAAGCTTTGGGTGCCTTCCACGGCTCATCCAGAGGGATTTCTTCACCCATCTTATCCAAAGTACGAATCATGTTGTAATAATCTAAAATTGCGATAGGGTTCCACGTCGACACATCTCCAGAAAATACTCGCCTCTTACCATCCAGAAGCTCAACAGTGCTGCCTTCATTGTAAACTTTGTAAGTTTGAATTCCTAGTTCTTTAGCGACACGTAAAATTCTGTTTTGAGTTGGTCCGACATATGCTCCGCCCAAATCGGTGTATTTAAATTTGGGGTCTTCTAGAGTGTTAGTTCTTCCTCCAACCCGATTTCTTGCTTCTAAAACAGTAACAATGATACCATGTTCCAGAGCTAGTAATTTAGCAGCACAAAGACCACTTATTCCGCCGCCAATAACGATAACTTCGACCGGTTTCTCCATCTTGGACCTACACTGACTGGCACTGTCTGGATGTCGCAAAGAAATATTTTTGGCTTGGCCGATCAGCTCCTCTGTGGACCCCTGTTGGGATCTCAGTATTTTTTTTGTCGGAATAGAGTATGGTGGGTGGGGTGGGTACGGAAGGCAAAAACGCATTTTTATAAGGTTATTATTTTTGTTGGCGAGTTTTTAATAGAAGGATACAGAGAAAACGATGTTTATTTCTTTATTTCCCACAAAAACGAACCTTTTAGTACTCCTAGCCTGGTTTTACAAAATGTTGGCGCTAAGCAATGGTCCTACGCAGCCCCTCCCCCAGGTATATTGAGTCCATTCGAATCAATTCAGTTCTCTTGGACACTCGATTTTTTATCTTGAGCTGTTTAAACACTGGTGTTTCTTGTTCTCTGATCAGATGGCTACAGTTGTAAGTATCATTGTTCATCTTTGTGTTGATTTAGTTTACAAGGGTGTAGCAATAGTCACCAATAGTTTTTCTATATTGAAGTCACTGGGAAAATCAACTAATTTACGAACATAACAAACCCAGGACAATATCAACTTTGTACGACGAGGTGATGAAACAATATGAAAAGATTTTTCATAGCAGGCACTTTGTTGAGGGCGATTTCTTGATCTTGATCTTATGTTGTAGTATGAAGAGTCTTTCTTGCTTGCTATACAGTTCGTGGAAACCTGTAACCCTTTCTATGGCGACCGAAAATTACCGAAGAAAATTGCAATTCTTCTTAATAGACAATGAAAAATTGAGGAAGCGGAGATTGAATATTGATCAGGCATCGTGGGAGGGGGGGGGGGGGGGTGGGAATGGGAAGGGACAGTTCTCAAGGAAACCCATCCCTTGCTCCGCTGCCTATTACCTTATTTTCTCTGTAGGGTTTCCAAACTAAAAACCATAATTTTATTTTGTCTTATATATTTAAGGTGAAAATTTACTCATGAAAACAAGCCATAATTTGTCATCTCAAAACCTAAATTTAACCATTGCAACCCCTCCCCCCGCAACAGTAGCTATGCAGTGATCTCAAATAAGTTCATAGGCTGAGATCCAAAATGAAATTAACAAACTTGTGTTTTTTAATTCACACCATGACTTGATTGTTGGGTCAGCACTTTACACGGACCGACAATGACACGGAGACGAAACGCACAAAACGACAAGGCGAAGAGCACAGAGCCAAACATCCGACTGTCGAATGTGAGAAAGCAAGCGCGCCATGCTGTCACCATGTTACCCCGCAAGCCAGCCAGCGTGCCAAAATACATGGCCGTCAATCGATGCGGCGCCGGACCGTCACACGAAACGAAACGACGGAAAACGCCCACTGACAGCGCAAACGACCCGGTACAGTAGTGGTCCGATCGGGCCGTGAAACGAAAGGCGAAACCGCATCGCTTCGATTCGGTACAAAGAAACCGTGCCAGTAAATAGCCTCAGGTAACAGCTCTCACAAGGTCTCACATGAAAGGCTCACTACCTAGGCTCGATTCCAGCGCGGAAAATGAGCCCGCGCCCCCCCCCCGAGGAGGAAAAGACGGACGAGGAGGGGCGGAAATCGAGCCTACTCGCTACCCTCCAAGAGAAAAACAGGAGCAATGCCCCCTGACCCCCAAAACTATTTAATTCAATATCCATACCCACCCCATGGAAGGTCATTGGAAATTCCGAAGGGGTTGGGGGTCTCAAAGGCCAAAATTTTTAAAGCACAAAGTATGGGACATAACTGGAATTTCCAAAGGGGTGGGGGGATTCAAACCAAAAAAACCTTATAAAACCAAATTGATTGCAAGGCTGGTACAACGGCAGGAGGGCAAGATTTATTGGTCAATATTTGGGAGGGGTATGGATATTTTCTGGAACAACACAATGAGGAAAGACTAGAAGTGAACATTGTAGCCCATTCCAGGCATTCAGTTAGTTGGGGAGCAACGCGAAAACGGCGAGTGGAAAATTAGGGGAGGGGCCCTCACCTTAGTCCCCTCACCATTTTTCTTCATGGTAATCCAGCTTTTCGCCCTGCTCCCCGACTAACCGAACCCCTGGAACAGGCTAGGAACATTAGAACCATACGTGCTCCTCCACCCAACAGTAGCAACTGCTACACTAGAGGACCAGGACCAATAGAATAACAAGCTTGTGAGAGGTGCTACACTTCTGTCATTGTTGCCAATGATTTTTTTCTATCTCTACGTCAGCGTCACGAGTTTCAAGTGGAGATGACATGTGAGGGTTGCTCGGGAGCTGTCACCCGTGTGTTGAACAAAAAAGGTAAATACTGGTACCCCTCAGAGGTACCCTTAAGAAAGGTCCTCACTTTAAATTTTTGGGGAAAGATTTTGGTGTATACTGGGAATTTCATGATGAAAATTAATTGGAAATTATATCCCTTTTTTTCTCACCAGGCGAACAGAACATCGAAATTGACATGGACAAGCAGCGTGTTTATGTGACATCTACATTGTCATCAGATGAACTGCTGGAGACGATTAAGAAGGCTGGAAAAACATGTTCCTACATTGGCACAGCTTAGGAATGTGATGGATGGAACATTTAGTATTATTGCCTTGATGCCATAACAAGGAAATTGCTTTGTTCCCCAAAAGTTCACTGTAGCAATGGATAAAATGACTAATTTTGCAGAGTTTTTGGCAATACATAAATTTATTTAGCGCTTTCGAAGGCGACTTGTTAAAAGTTTGAGTCAAGGGTATAAAATTAAAATTTAACTTGAAATAAATAAGTTGTCTGTAACATGTCAGTAAATTATGCAGGCACCTCCTGCCACCACTATCACCCATAATAATTCTCCTTCAATATATGGGGTGACAGCTCAGGGGCGGATCCAGGAGTTTTCGATTGGAGGGGTCCAAATTTTTGATCCAGGAAACACTGTTGCACACCCCCCCCCCCCCCTAACAGTTGCGCTTGCATGTTATAATTCCTTGGCCCCTTACCGTGTACATGAATTCTTCTCGCCAATATACTTATTTATGGGCAAAGTCGTAGCAGAAATAGGCCTGAACACGGTTTTCAACGCCATCTTGACGAGTAGGCAAAGCGGGTAAAAATTACAGTGTTTGTATGGGAATCGGACGGCAAATATATTTTACAGAATTGAATTCTGGACAACTTATGAATTATAAAGTTAAGATGCTTGGCAAAAGTTTTTATTCGCCAAGTTTGAAGGCTGTTGCTGGGCTAGAAGGCGTTCATTTACGTTTTAATTTTTCCATACATAATGCCATCCCTAATTTGCACACTTTTAATTGTGCAAAATTAAAATTCTTGGACCCTGCTCGAATTGTTTTGAGATTCCACCCAAAAAGTTTCATACTGAAAACAAAGCTCTTCACAGATCTATTAGCTATCTGTGTAATGTCCCTTACTGTAGATTAGGTTGAATTCACACACACACAACACCCAATCAGCGACCAACAAAGATCTCTGTGCACAGAGCTACACTAACAGTGCATATACAGAGGCAACGGAGCGCTTTAGAAAGTGGTGGTGGTTGAGGCGGGGGGGGGGGGGGGTTGTTGTACACTAAGTGAAGCCCAACCTCCCCCCTGGGAGGCGCATACCTCTACCTATATTTCCCAAAACGTCTTCTGCATTACCCCTTTGCAACAGAGTCCCTTAGGCAGTTCAGACGATCCTGCTTCATGGTGCTTTTTGGGTAGTTTTTAGTGCAGAATGCACTATGTGATGGTTGGTGGGGCGCACCCCAACCACTAACCACACCACTAACCACAAGCCACACCGCTAACGCGGGAACAATCACCAAAAAAAAAAACGAAAGGGGAGGGATGGAGAGCACCTGACCGGGCCGAGGAGTCAACGAACACAATGAAGAACCAAGGGAAGCACATGCCTCCTGTGGACACAACGGCACGCATGCGCAGATCAGTCTCTCACGAAAGCTCTCGAGGGAGCCGCGCCACGAGACAGGGCGAGAGAGAATGGAATGCGCGAGGGACAGCACCTGAACCGAAACTCTGTGCTGTCGCCCGCAAATCCGACCACCAGATCCGGAACGAGACTGACACGCCGGCGCCACTGATCGCACAAACAGTGACGGGAGACCCGGGGCTCATGCGGGATCGAGATCCGTGGCGAGACGCCCAGCGACGCGACACCGACTCCGTCACTCCCCGCTCCATCGGCACCCGCTCTCGTGGGGCTCGACCGGCTCACCTGTCCTCGGCGCGAGGAGGGGAGCGCGGACGCGTCGGGACACCAGGGCCAGTGGTGAGTCGTCTCGTGCAGACCCTGTCCGTGTCGCGGAGCGAGGGAGTGTCGTGAGGAGTAGGACACCAGGAGAAGTAGCCGTGAAGCAGAGTAAGCTAAAACGAATTAACATCTCTTTGTTCAATTGCACTGCACTTACCAAATCATCGAGATTTTTTAGTCATCGGAGGGCAGAAAATTTTTACGCTCTGAAGTCGCCGATGCCACAGGCAATGTGGAGTACAATCCACTAGGCTAATATGGCTCTTAACTCCATATAGTGCTTTTGACTTTGGTCTATAAGGTAAAACGATTTAATTCTGTTGACAGATGTTCTTTCTGTAATGGCATCCATTTTAAGAATGGGCCTATTGATTAGCAGGACAGACTATTCTGATTAACCACTTTGCCCTTCACAGAAACAAGTCAAGAAGCTAGACCAATCCAAAAAATCCAACAACTTTATTGAAACCCAGATGCCTTACAGAAAGCAATTTCTTAAAGCAGCTTTCATTAACACCCTAAGCTGTATTGGTCACAGACCTGAATGCAAATAATTACAATAAAAATATGATAGCACAGTCTGCCCAACCAATGCCCTCCCTCACAGTCAACCCACTTTCCTCCCTCCCACCCATAAGGCTTTTTTCTGGGTTTTTGATGATAAATATCTTAAATTTTAGATTTTTTCCAGTACTCTAGGTTTGATCTTATTTTCTCACTGATAAATATATTATTTGCTAATAAATTATAGTTTGTTTCAGTTTCATTTCAAAATACTCTACTTCGAACAACTTGTCAATATTACCTCAGCTGATAAACCATCATAATGAACAAAAATAATTACCGGTGTTACATGTACAAGAACATAAATTCTATCCTTTTTTGAGCTTCCCAAGTTATTGTGATCCCATTCAGAAAACGTTTTAACACTGCGAGGCTCTACCAACCCTTAAATTCTGCTTTTTGTATACAAGGGATGTCGAATGGTAAATGCGAGACTTTGCGAGACTATCTTTCCTGCGAGCCCGAGACCTTTTTAGCCTTGCAAAAGAAATAAAGACTCTGAGAAGGCATCAAAGAAAATTTGAGATAATGAGACCCTGAAATTTGGCTAAAATTTTGCGAGACACACTTTTTGAAGGACCATTCACCACCTCTTATACACTGCCAAGAAATCCAGCAAAAGTGAAAAGTCTATTCAATTCATAAAAACACACTGACTCAAAACAAGGAGGGTGATGATTGTGTCTTTACAAAACAACAAAAATTATGGAATCCTTTTGTGATTAAAAAGAATGAGATATTCAACCTCGGGGCTAAGAATGTTACCCTAGGAAACAGAGATTTCCTTTTCCTCACCAAAAAGCAAGAGGATTTTCTATTGTGCGCATAATTTTGGATCAAATAAGCCAATAAAAATTTTGCTGTTTTATCAAAGGATTGAAACAAACCCATCAATTAATTGTTATTGCCCTCTTTTCTATCTGTCTATCTGAGATTCTAACAGTAACATGTGGAAGTCCCCTCTCTCCTGCCTCTGAGTGAGCAAGGAATTTCCTAGGGTAAAGAATGATTTTTTAAACAATGTTCAGAATACCAAACATTAGCTCACTTCATTTCCTTCTTATTAAAAAAACAATGCCATAAACACTTGCAAATAATCAAGTGAGCTATTGTAATGGTTTGAGAAAAAATAAACTCCAGGATAATGAAATCCATAATCTCCACTAATGATCTTTGCCAGATTTCAATTTCAATTTGTCCTGTGACTCTGAAATTAGTCATAACAACAAGGGGATTCTTGATTCATTGTGTTAGTGATTCCATCGCCATTTTAGTTCCTACAGCTATTATACACCTTTTCCACCTCTGAGGCTCACATTACCGTCGCTTGCATCTAAGCGTGAACACTCCCCGCGGAAACATGATCAAACTGGGTATCAAAAGTGGCATGATTCGTCATCAAACATTGAAGTTTGGCAGACCATAATGGCAACTTTCGTGCTGATAGTTCAACACATTCCAGTTTCAAAACTGTGGAAAGATTGGATGTTAAGACTTCTTCTGACAAATTGATCCTGATCTGTGTCGATATGATTGCAGGTTCACTTGAATCACTTCTGGTGTAAAGTTTCGCCTGTACTCAGTGTTTATGGTGAGCATTTAGGCAACGAAAGTTGCCTTCACAGTCTGCTAAACTTCAACGTTTGATGATGAATCATGCCACGTTTGATTCCCAATTAAATCAAGTTTTTGGGGCAAGTGTTTACGCTTAGATGCAAGTGACGGTAATATATAATTTGGATGTTTTAAATTTAGCAAGCATGTTGCCTATGGTCCTGTAATCAAGAGTTCACCATGTGAGAGGTACTCAAAAGCATATAAAGGGCCTCTAATCAGTTGTGAAGGGCCTCAAAAACAACATGAACCTTTCTTGAGTTGCTCCACGTAAAGTCAGAACATGGTAATACAAAGGAAAAAATCCAATCAAAAGAAAAATTCAGAGCTTGGTGGGCTCTGAATTTCTTTCGAGTTTTTTCAAACATCTTTGCAATAATGTCTTCACTTTACTCTATCAACAGTTTAAACAAGATTTCATTCATGCACACTTCACTTGCAAATTATGAAAAGCACTTTTGATATACATGATGGTGTTGCAAACTGTATCAGGAATACTACTTGATTTTGATTGTGATTTTATCAAATGTTAACATATTATAAAGTATGCAAACTAATTTTACTTCAACACCAACACTCATCAACTGTATGGATTATACTAGAATTTCTACTAACACCAGTATGAAAATATCTGGGCAAAAACAAACAGTAATGATGACAAAAAAGATTGCAAGTTTAGAATTAAGATCCCTGTACACCTGCATATTATTTACTTTAAACTTACAAGCCTGTGAATCTGCAACAAAATATTTAAACTTTGCCCCAATAAAATCAGAATTAATCTATTTGTACCTCAAAGTAAATCCTATGTAACAGTTTTATGTATGTTACATACCTTAACTGATAAATAAACCTTTGGAACTGTACACATTGTACATCATAAAAATTTCATCACCTGATAAAGTATTTTCAAAACAAAATTTACACACCAGTAAAAACCCTGAAGTAATTTGACCCTTACAAACAAAAAATATCACATTCAAACATTACTCTCTTCCCCCAAAAGAAAATATTAAGCAAATTGCATTTTGCTGTCCTTTTACAGCTCCATTTGGTAGATTCCACGTCAACATGGCCAGTGGCTTTGCAACAGCACCTCACCAAGATTTAACCTCAAGCTGCCAGATGCATATATGGCAGAAAATCTGCTGAACTTGCAGAAAACGAGCTTCTCGCAGAAAGGATCTGGGCTGCTAAACAAGAGCTGCATGGCAACAGTCAAACCAAGCCAACACCTAGAAATCCAGGCGACTATCTCCAGTTGAGTTTCACCCTGATTTCAACTTTTCCAGAGATGTGGCCTTTGGCGTGCCATCTTCTGTTTTGCTTGCTGGATTCCTCTGCGCCTTTGACTTACGAACAGCCGACCTCCATAACCACCTGACCTTTCTTTTTGTTTCGTCGTCATTTTCAGGTGCTGACGACGATTCACTTTCAGTGGTAGAATCTTGCCTCTTTCCAAACCAACTCAATCTCTTTTTTGACTTTCCAGTTGGTGACTCGGGTAGGCCGCCATTCACAGCTGTTTCATCCACTTCTAACTGCCCACAAGTTAACAACAAATGTTCTGAAGGCTGGCCTGAATCTTTTGATTCTACTGCAGCATCACACATAGCACCTGCTCCTAAATGACGACTTGGGTGACCATCACTCATATCAAAAGATTTAATTTCTGTTTCTGGCGTGACATCATCATGGTCATTATCCAGTTTGTCACACTCCAGGTCGACCGAGTTTTTTTTTACACTGGGAGATTCATTTTGAGCATCAAATGTGCCGACATTGGCAGTTACAGTGGAGTACGTAGGAGGAAGATCTTCTTTGCTTTCTTCCACTGTGTTGATCTGTGACATGGTTTTCCAAGGACTCGCACTGGAGGAGATTTTTCTTCCCGAACTCACACCAGCCACATTAGCAACATTAACAAGAGCTGCTGCTATAGCGGAACCGGTGTGAGGGTGTGTCCCATTACTTTTTCCAATACCAAATGAGGTCTGCGACATGATCTGAAATCCACACAGTGATTCTATTTGAGACCATCTGTGCTGCCTTTCCTCAAGCTCATTGGTAACTTCAGCAAGAGCTGATCTGATAATTTAAAAATTCCAAATCAGAAAATTAAAAAAATACGTAAAGCCGTTTAATTTTGAGATGTGATTTAACTGGATAACAGTACTCACAGTGCGAGGCAGTGAGGCGTACGATTCATTCTGATTAGCCTAAATAGCACTTTGGTTAGCCTAAATGGCACTCCGGTTATCCTAAATAGCACTCCCATTAGTCTACAGTTAGCTTACCGGTAGGTACCGGTACCTTGTGGTTAGCCTTTTTATTTGGAGTAGGGATTCCTGCCTTGCATGCCTCGCCTCACCTGCCTCGCTGCCTTGCACATTTGTAAGACTCACTTGTACTCTGAATAGTTTAGTTTTATCACAGAGTTTTCTTGCTTTCTCATATAAAACATATGATGCTGACCATGTCAGAATCAAGACCTACCTTGCAGCAAGGATCTTCTGATCAACCTCATCAATTGACAGATCATGAGCCAGGCGAAGTGATCCAATCAAGCTATTCCGTTTCTTCTTTATTCTCTCACACTATTTATTATGAAGAAACGTAAAAAGAAATCAACATCAAGTGATTATCGGTGACACCGATGCTATAGGAAGTTTTTTTATGATGAGTGAACAATGAAGATATTTAATCATGTTCTATTCACTTTTTCACGATCCCATAATACACCTTATTTACCCCCCAAAATTTTGCATAGGCATTGTTTTCAATTTCTCTCGGAATGATTGTACGCCATTGTAAATCCCCCCCAAAAATTCAAAACAATGCTTATCCGAACATTTTGGGGGGTAAACAAGATGTATTATGGGAACGGTGAAAACAGCGAATTAAAAAATATCCATACCCACCCAAAAGAGGGTCATTGAAAGTTCCAATGAGGGGGGGGGGAGGAGAGGGAAGAATTTCTAGAGGGGTTGCAGGGGAGGGGAGGGAGAGGAGAGGGAGGAGTGGGAGTTTAAATATTATCTGGAGTAACACAACCTGCTTGTGTTCCTGATTGAAAAAAAAAATGTTTTTCTTCATATTCAGCCTGGGCTGAACATTCAACTTTTTTAAAACTCATTTCATACCAAAGACAAAAATTATTTTTTGTCAAATAATGTTACAATGTACATGTTGCTTAGTTATAACAAGGTGATAGGTTCAAAACTTACTGCTTCTTTTGCTTCCTTCATTTGTTTCAGAGCAACAGTTCTTTTATGCTGAAAGTGCTTAGTTTCTTTATCAAACGTCATCTGAAGCCATTGCTTCAGAACAGATGGTGCCTTCCATGACTGATATTCAAGTTCTTTCTCAGCCTTCCTCAGAGCTCGACGAACCTAAAGTAGTGTCACAAACAAAAGTAGACAATTTAATTAACTGCACTGGTTGAAGAAATTTGTACAGCATTCTTCTTTAGGGGGCATCTTAACTGTAGTGACCTAGTAATTTGGGTATTGGCCTCTGGATGGAGCTTTCTAAGTTTAAACACTGGCTGGAGTCATTGTGTTAGGGTTCACAGTACATCTCTCTATATGGGAAGTGTCCAGAAAGCTGTGGGGGGAACCTCGCAACAGCGCAATGAGGGGGGGGGGAACTAGCATCCAATTCAGGGGGTGGCAGTCTCTTGCTCTTGCTCTAAATCAGATTTTTTTCAAAGTTGATTTTAAACACTCAGTAAACTGGATATGAGTTAACATGTTGTAAATGTTCAGTTCCAGAAATATCCATACCCACCCCATGAAAGGTTATTGGAAATTCCAAAGGGTTGGGGGGTCTTGAAAGCCAAATTTTTTTAAGGAAAGTATGAAGCATAACTGTAAGAGTCTCTTCACGCTTAATAGACACCAGAGTCAAGCACCTGCACTTATGAGCCACCCTGATCTTTTGACCACAGTTCTGTCTCCTTTGTTTAAGATTAACTTTTACATTCATTGATTTAGACATACCTGCGCCAACTCCTCCTCTGCAAGCTTAAGCTTTTGCATTTGTTCTTCCGTCCCTGTGCGAGTTTCAGACAATAACTGGGCATCATTCTGTAAATGAAGATTGCATTTGATTTCTATTCCATTTGAATTTTGTTAGAACGTACATGACAATTTGTACATAAATGATCACAAGGTACATGGCAGTTTTTTCTTATCTTTTTATAATATCATTATCATAATCTGTAGATTGCACTGACTCTCAGAATTAACTGTAGGATATTTTAGCCAATGAGAAGACAGATAGTGACTACAATCCATTGAAGATGTTAGCTATAAAGAAAACACTAAGCCCAACACCAAGCACAGCTGACTTTTCTGGCCTTCGCAGCTCTAAAGGTTACCTAAGTCTTTGTTTTCATGTGAAATTTTAGCCGGATTTAATTCTCTTTCCGCAGGTAAAATTAGCCAGCAGCTGGCCCTTAGCGACAACCCTGACAATGTATTTTATTATCTTTGTTATTGGATACCTTTGATATTTGCAACTCTTCATTAAGTCTTGCTTCCAAATCAAGTTTTTCTGCAATAGCTACTTGATGATCATCTTCAGCTTTAGCCAACCTAAAATAGCAAATGGTTCCATGTGCATCACATCAGACACAAATTTCAACCAACATTGTGCTGATGTTGGACAATAAATGAAAAACGATTTAAGTTTTTCTGTTTTTCAGAAAAATCCCCTTCATGATGAATTTTGAATAATAATATTGACACTCCCCTTACGGGGCTTTTCAGTGACAATAAATTACCGTAGAAATAACAATTTTAAAGTTATAAAAATTACAATGATAAACATTACTGACAATGATAAAAAACAGAAAAAATTGGATAAAATGAATTACTCCTAATTAATCTATGTTAAAAACTCCTCCATTAATTTTGATTTTAAATGAAATTTAAAAGATGACAGAAATAGTTTTAAAGAGTTTTTAAGTTCGATGTGAGGTTATTCCAAATGTTCACTGTTCTATAATGAAATGTTCTTTGACCAGAGGCAGATTTAAAAAGGGGAATATTATAAATGCTTACTGGAAATGCTACATTTATGCCAAAGAAATGTACATCATTCTTTTTATCATTGTCATAATCAAATGCCCTCCACTTCACATGGATAACAAGTCCAGAATCAAATGCACAGCCCGCAGGTGTTGTATGGGTGGTTGTATAAATTTAAGATACCTTGTTTGTAACTCCTGAAGACCATCCTCAGCCTGTTGCAATATTTTCATGTCTTTCATCATGCGTTCCATTTGTTCCTTGGCTTTGCGTTTCTGTAACACAGCTATCCAACAACCAACAGTAGCAACCAGCACAGAGAATGCTACAACAACATCCTTCAGAAGGCTGTGCCCTGAAACTGAGAAATTAATGGACTTTTTATTGTTATTTTGTTAATACTGGCATTTGATCCCATAGCAATAAAAAATAAAGTCCTGGTTGCAATCCTAGGGATCGGTCTGTAGCATAGAGTGACTAGAAGTATTGCTACTCCCCTGGATGTGATGCTAGTCCATCGCAGGCTCCCCACTTCTCTCCTGCCCAGCTTTTTTCATGTAGGTACCCAATCCCAGGGGGGGGGGGGGTACTCCGGCTTGTAAATGACGGGGATGATCGAATGGAGGCAAAACTAAGGACCCAAAAAAATCCCTAAGTCTTACGACATTACCCAAAAAAATCCCTGGACCAAAAATAACCCCTAAAAAATACCTTGTCAAATTACCCCTAAATTGCCAGGAGGGGCAATAACATAACACAAAGAACTCTTGTTTTGTTTATACATCATACCATAAATACGCCAAGGCCGCGCCAAGGCACTTTAGTTCGTTTTTAATACCCCCAAAATCCTCCATTTAAATCAAGTCACTCAAAAAAATACTTGCCAAATTTTCCAACCCCAAAAAATCCCGGAATCGAAAATTTCAAACCCAAAAAAATCCTTCGATCATCCCCGTCATTAACAAGCCAGAGTACCCCCCCCCCCCCCCCGGGTACCCAATATTACTTCTGGATGGAAAGGGACACTTGAAAGTTACAACCTTACTATACAAATGTAAGTGTCTTGTCCAAGAACAGACCTGTTGAGGTTGAACCTACAGTGTGTGATAGCACAGCTACAGCATGTCTGTTACCATCCAAACAAAAGGTCGTTATTGAAGGACTTTCATGTGTGTGCTAGCTCAGGGGGTTTTTCCTTTTAATTCCAGACTTCTAGATTTTAAATCTTCACTATAGCTCATCTGACATATTTTTCATTATATGTTGTTTATCTCTCAGCTTGATGAATGTGACCCCTAAAGAGCAAGTGAATCTTTCTTTCTTATGTTTGCTACTATAATTTCATTTTCAACTCATCCTGACTAAAAAAAAAACAATAATGTATGTTGAACTTCACAAAGTTTTTGCAAGTACAATCTCAACTGAGATCCTTTTAAAATAAAATGTGTTACATTATCGATATTTCACTGAGTCTCTGTTTTAATCCACCACCTGCAGAATTTTAAACATTGACCAAGAACAAATTAATATTGGCTTGTTTCCACAATTGAAAAGAACAATGTTGCAAAGAAAATATTGAACTGATCGAAAATTTGAAAAATATAGCATTCGCCTTAAAATATGTCACACAGAAACAAATTATTTAAGAAAGGCCAAATTTGTACAAGCTTAAAAAATGGCATAAGATGGCATAAAAACACCACTGTGCAGATCTATTTGAAGAAAATTTTAAATACAACCACACCCTTAAGCCGCCTTTTGTGGCTTTAATAGTCTTGACAGACAAACCTTTACATGAAGCATTTAGAAGCTACTTTCTACATATTTTTAAAGCCAAAGAGACAAAAAATGATCAACTTACAACAAATCAAAGTGTAAATTTTTAGTAAAGCATGTTGCTGAGAATAGTGAACATTTTTTACGAAAGCAAGTCAAATGTAAGGCTACTCACCAAATGGTGGTCCGAAAAGAACAATGTCCATGGCGCGTAAGCCAATTTTCTTGCGATGTTTTGGATCCTTTATTCCCAGTTCGTTCTGCAGTAAACCATTCTCCTCTATCGCCAGCCTGCACATCACAAATGAAAGACAGCTTCACTAAATTTATAATAAAACCCAACAACACAAGCCAAACTTAACCCAAATATGGAACATAGTTACACCTTATGTGTAACTTTGTACTTTTATTGCGAAATGAATTCACACATAACTACTGTGGACATTGAATTAACAATAATCACAAATAAAAAAATATATTTTAAAATATAAATTAATGTGCTCCAAAAATTTCAATATTCCCTTCGGCAAAACTCTGCAAAAAGTGCAAGAAATGGTTTGTATATTGTAAGATTCAATGTTGTTGATTAATCCTAAGTTTCTCAAAACCTGATTGCAGTTGACAGCTGCATGTGTTATTGAGAATTGAGACTAAGCCATATTTCTATCAAACCACCTGGTTGATTACAGATTCCATCATTAGCCATGCAATTTTCTTAAATGCATTCATAAACACTGTCGCGGTAATCCTTTACACGCTCTATATAAATGACAATTTTGGAGGTTGTGAAATTTAAACTAAAGCTTGCTTGCAGGTAATAATCGATTTAAAGAAGCTCATAATTACAGTAGCCAAAAACTCTAATTAAAATTGCTTTTCCTAAAGAATGAAATTCAAGACATGCGATTTTTCATGTTTCCACACTGCTTTCTGTGAAAATACAGCACTTAAAAAATTTACACTCTGTCAATCAACCTTAATACTTGGTATGCCTTTTGGGGGAAATTGTTCAAAGTATAAGAATAATATTTCTATCAACTGGTATAGTTTATATTTTTTTTTGGGTTTTTTTTTTGTTTTTTTTTTTTCCTCTCCACAAAATTTGCCAGTGAGGTCATTTATTTGGCCTTTCCTTCACCTTCTACAAACCAGCTTGCTTTTGCTCTCAAAGCAAGAAAATAAAATTGAAGATGCTACAATGTCTGTGATTCTCTATTTGTAGCATAAATTTAGGATATCAAGGTTTGCAATTTAAACCAGAAAATTATAATGTCGTGATCTAAGAAATAGTTATTTTAATAAGTCGCAATATGGTTTGACTTAAGACACCCTGTTATAAATTCAAACCGTTACATCATTCATATTTAATTAGCATCAGAAAAATGCAATTTATCATGAAAAAGTCAGCAACTACATTATCTTGCTCCACATTAAAGGTAAAAATATAAATTATGTGTGGTAGAGTTGCATGTGTATATTAAAACACAGAGAAAAATCTTATAGAGTAACTAAATTTAATGTATCATTATGTTAAGGAAAAAAAAAACTGTCAAATATTAAACAAACAACAACACTAACAACCATTGAGCTGATGACAAGTCCTAAACAATAATTTTTTTTAGAAATTATGATTCAATCAATATTTAAAAATAGGATTTGTTAATGTATGTGTTGTGGCTCAATTTCTTTACGCTTCTGCCCCAGACTCTCTTTTCTCAAGTCACGCCAACTCGTTCTCATGCATGGCTATTACTTTTTGATAATTTAAAGCAGGGGGGAAAATTTGGGACAAAATAATATCTAGCAGCCCTGAGAGCAAAATTTCTTTTTTATTTTGATTCATTACCGTGGTATAACTGATCCATTGATTCCTGCACTGCTAAAGACTTCAGCGTATTGTGGAAGATGAACAGAATTCTTTAGCCAATCAATGACTTCTTTGTTGGTCCATTTGTGAACTGTTAAACAAGAGAAGGTAAATAAAATTTAAAGGCCATATAACATAAATAAGAACATAAACAATGAAGGAAGAAAACCTTGCTTAAAGGGGCAGTGTAAGTTACAAATTATAAATTCACATAATATTTTTAAAAGAAAATAAAGAATTTAGATGCCTTTTATGGCTCTAGCTATTCATGACAGGACAGGAAAAAGATTTCGAAATCCACTTGCCTGGCTAATGGACTAGAAAAAGTAGTTTTTACTTGTCTCAATTGTAAGCCCAATCTGAATCACAACACTACGGAGGAGCCCTATAATTTCACTTTCCCACTGGGCCACCAAACTTCTATTTCCACTTGCCCAAGAGCAAAATTTACTTGCCCCAGGCAATCAGACCAGGAATTTTTCCTGCCCCGCATGAACAACTGTATCTATGAATACTGAAGATAATTCTGACCTTCACTCTGTACCCAGCTTTGCCAAAGTTCATCAACAGAGATGAAGTCATCATTGCCATGGAAGTGTGAGTGTCGTTCCTCATCAGTAACTTGAAGTTCATCACGCATAAACTATAGAATTCAAACAAATCAAGCATTTAAGTATTGTTTATTTAAACACTGAGGGTTCAACATTTCAGGTAAACAGTTTCACTCCATGGTGATAACTTAAGATGAACTAGCACCCATTTCGCTTCAGGAGGAAAGTGTCATGGCCTTTACTTTCTTGTTCACTCACTCTCTAACCACTAACCTCATTTGATTCACTCAAGTCGACTTTCCCATTCCTGTCGTCATCAAGGTGAAAGTGTATTTTGTTGATTGCTTCAAGATTCACCTTTTCACCTTCTGTCAGATTTTCCAATCCTGAAACAAAAATCAGACAAGAAATGAGTCACTTCTACATGCACCAATAAAACATTTTTTTTTATTGCAAACACACAAAAGCACATCACTTACAAAAATACAAAAAAGTATGCCCACTACTCACTACTTACTATTTACAACACTTACATTACTTACAGTGCGATGCTTACTACTTACAGTGAAATATATATTTTTTAAATACAAAATAGACTAAAACACTACTATACATTGCACAAGAGCTAATTGACAGAACTTACACTGCACTTACAAAAAATACTGAAATTGGCACTAAACTAATCTAAACTAATGCACCAATAAAACATGCAAATTTTAACTTATCTACAAATGATCTACTGGGTCTCACATGCATTTGGACCCCTTACAGTTACTGGACGGTACTTAAGGTAAAGGAAAAGGTAAGTTAAAAAGGTCAAGACAAGTCTGTGTTCGAGCCTAGTGGCCCATTAGATCGAAGCTTATCCTGGGTTTCTGTGGCATAAAGTGACTAAGAGTACTTCTACTTAACAATTAGACTACGAGCCCGAGTTTTCTATGAGCGAATAGTAAACGAGGCGCAGCCGAGTTGACTATCGCTCATAGAAAACGAGGGCGAGTAGTCTAATTGTTTTAGTAGAAACTCTAAAGGATTGCAGTCCAAAACCTACAATATTGTGCACTTTGAAGACAAAAATCAAGAAAATTTACCGCTTAATTAGCTAGGCGCACGCGACTGTTTTCTATCGGCGAATAGAAAACAGTGGGAGAACCAATCAGATTCGCGGATTTCCAATAGAACACAGCTGAGTTTCTACTAATCCTTTATGGATGGGATGCTAGTCCATTGCAGGGTTAGCCTCAGCATTAAATTCACCAGTATCCATCTAGTATACACCTGGATGGAGACATTAACAATACAATGCAGTGCCCCAGCCAAGGCTCAAATCCAAACTGCTCAATCCAGAGTCCAGCATGCAAATCACTAGCTAGGCTAATGCACCTCCCATGAAAGTAATAGCAAAGTACATTCTAGGCCAAACAAGTGGAAACCTGTTGGAAGCAAAACGGCTCAATGGTGCTGACAGTTTAACTCTGGGGTGAGGAGGCAGGGTTGGTGCAGAGGTGACCACATCTCCCACAAATATGACCCAGGTTTGAATCCCAGTGTTATTATGTCGGTTGAGGTCGTTGTAAACAAGCTACTATTCTGAATTCAGATATGGTTGTGTTTAAAGCGAGAAGCTTGTGAAGCTATGTATTCCCAATCAAATTGGAATTTAGAAGTGGGTAAGCTTCTGTGGAAGGAGGAACCAGAGAACCTAAAGAAAAAACACTGCAACAAGGATGAGAACCAACAACAAATTCAACCCACATGACACTGCATCTGGGATTCAAAACCCTGGCTACGTTGGTGGGAGGTGAGCACTTAATTTCACCACTGCGCCACCTCTGATCCCAATATATAGTTGGTTCTTGTTTCCATATATATTGCAAAGGAAATGTTAACATCTAAAAACCCAGAAGTTAACTCCATCTTAAGCATCTTAAAAGCTTTGTTATCCTTCATTCGCCAAAAGACAGCACAAGCATGTTTGAAGGTCAAAAAACAACCAACGCAGCTGGGATGCCAAACAGGTAGCCCCTTCAAAACTCAATACCCAATTTACTTGAATAAGCGCTGCAGTCGTAGGTTTTTAATGTGTATCTAAGATTTTTTAATACTTGTAAATAGGAGGGCCACGACTTTGTTAGCTTTTTAGCTATTAAGTGCTACCCTCTATAAATAAAGACGTTACTTACTTACTTACTTACTAGTCCTGATGCGGTGCTTATTTGAGGAATTCTGTTTAACTTAAAACAGCACTACAAAGCAACTCTTAAGCAATCTTGGACATTTCTTTCCATCAAAAGCGATGTTTTGCAGTTTAAAGTGATTGCTTTACCGCTCGCCCATTAGTTTTTACCTAATTCTGTAAATGTTGTCAAGGCCGTGAACTTTGTCAGGACAGCTAGCGCCACTTCTCTCTTTAGCAAGAGATGAGTACTGACAATCAAAGACGCTATTTTCAATAGTTGTTAATGATTACAGATTCATTGTTGCGTCCAAATTTTAAATAAGCAATGCCCTCAAATAAGCGCCGCCCTCAAATACTGATAAAAATCGCACTTGAGGCGCAAAAAATGTAATAAGCGCTGCAGCGCTTATTCGAGTAAATACGGTATGTACCCCGTATTTATTTAGCTTAGCTTTATTTATTTAGCTTAGCTTTATTTAGCTTAGTTTTAAAAATTGTTTTGAAACAGCTTTTGCACAGCTCAGTTTTCCATCACTAATGGTTGTCTTGGTAATAACAGTTTTCATTAAATATTTTTATTAAAATATTTACATTATGTTTTTGCTATTTTAGACTTCTTCAATTCATCCTGAAAATGACTAAGCAGTTAAAACCATTTGGTGGATTTCAAATATATTTTTATCCTAGTTAGCGTAGTACAGAGTATTTCAAAATATCAATAAAATTATACCATAAAACCATAAAATTAATTCATGAAATTAATATGCAACGGAGGCAAAGTTCAATTGTCCTAATTTACATCCCTTGCTTTGCCTAACATGTTTAATTATTAAACAACATCAGAAAAACCAAGCTCAGAATTCAAACAAACCATTTTGTACAAGTGTGAATTTGCAATCACAATATTACTTATGCCTTCCAATGTCCAGCCTGAACAGTTATATTGTTAAAATGTACCAGCTTACCATGAAATAACAAGTGGAAAAAGTAAACAAAGCTATATGTAATTGCAACAAAACATTGATCATTGCTTTCAATGAGTTCCCTTGGTTTGAAGTTTATGCAAATGAAATATTGACTTTCTAAACAATCCAAGGTTGTAAAGGAGTCTCCAGAGATTTCACTAAAAGCTTTTTGGCAAACTTATTAATTTCTTTTTCTAAGTACTTATGCTCTGTATTCTATGTTAGAAAAAGGATTTACAATGAACTAAACTTAAAGCTTTCTACAAACACAGCCAAACAAGCTCGTGCGGTGCAGAATTTATCTGTCCAATTAAAGTTCTACAAGTATTAGGTTAGGCCTTTGCATACTAACAAGAACGAAAATTATACAAGTTCCTTCGAGTCTCGAATTCCGAAAAATCTTTTGTTTTGACAGCTTTTCACAGTAACGCCGGCACGGCGGCTAAAAAAGTGAAACTAATGAATAAAACTAAAATAAAGTTTACGCTTGCTAGAGAGAGTCCCGTTTAGAAATATTAAGCTTACAAAAGTCATTTGAATTTCTAAACCTTAAGCACACATAAACAGTTATTACTTAAATACGGGAATTAGCAGTTTCGGTCGATTGATGAAAGAAGAGTTTTCAAGTTCATGCACATGATATGTACTGGTACAACTGACAAATAAAACTAGACCCAAGAAAACAAATTCAAAACAAAATGTCTAAAATCTACTGAGAGAAATTAACATATAATTTTGCGGCTTACCATTGCCCGTTTGACCGCGACCTGGCTTGAAAATTCCGCTCGTCATCAAAACAACCAATAACAGTTTGATCAGGCATGATATTGCCATCTTTCAGTGATAATATCAAACCTCCTGACAAATATTTTGCGCCGAGAAGGCCGCTATAATCAACTCGATTCCACCATGTTTGGACTGACTCGTTTCGATGACTCGCGAGCACTTGTACATTCGGATGCGAAGGAATGACACGTAAATCTTCGTAACTATTCGGAAACGTTCGGGAAAATGGCAGGCAGTTTCACATTTTTCCGTGCAAGTGCACAATATCAAGTCTTCAACGATGAAACTCTTGCTCTAAGCGATATTTCATTATTCTTCCGCAAAAAGCGTTCCATTTTTAGCATTTTAAAATTATATGTGATTGTGTGTGTGTTTCCCCTCTTTCCAGCCGTTTCCGGTTGCTATAACTTCCGGTGGGTATGACGTCATAAGGGTAGGACACGTCAGGAGTTTACGATCGATCGATTACTCAAGAATTGTTCGTTTCTCTGAAAATGCCGGGCGATCCGAGCCCAAGAGGTAAGTTTTATATTTCCTAGGCTGTACAGTCGTGTTTCCTTTTAACGGATTGATAATCACTGAATACGAAACACCGGGAATGTTTGCTCAAAGGCAAAAAGGTACGGAGTGAATTCGAATTTAATCAGTGAGTCAAAACGTACGCAATATGGCGGGTCCTTCATCATGTAAACTCAAAATCAAGATTTTGTTATTCGGTGGTACTCTCTCCTGGCTTTGATTTAGGCCTTTGGTATCTTTCGTTTCTATTTTAAGTGGAAGATTTCTCTGGTTCCACTTCAGAGTAATTCACTTGATGTGACTTTGGTGAAAGAGACTTCACGCTAGAATCAGAAAATTATTCATGGAACGAACCGTTGTTATTACTGAATGAATTTGCGTCACAGAAATGCTTTCATTTTCACGTTTTAAGCATTGTGAACGGATTTCGTTGAGCTGGAAAATTCTTATTATACGATTTCATGTTCCCCTAGGAGTAGTTATAGAAAACTCTAAGGCAACAAAGAAAATATTTATATCTGATCAGAATATTCATACGTCAAAACACTGAAAATTAATCTTCGAGAACCAGAATCTTCCAAAAGTACGCGTACAGTTCTTGAGTACGGCGTAACAAATATGGTTTTCTCTTCCACTTTAGCTTCTTCTGGCGGCATTATAGCTTACAATGGCGATTCTGCTCGTGGCTGGAACGATCCACCAACTTTTGCCTTCTCTAATAATAAGACTGGTAATAAGCCGAAGTTAGATTTGAGGAAGAGAGTTTCACATCAGCAAGCGCTTCATGGAGGACAAACGCCTGCGTCAACTATACATGCGCCTGTTGTAAACAATGACGATTTAACTAACGGTGAGTTAAAATTAAAGTTTTCTAGGTAAAAATCTAGTTAACGGTGTCAAAAAAGTATTGGAAAGAAGCACAGAAGTAGAGTTTTGATCAATGACGAAGAGCGTAAAATTTGTTTAAATTTCCTGCTGAGTTCCTATACACTTTTAATTGGATTGAAATCTCTCATGTTAAAATGTATATTGGTATATGTAAGTATAGTTTTTGACTGAGAAACGTACTAAGAACTTTCCTAAATTTTCTCTCTTGGTTTTACTATAAGTCACGAGTTTTGTTTACTGTACACAATTTCATAGATTGATTAATGTCAAATTTCTCATTACCATATAAGTAGATTGTCAATCAGGGTGACGAGAATAAGAAAATTTGTCAAAATTGGTAACGTCTTGACATTGCACCATTTTCTAACTCACATTACTGCCATTTTAAGTGCTACGGTATGTGAACTCTGAAATTGAAAATCCAACTAACGATTACGTTTTTTCGCTGCCATCAGTCACAATTATAGCAATGGCCAATGAACCATGAAAAACAGAAACAAACAAATTGGATCGAAATCTACCAATCACAACTGACGGACGTGACCTTTTGATCCAGTTGAAGTGAACTTCTGTTTCCCCAGAGGTCTGCTAAGATGATTGATGGCAGCAAAAAGTGTAAACCGTTGGTTGAGGATTGAATTTCAGAGTTTTCATATCACTGAAAATCGCAATAACTGTGGCAATCAGTAATTCTAACCTTGTTTTCTTCAGGTGTTGCTGGTCTAAAGCTCAATGGCGCAACACAGCCACTTTTCACACCACCAGCGCCACCGGTGACCACAGCTGCTCCCCCTGTAAGCAATCTTTTGGGTGCTCCGTCAATGCCAGCTTTGTTTACAAGAAGCATATCTACTCCTTCATTCACTGACGCAGCTGTGTCAAATACAAGCCAGGCATCTGTGAACTCAGTACAAGCCATGAACTCACCAACAGTACATGCTAAATCAACAGACGATCTACCAGGAAATCTTGGGGGGCCATTGTTTGATCTTAAAAACCATAGTTTTGAACCTGTAAGAACTGCACCCTTACACAGCATCCGTTCAACAGCAGAAATTAGTGATCATTTAGATGATCATCATTATAGTCATAGCTCACCACAGATATTTCATCCCATTACGCCACCTCTTACGACTGCCGCTACTGTGCCAAACTATCAAGAAGGTCCACTTGTCACTCAGCCATCCATTCCGCCACTAGGCCATGTGACCCCTCCGCCACCATTACCATTCCAACCGCCAGTAGGCCACATCACACCTCCTTTATACCCAGTACATGGTCAGAGTCCTATTCCGCCGACAATCTCACCCCAGGGAAATGGCGTGGTGAACCACCTTCCAGCTGGACATAGTATGACTCCACCACCTCCCCCAGGGAATCATGTAGCACCCCCAGTGTCTTTGAGTGCTGGAAATACTCCTCGAAGTACATCACCCTCAGGGCAAGACAAAAATGAAGATCCTGTTAGTTCAATGGATGATCAGGAAGGACTAAAAGTGACCATGGATGCTTTGCAGGATGTTGTTGAGAAGCTGAAGGACACCTTACAGGTTGGTACTTTATTATGTTCTTCACTTCTGATCAATTCTTTTTGCTGGCAAGCCAGTTAACTCCTGCTAAGTTTCTGTTGTACAAGACAATTTACCAGTTGTTTGCTACGCTGTTACTCCTTTCAATCTTAGGCTCTTGCCAGCAACCTTTGTCAGTTTCTGCTGATGAGTGACCAACTTAGCTTCATTATACAGATGCCTCATTATTACAGACTATGCTTTTGGCCCTACACATGGGTTTAACTCTCATACATGGCCTTTTTTCAATGTCTCTGGTACATCCATATGGAGGGGGGTGTAAAGGGGTACAAAAACCGCAGAGAAAAAACAAACAAAAACTACAATACCACATTATCTCCACAAACCATAAACCACTTAATCTCAAAAACCATAACACCGCAGGTTACAATAAAAAAATCCGCAAAACCACACCAAAAATACCACAATACCACAAACCTTTAGGCCGCCCTCCATATGCGCAGTAGTGTGCATATACAGCTCTGACGTTATCAAACATTTATCACCTCTAACCTCCACTTCTAAGTTGTAAATTATCGAACTTAATGTTGCTTTGCAGAAAAGAGTTGCTGATGATATTGCAAGAAGGCTACAAGTCATGTCACAGAATTGGACAAATGGCAAACTAAGTCAGGGTGTTAAGAGCAGAATGATAAAGCTTGCAAAAGGTAAAGTTAACACATTCACCATTTCATCAACTACAGGTAGCTCTAAATCATGTAAAAGAAGCAATGTCACAAATTATATATTTTAAGTCATTTTTCTGATTACTCTCAAATTGAAGAAAACCTCAAACTAGTAGTTTTCTAACATAGAGAAACACCAAAGGAGTAATAAACCCCCGAAAATAACCAATTAAGGATGGTTTCGATTGATGAAGTTAAGACTGATTATGATTGAGAAAATTGAGAAAACTTGCCAATTTTTTTTTAAGATGCGTTGTCGTGACATTGCTCCTTTAAACTTCGGTAATCACTACAACATAAGTTTTGAAAAAAAGCTATGTCATGGATGGTGCATCAAATAATTATGTTTTCAAGGTTGTTGTTCCTAATCTCAGTCATAACGATTATTTATTTAACTCTAACTTATTTTAAGTTTATTAATAATTACTTCTCTAGTGAAAAACTATTATGTTGATGTTGCTTTCAGTTTAGAAGTAATTTTGTGCTTAAAAAAATGATGACTTAATAAGTTTTGTGACATACAATGTAGCTGTATTAAGAAGTTGGCGGTACTTTAAAAACTCCATATTTTCGTCAGTCGAGATTAATTCAAACTTTTCCAAGTCTCTTAGTTATATTTGTCTTTTTGTTCAGCTCTAGATGATGGCAATGTTGATGAGGCACACCACATTCACATTTCCCTGATGGTAGACTTTGTTGCTGAGGTAAGTATCTGTTCTTCTCTGCTGATTATTTTGTTATTATATACCCGCCAACTTTTTCTGGTTGAAAGGCGTGAGATTTTTATCCTGAAATTGCCAGGATTTCCGAAGACAATTCGACAATGTCCGGCGTTTTCCGAAGACGTCTGAAGTATTCCGAACATATCCCGATCCCAGTGCGTGGACGTGTTTTGCTAAACACGGCCTCGTTCCCAATGCTTCTCTTGTCAAAACTCTGAGATTTTGGGGAATATGTCGTCATTTACTCAATTTACATGGAGTTTTCGTTTCTCACATTAGTTTGAGTTAACATTTTTTTGGAAAGTGTGTCAGTTATGGTTGTTATTATTCACATTTTTCAACTAGGTGTAAATTGGTTTGTAAGCATGAGTTGACATGAGATCGAAATCTTCAACTCGCAGGTGTGAAACTCACGCCCAAGTCGTGAGAGTTGCAGTCTATAGAATGATGTGGTCTGTCCATTTCCACAGACTTACCATAAAGTTTAAAGCATGCAATAACTAACTTATAAATGTACCCATAGACATCTAGCTACAAATGACTAATGAACAATTATTGGTATTCTCTTTGTCTAGGTCAACCAATGGATGGTAGCTGTTAAAAAATTGATCAATTTAGTCCGTTCATCAAGTGCATTCCCAACTCACTCCTGATGATGAGAGAATCAAAAATAATTATATTAAAATTAATATGAAGACAAGAAATCCAATGGGACATACAATAAAGATACTGGGAACATTTCTGGATCCAAGGAAGAACTCTTGTCCTGTAAAGCTTTTAAGTAGATGGAAGAAATATGGATCAAGAGACTTGAAATCAAAGAAATATGGGATCAATTTAGGTTTCTGGGAAACTGCTCACCTACCCCTCCCCAAACCTAACATTTTGCCCAAAGCGATAAGTAAGGGTTAATGTTAGGTTTGGGGGGGGTAGGGAGCAGCCCAGAAACCTAAATTGATCCAAAATATGAACTGAGAGACTCAATCAATGAAACATACCATACATGCAGTTTACATTTAAAAGATCAACTAGTGATATTATTATTGTTATTTACATTAGAGGTTCCATGCTTTGGTTAAATAGTTAAGTTTGTAGCATGTACAATGTACATGTAATATTTTAGTATTGTAACATGTCTGGTTATAATTTTAGTGTTTTGAAAGAAATAGAAAAAAAAACATTTTCTGTGTCTACATAATTATTGTGGTAGTTGTTTGGATAATTGATAATAGATTTATTACAATTCGTAACATAATTTGTATCAGAATATAGTTGCTGTAGTAACAGAGATTTTATTTTGGAAAGTTTTCCACAAAACTAGTTTATTTTCTAAACAGGGTTGATCTTGAAGAAAGCAAACTGTACATATAATTATTATTCTGTAAAATTGTGTGCTTCCAGAAAATATCCATACCCCCCATGGAAGGGATTTGCCCTATGACCCCCCACCCCTTTGGAAATTCCAATTTAGCTTCATACATTGCTTTAAAGTTTTTGGGTCTTTGTATTTTCTGGAACCACACATTGTTTGTGAGGTGTAAATTACTGGTAAGGAGAATAACTTGCTTATTTTTGCGTCTTGATCTAGATTTCCTGCTTAGTTTGCGACATAAAAAAGTCATTGTCTTCAATTTACCTTTTGCCCAAACGTCAGTAATTTAATAAATAAAACTATTTATTATGCAGCTAAGAGAAACAATGATTGACAAGAGCTCCATTTATCTTGAGAACCAGATAGTTAGACAAGGGTAGCCTAAAGTCGATATATTTATACTGTAGATTAAGTTCAAACTTATTCGAGTACTTGACTGATCAATGTATTTCACAAGTGCAGCATGTGAAGTAATTTGTAAATTTTAGGACTTTGGGGGTATGTTCCAGCCTACCTAGAAAGAGGGCTTGGTCATGTTTTTTTTTCACTAGTTTATTACATAAAAATGTTTTATTGCAGTTTTCAGTGATATTCGAACTCTGAAATTCAATCCTCAATCAAGGGTTTATGCTTTTTGCAGCCGTCAACCATCTTGGCGGACCACTCGGGAAACAGAAGTTCATTTCAACTGGGTCAAAAGGTCACATCTGTCAGTTGTGATTGGTAGATTTCCATCCATTTTGTTTGTTTTTGTTTTTCAAGTTATGATTGACGGCAGTGAAAAATGCAATCGTTAGTTAGATTTTGAATTTCAGAGTTCGCATTTCACTAAAAACCGCAATAAAGTTTATTGAAACCAAGCAATAAGTGGTGGAGAAGAAAATATTAATGGTTTAAACTGGACGACATCAAAACAAAATTGCAACTTCAAAACGTGATCTGAAGCTTTCAAAACTTGTTAGTTTTGAACAATTAAGAATGACCAAGCCCCTTTTTTGGGGGGTTTTGGGCCCCCCCCTTAGTATAACATAAATTTACCTTTGCTAATGAAAGCATCATGAAATGATTGTGTGTTGCACTAAATAGTGAAGAATGTAAATAAGAAAGGAAAGTGTATAAAGGTATGATTTTATCATCAGAGTGGTTACATTTTAGTGTGAGAACGCAGTGAACAGATAAGTAATCAAAGAAACCTTCATTGTGCTTTTTAATGCATTAATAAAATCATGGTATTTAGCCAGGAGCTACAACAATACACAATAGAAAATAAACAAATACGAAGATTCAGCCTTCAACTTAATAAAATCTAAGTCAATCTTATCTACCCATTTGCCTGTAAGAACTGCATTGTCTATTTAGTAGCAAATTTACAGTCAAGTTTCCAGACAACTCAGGGGTCAGGTATTAAGTTTGAGGGAAGTGATTGTTAACCAAGCTTGTGGCTTCCAAGTGCGTAGTTTTGTGTAAAGACCACTAAATTTGCGAGAAAAGTTTCCTTTAAACTTGGGTGCATGCATTGAAGATGATGCAGATCTTATTTTTCTAAATCTTTAATTTCAGAGCTTGAGGTCAAGTAATATGCTCTGTTTACTTATTGTTGAACAATAGCATAAAATAGTGGTTTCAAATGTAAAAAAAAAAAAAATAAACCAATGAAAAAATACTTGAAGTTCCATTTTACTGTCTAAGAATGTTATGTTGGTCCATGTTTCCCGGGGAATATCCCCTTTACACTTTGTACAATTCTGATGCAACACGGTGAAACAAAATTATGCGACACGTTTTAGACTCGGAGGCGGCGGAGCGTTTTGAAACATGGGGGCCCCATCATACTCCAAGGCAAGTGCATACCCCCCACCCCCCGAGGAGGGCGCATTGCCCTACTCATTTCCGATTTGAAAATGTTTGCTCTGAAGTCTGAAGTTGCCGGTGCCACAGGTAATGTCAAATACAATCATAACAGATTACAGACCTCTCCTAGTAGCGTTTTAGGAAGGGGAGTTTCGTTGAAAGTCCTACACCATAATATCCTGCCAAGCATGACCCTGATTACGATTTGTGTCTTGAAAAACCAACTGACGACTAACGATTTTTTCGGCACTGAAATGTGTGTGTGTGTGATGGGGGGGGGGGGGGCAGAATTTTTTTTTTGGGGGGGGGCTACATCCCCCCTGCTCTGCCCCTATAAAACCACAGGAAGTCCCTCTTTTTTCTCTGTTTATCAAGCATGAAGCTAAAATTTTCCACTTGTGCTCTGCACTTCACGCACAATGGAACTTGAAAAAATAGGACTGCTTTTAGTCTAGACACATTGGAATACACAAAAAATAGACCTTATTCACGATAGCCGCCATGTTTGTTTTCGCTTTATAATGCAAATTAGGCACGTGATTTATGAAAGACATTGGCTAATTTGCATTAAATAATATGAAAACCATCATGGCGGCTATTGTGTATATGGTCTATTGCCATATTGCCTAAAAGTATACAGGTATGTGCTGCCAAACAGGTTGTGATTTTGGGCTCCCAATCTAGAACAGGGTATCAATTTTAAAACAATTCCTAGAACGGGGTATGATATTTCAAACATACAAAAGTTTCAAGCTATCAGCAACCAAAACATGGTGCTAAAAATTGACCTGTTTCAAGAATGGGGAATCATTTTGAATGTAATTTTTTTCTAAAACGGGGTGCTACTTTGGAGACCCAGGCGGCACATACCCACCCAAAATATACCTGAGTACCCCCTCCCCAGGCCCAGGTTCCTGTCATTATTCAATAAATTTTCCAAAAAAATCAATAAATGGAAGTCAGGCATTTCTCCTTTAACATATTTTATTGTGGTTTTTATTTAATCAGTAAGATTTCAAAAATTGATACAGTTTTCTAAAACAATGGAAAGTTACACAAGGTGTACAATGAAACTCTACAAAATCACTAAATATAATTATAATATTTTTTTTATTATAATACACCTCTGGCATGTCATATGATGTTTGCCTTGAGTGAAAATACTTTGATTGTAAAATATATTATTACATCAGAAAAAATATATATGTTAACTATTCAAAATATACAGCGCTATGTAGTCTAATGTCTCTAGTGAATAATGTAGGTCTTATGTCTCTAGTGAATAATGTAGATAACAAGTTTTGCCAAGGAAAAACACTGTAGTTTCTTGTTCCTTAAAGATCTTTAGGCATTTCTTAAGCTGTGTTATAGTGTTACAACTTGGAAGAATCAGACTGCGCAGAGTGAACTTTGTTCAACCACTCCACCATAATTTTGTTAAGCTCTAAAGGACTGAAGAAAAAAAATCAGTTTATTAATACCTGTGATCAACACTGTGATCATGTTATAATTTTACTTGTAAAATTCATTAAATATTCATGCGGGTGCAAACCAATCCCAGTACCATATTCAGGTCACATGTACACAACTGTAAACCCCAATACAAATCAAACAATAGAATTAATTAACTTTTGATACAAACTCCTGCTCAGCTAATTAGTATTCATTAACTTTTGATACAGATCTCTACTGATTCGCATAACAATACTTTGCATTCAATTTATTGTTTTCATTTCACAAGTAGAATAAAATATCCGCGTCCGATCTGTATGGCCGTTTACAATGGCTTGCCTATCGGCTTGCCATTGTAAACGCCCAAACAGATCTCCCGCTCATATTTTATCTACTACATATAAAAAAATTAATGGTAAATATCCAAGCAAAACTTTCATACCAATCTAGGGTTATCCAGTGTGAAGCCCCTTCTATGTGTGCTTTGTCTAATTTAGAAACCTGAGGGAAAAACAATGTAATATGTACACTTAGTTAACTCCAAAGAATCATTGACATCTTTTTTTGATGTGATGATTGATTACAGTGGAACCTCTACTAATGGACACATTCTTCTTTACGTGGACACTTAGAGATCCAGAGATACACATGTATACAAACACAACATTTTAAGGCGGCTGAACACAATTATTTTTCTAATCTTTGATCCAGTCTATATTTTGCTTTCATGCCCACACCATTGAAGCTGATGAGCTAAAAACTGGCAGGTTACAAGATCAGCTACATTTGTAATTTTTGCATGTCGTGTAAGACCATGTTTCATTACTAATTAGAAATCAACCAAAAAAAGTTGAATTCCTATCGCTTTTTGATCAACTGCGCACAGGCAGCATTTAAATTTTGTTTGTCTCAAAGCCTAATGAGTTTGCACACTCGAACCCAAATTTAAAGAGCATGTGAGACTATGTTCAGCCACCTTAACCTCTCACAAGCAGACAACTCTCCTCAGTGCTGTGAGTGGACACTTTGTTTGGTCCCAAGAGTTTGCTTATGGGTGGTTTGACTGTATTTTACTCACCCATTGATCCATTCTGGCACAGAATTGTGGTCTTATAAGTGGATCTTTTCCTGCGGTAATCATTAAACTTGGTTGTTGAACCTGTTATAAAATATGACAAACTTACAATAAGTTTTCTTTAGTATTAATTAACTCTTTCAGTCTGAAGAGTGATGGCATCTAATTTCTTGGCCCAACATATGAAATGCGTAGACTCAAACATTTGGTTATGAGAATAAAAGAACTGATCACCCATTGGAAATTGACATGAGATCCCAGGGTAACATCCATATGAAAGTGACGCAAGACTCGTTGGAAACCCTAAAAGAGATCAATCTGGGTGTGGCTCAACAGTTTTGACCAAAGTGACCAAGACCTCCACCAGTTTTCATGCCTGATTGGTTTTGACCTCCAACAGGCACCAACACAGTATGGCGGCATTTAAGATTTCTGCACATTCAACCCTAAACGAGACCTAGGCGTTTTGTCCTGAACACCCAAAGTGAGACAAACTTCATAATTTTCAACCCCCCCCCCCCCAGGGGGGTACTCCGGCTTGTAAATGACGGGGATGATCGAAGGATTTTTTTGGGTTTCAAATTGTCGATTCTGGGATTTTTTGGGTAAGAAGATTTGGCAAGTATTTTTTTGGGTGACTTGATTCAAATAGGGGATCTTTTAGGGTATTAAAAACAAACATGGGCTCCTGAAACAAACTTGGTGTATTTATGGTATGACGAATAATCAAACACGAGCGTTATTGCCCCTCCTTTTTTTAGGGGTTATTTTTGGTCCAGGGATTTATTTTTGGGTAATGTCGGAAGACTTAGGGATTTTTTTGGGTCCTGAGTTTTGCCTTCATTCGATCATCCCCGTCATTTACAAGTCGGAGTACCCCCCTGCCCCCCTCCCTAACCAAGATGATGAACATCCCCATCCCTTTTATATAGCCACCCCACCCCCACCCCAGAGAGGGGGGCAAAGGGTTTATGCATGACACGTGAAAAGGGCAAAAATTAGTCCGTGACGCGTGAAAATAGGGCAAAAATTAGACCGTGACGCGTGAAAAATAGTTAGAAAAGAAACGTGATCCGTGAATTTTGCTGTTTCAAGTATACGTGACACGTGAATTTGGTTAAAACTTGTGCGTGAAACGGGATCACGAACCCCCCTTTGGTACCCTCCCCAGAGCCCAGCAGGAAATAAGACAGTGGCAGATTGAGAAATCACCTTGCGCCCAGCTATCTTGCAGTTCCATTGCCAGTCTTTCTCCTTTGTTCTATACCAATTTAATGGTCCTCTATGAAGACATGAAACCAAAAAATGTTGCATGAGTGTGACGTCACGACATAATTTCAGTGGTAATATGCATTAGGTGGGCTCACTTTGTTTGATGTTTGATCACACATTGTTTGCTTGTTTAGCCACCTCATGTTCTGTGCAACAGGCATGATGTTGGACAAAAATGTTTGATCGTTTAGCCAGGGCCTTATAAAACTACTGTATGCCTTGCAGAAATCCTTTTAAATTGTAAATAATTGCATGTGTAAAAGTCATCTTTCCTTACCTAAATCCTGTCTTGCTATACATCTCGACCAAATACTTCAAGTCATCTTCAGTCAGTATCCAGCTTCTGTTGACCTTATCTGGCAGCCCAGTAAACATGCCACCTGAAATAAATTATCAAGTGAATATGATAATTATCATGCTTGTACTAACTGGGTCATCAGAGAGTAGGTAAAAAAAAACATGGTTCTTGGTTGAGCCAAATAATACTTCTTCCTTCTTATCAGTAAATGGCTGAACCCAGCAACAACATTCTTTTGATTTTTCAGTCATTTTTAAAAGTGCTAAAAAAGTAGCTGAATTTTGGCATGTGGACTTTATTTTTACTTGTAATGAGAAATATTGCTCGGAGGTTTTCTTTTTTTTTGCTGGTTTGCACTTCTTTTTCAGAAATACAATGACCTACTTACAATACATTTACACTATTCACTATTAATTAATACGATTACTTAAACTACAGTATTTTACGGTAACTAACAATAGGATTACTTGTTCTTCATGGTGACTATTGTAATGACATTCAAGAAATAATGTTTTCAGACAACTTGAACTACATCAAACTTTTTAAAATTAATACTCACCTCTCTCTAGTACATCACCAGTGCTTACATGAAGCTGTTGAAAAAAAAATTGAAAATGTCTGTAGTTACCAAACAGTGACCCGTTAATAAGCTGCTTCCAGCAAGTTACTTTTTACTATTCAGTTCTCTTAATAAAAACGAAGAATTTTTTTTACTTAAATTATTTAAGAAAAGTAGTTAGGCAAATTTTTTTAGTATATAATAATATTATATTAATTTTCATTCTCCAAATACAACAAAATTTGATATAAAAGTAATATTGCACATTGAAATTGTGGGTAATCAACTCTCACCATTTCTGTGGCACTTCTCATTAGAAGGGTGAATGTTCTTTCTATGTCTCTCTCAAGTTCTTCCTCTGCGACACCCTGATAGATCAAATTTGCTACTAAATAATGGGCAACATTTCAGAATAATGTAAGCAACAAGTTAAGTGTGTGCCTTCTCGCCTCCCCGGCCCTCCGTGGATGGGATGCTGGTTTATCACAGGGTTGACCCCTACCCCTTAGCATTATTTTAATTAATTGGTACCCATTTGTACTCTTGCGTAGAGAAAGGGACTGTGAGAGTAAAGTGTCTTGTTTCCAATTGAAGGAACATCTTACAACAAAATGACCACCAGGGCACAAACTTGGGCTGCTCATTTCAGAGTCCAAGGTACTAACCATTATACCACAATGCCTCCCAAAAATAACAAAGCAATAATTCAGACATACCAGTGAGAAGTCCTAAACTGTAATTTGTCCAAATGCAAAAAACCAAATCCAGACAAGACAAGAATCAAATGCAATTTTTTTCATAACTGACCTCCTTTTGAAAGTAAAGCTGATATTGATAAATCCCTGGGTTTGCTTGCAATCTCTCCAGTGGGTTAATCTCAGGTAAAGTGGGTATAAATGGTGTCATACTTATCACAGCTCTGAAAAGAGAAAAAAAGGAACATCCAATCAAATAATTTGGTAACTTCTGCAAGGTGACCCATTTTCGTATGGACACCTGCTTAACATGGACACTTTATATTTAGTAACCTGCGATCAGGCATTATTTTTCTCGCGGCGGAGGGGTCAACGGAAAAATGAATGCCTGATACAATTACTTGTCGAGTCGTCTGTAAAAAGTCCAGAATCTGGACTTTTTTCTTATTGGTCAGGAAACAAAAGGCAACATTAGAACTCTATCCTGATTGGCTAATTGAGTTCAAGTCTAATTTCCGGTCCAAAAATATCGCGCGTAGATGATTGTTATCATGGCGGGTGTTGAGCGGAATGAAGTAGAAAGTGAGTTCTTCTAGCTTTTAGAAAATCTCTCAAGAGTTTTGTTCACAAAACATTTAAAGACGAACAAAGGGAGTGTATTCGACGAATAGTTTGTGAAAGAAAAGATGTTTTGGCGGTGCTTCCGACAGGATTCGGCAAGAGCGTGATCTATCACCAATGCTGTCGAAGAGTATTACATCACACCACCAAAGACGCCAGACGATCGTGCCAGTGACGAAAACTACGGCCTTGAAATGTCTGACCTGACATTACACAAAATCAGCCTTTGCAGAAAACAAATTTTAAAAAACATTCCGATCAGCTCGTTCAAAAAGGGTAATTCAAACACATGTTTGTGAGAGTAAAAATATAATTTGAAGGTGCTAATCACGCTTATCTGATGGCATCTCCGACATTCTCGACGACGTTGACAGATATTTTAATTAGGGGCGGCAGACGACTTGACAAGTATTAAATTGTATCAGGCTTTCCTTTTTTCGCCTTCCCTCCGCCGCGAAAAAAGGAAAGCCTGATCGCAGGTTATATATTTAGGGGCTGCAGTTGTTTTGACCTTAAGCTCACACATGTACATTTTCTCTTCAATTTACTAACTAATATGAACATCTTGACAATATTCCTGGGGAAGGGGACTCTGTATATTTTTGGGTGGGGGAGTGCTGCTGGGACTCTGAAACCCTTACCCTATACCAGACCATGTTCATCAGCTGATTTTGCAACCCCATACTAAACTGTGGACGAGTGTCAAAGTGGAGAGTGAGACTGGGGAGAGTTGCTAACAAATTTTCTCACCTCACACACCCTACTCTCACACGCAAGGATCTGTACTTTGTGCATTGCGAGAAGTGATTTAAGGGAAAAACAAACATTTTGCAGTCTCCATTTTCTGTGGTTCTTGTTACATCCACAGCAAAAGGACTTGACTGTAGTATCAGAATAAAATTTAATTCAATTTTTCATTAACAAGGTAGTCTTAATGTGAGCTTCTCCTGTAAGGTAAAGGTTAAGTCCGCATACGAGCTAAGTCACCCATCAGGCTGGAGCTTATCCCGGTTTCTGTAGCATGAAGCGACCAGGATTATTTCTACTCCCCCATGGATGGGAATGTACCCATTTAATATACACCTGGGTGTAGAGAGGTGAGACCCCAGCCATGGCTCAAACCCTGACTGCTCGATCCAGAGTCCCGTGCTCTAACCATTAGGCCACCACGCCTCCCACCGAGCTTCTCCTGTACAAATTATTATTATTATACATTGGTGTCACCAGCTTGATTTTGATTGGCTATAAGCACGCAGCTAATTCTTGCTTGCTGTTTCTCTTACGTCATACCTACAGACATTAAGATTTTACATATGTAGAAGACACGTCATACCTACAGACAATAGTTTTATGCATGCAGAAGTGACGAAAGGTTGTAAGCTTATAAAAGTATATTTTGTGCGCGCTCTTGTCCTTACAAGTGCAGCTCAGGAATGTGCATAATAAAACAATTATTGGATTCGGTTTTCGCATGATAGCGATAACTATCAAGGCCTCAGTTTCTGTTATCCGCCTCAGCCTTTGGCTTCGGCAGATAATAGAAACTTTGGCCTTGATAATTATCGCTATCATGCTCAACCTCATCCAATAATTGTTAATTATTAATAATGTGACATCACACAATCATGCTGGGTTTCATAATCAAAACTAAAATGAATACAATGTAATAAGCTATATAATAGTATACAAATAGGAAAGTTACTTACAGAATCCGTTCAGCGTAGTGAAGACTTAGGTCCCATGCAATAAATCCACCAAGGTCACGGCCTGCTACTGTAGCTTGATGTATACACTTTCATTAAGGTCAAACAAAGAAAATCATCATGGAAAAAAAATGATTTTTGTAGTGCTATAAATTTTTATTCCACTAGAAAGACTGCAAGTATTCATAAACACTCTCGGTGGCGGTCGCAGCAGCAGTAGCTGTCAAAGCTGTCGCGGCTGACGCAGCAGCAGTGGTAGTGGCAGTGGTAGTGGTCATGATCACGGCCACAGTAGCAGCAGCAGAAGCGGTAGTGGCAGTTGTAGTGGCAGTGGTAGTGATAGCAGTTAGTCTAGTAGAAGTTATCACAGTCGTGGTCACGCAAGCAGCAGCAGTAGCAGTAGAGATTGTTTTAGTCGTAGTGGCAGTGGAAGTGATAGACAATATATTTTATTAAATAAATTTTTGACACTTACCAGTGAATTCATAAGAGCAATGACATCCTATGGAATAAATAACAAGTATGCACATTAAACACCATACAATACAAAACAATTAGTAATTGCTAATTATTATAAAATACTTACAGCACAGATTTTTTCACGGCCATATGCATCAATTTCTAAAAAGGTTGTAATCAAAAAGATATTAGTTAGATAAAATTGAAATCAAAAATTAAAACAATAACAAAAAATAATATTAAAATATTTTCGGTAGCAGAACTGGTTGTGAAAGTCAAAAATTTAAACCTCAACAAACAAATACCATGAGGACTAGACGTCTGTCCCATTCCTCGCAGATCTGGTGCTATTACTCTGTAGCCAGCAATGGCAAGAGCTGTGATCTAAACAATGCAAAAAATCTTTAGTTTAGTATATGAGTTAGAGCAGTTTTCAATTGAGTGTCGTAAAACCAAAACCAAAGTAATTGCTCTGGCCAATCACAAAGGACACAGACAATCCAGTGAACCAATCAAAACTCGAAGCAAATACATGTAGATGGCACGTAGCGCGGGAAAACGTGCACAAGCGAGTCACAAGTGGTTTTGGTTTTAGTTCTGATTGGCTGAGAAAGTGGCGCGAGATTTTTAAGCCAATCACAAAGCGTAGTAATGCAAAACCAAAGCAAACGCAATTTACTTTCGACACTCAAGTGGAAACCGCTCTTAATCACTACAACATGAGAACTAAAAATCTGAAAAATGGTAAAAGTGATGAATGGGTGTTTAGAGAGTGCATGCCCATGGAGTAGATAAGTGTGAATTTTGCTTAATAAGAAGTTTAATTGGGGCTCAAAACCCTGTCTGGTGGCTCAGGACAAGTAATTTTCCTGCAGGGCAAGTAACTTTTCATACTCATGCACTTGCCCAATGGTCAAGGGCCCAGGGAGGCCACCTGCAAACTAAACTATGATTTTAAAACAAACTTACACCAGCATTTGACTGACCTAATGGCAAGCAAAATTTGAGAGATGTTTGTCTGAACGGTAAAGCTGGATTGCAATTTTTTTTTTTTTTCAAGCCTTAGACTTTATTGCTGTAATTATACCAGTAATAACAATCTGATTTGTTCTTTCTAGGAAACGGATCACAATGTATAAGCTTCCAATTAATATTTCTAAGGATCTTAATTAAACATCAAACTGTACATATACCTGGAATTTCCAAATATACCACAACTCAGGAAAACCATGAAGCAGAATAACAACAGGTCCATGTCCCATCTCCACATAATGCATTCTGATGCCTGTCTACAAATAACGCACGCAAGTTGTATAAATTTTGTAACATTGACAAGTTTAGAGCTAAGTCAAGTCTGATCAAGCCAAGCAATTCAGTAACTCATCATGACTTTTATAAATGCATCTATCTTTATTCTTCAGTTTCTAAAATAGCATCTTTCCCTAGATGGGACGCTAGGCAGCTGAGGAGGGGGGTATGCATAGGGGGTAATGATTTTGGGTTCAGGTCTGAGAAAGGATGAGGGTTTCAGGAAGCTTACCGCACACACCCACCCAAATTTTAGGACAGTACCCCTGCCCCTTCCAGGAACACTGTACACTAAAATAAACATACATTAAATATTTGTTAAAAAATAAATAGAGGATATTACATGGTTGCGCGGAGATATGAAATTTATCTTCGAGTGTTCAAATCGAGTGGGATATCAAGTGGGATATCGATTTGAACACTCGAAGATAAATTTCATATCTTCATGCAACCATGTAATATTCTGTTTATTATATAAACCACCAATTACGATGTTTTTGACGATTTTCCGAAGATTACCAACCATTTTCTGAAGATTTCCGAAGATTTGCAAAATGTTGTCTGAAGGTCGTACGAATGTTTCCGAACATTTTCCGAACTTTTCCGAAGATATCCGAAGATTGCCGAAGATTGTTGAGGAAGATCCGAAAATGTTTCGACTTAATATCGATTTACTTTGGCTCATTCAGCATTGAAACAGGGCAAACTTGTCAGAAAATGTTTGGAAATCGATATCTTCACATGTGAAAATAACATGTTATTTTCACGTGTGAAGATATGATTTTTTCGCACAAAAGATTTCCTGGTATTTCACTGATGTTTATATAATAAAGACCACCACTGGTACCTTAAGATTGACATAGCAATGAACTGCATTGTGGGCAGGACATGGTTCAACTACATGCTGCTGAAATATCTAATACAAAAGAAAAAATTCAGATTTAGTTATTTTCTTGACAGAGAGAAACAGACAGACAAATAGAATGGATGGATGGATTAGGAACTTACATCAATTCCTGTTATATCCTTCAATTCCTTCAGAGCTGTGATTGGATTTTTGACAAGAATTGTTGTCATTCCCATCTCTTTGGCTGGTTTGAGATTTTGAGGTGAATCATCCAGAAATACTACCTAGAACAAAAACAAAGTCATAATTATTAAAATATAAATATTTATTTTATCATTAAATTAAAATTTACCATTTCAATGACTATTTTGTCAATACTATACTAATAAAAATGTTATTAAACTCAATTCTGCACGACCCTAATGAGACAATCCAACAGGAAACTCTACCATAAGCAGATGTCTGTGACGCCATACAGGTTAACATATAAAACAGTCAAGAAAAAGCTTTATGGCCTCATCACATGCATTAGCAAGTTATTTGGCATACGCAACATTCACCATAAGACATTTTCCCATAACTTGTAATAATTATGTGGTATCATCATGATATTAAATAAATATACTTATTGTTGGTCTGGACAGGAATATAATCTGGCTCTCATTTATCATGGTGTCCCATCCACCCCCCTGACAGTCAATAAATGCATTTAATATTCACTCACCTCTGAAGGCTTGACACCCATCTTTGAGGAGACATGGGTATAAATATCAGGATCAGGTTTACAAAAACCAAGTTTGCATGACTCAAACACCTCATCAAAATAATGGAGTAAGGGTGGAAGTGACTTAAAGCTCTTCCCTGTGTCATTGGTCCAGTTATTTGTCAGAACACAGGTCTTGATACCTGAAAATATCACAAAGTGGAAGTGCTGGTATCAGTCCTTATTAATAAAAAATGTATATAAAAAAGGCTTTATTTACCATGCTTCCGAAGAGCTGTAGTGGCATTGAGCATTTCTGGGATCACTTTTGCAGTTGAGAGGTACTCGTCCATGATTTCTTGAAATCGTATCTCCTTACACAGATCATATCCCTGTTGTGAGGCGTAATCTTTGTAAATTGTGTCCATTTCAGAGCAGAACTGAATGAGAAATAAACAAATGCTAAATTGGCAAAATTTTTGCCCAGGGATGCGAGTCATCAACAGTGGTGGAACCAACAAAAGGGCTGGGAAGAGCAGGGTCCTATAATTTTCTGCAAACAAATGAAACACGAGCACGTCTGGAAAATTATGCTTTCAGACAGGAATTTTTCAATCCGGATTCTTGCCATGTATATGTTGTGGTTTAAATTATCTTTGGTTAAAATTTTGTAAACCAGTAATTATTTTCTATTTTTCATCGTCTCAGATTCATTATCATAACTTGAAAAAAGGAAATAAAAATCAAACTGGATTTAATTAATATATAATTTTTAACCACATCATATACAAATTTGAATACCCCACTGCATGTGGATACATCATGAATTAAAAAAAATGAATCTAATCAATACATGTAAATAGGTGGCGGAGCAGGGGGGGCAGGGGGGCTGAAGCCCACCCAAACAAAAATTTGGGGGGGGGGCTGAGCCCCCCACAGTTTGGTGGCGAAAAAATCGCAAGTACAGTGTAAAATTGGTTTGTCACGATAGTCCATCTCGCAAGTGAGTTCAAACATCTTAAATTTAAGTTCCTTGGAAGTCTTCGGGAAACTTCACTTATCTTTGGAAAAGTTCGGAAATGTTCATATGGCCTTACAACAATGTCGTTCAATAAAATTGGAGAATCTTCGGAAATCTTTGGTCTAGAAACTGTTCAGAAAACAAAAAGTTGCTTGAACAGAAAAAAGTTGCACCAAATATGAAAACCTGCTGAGTATTTTTGGGACAGTCTTAGCCCCTCATGTTCCAAAATGCTCTGCCGCCTCTGCATGCATCGGCCAACACTTATGCATTACGCTGTTCTAGCCAGAGAGACGCAATCTTTGATCTTGTGCATACCTGGGAGGAATAATTTCTCACAAGGGAATTACATTCCTCAAGGAAATTACATTCCTGACCCATTCCTCAACCCTGCTATGTTCTAACTAAACCATTAAAATTTCAATCAGAATCACAAGAAGATATCATTAGAAGCTGAGTTCTACTGAAACACGACATACCTGAGAAAGAGACACTTGTCCAGTGTCAAGTCTTTTTGCATTGCTTATAAAGGTCTTAAGAACAAAGTCACTGGAATTAAGAAATTCAACAAAGTAAATTAAGATCTGTCACTCTTAAACCCACTGTGGGTTAGGGGGAGGAGACGGCTGACATTTCAGACTCTTACCAACACACAATATACAGTCAAAGAATAGAGCGGTTTTCACTTGAGTGTCGAAAATAAATTGCGTTTGCATTGGTTTTGCATTACTACACTTATGATTGGCTTAAAAATCTCGCGCCACTTTCTCAGCCAATCAGGAGTAAAACAAAAACCAATCGTGACTCGTTTTCCCGCGCTTCGTGCCAGCTACATGTATTTGCTTCGAGTTTTGATTTGTTCACTGGACTGTCTGTGTCCTTTGTGATTGGCCAGAGTGATTACTTTGGTTTTGGTTTGCGACACTCAATTGAAAATTGCTCTATACTGCTGACAGCTGATCATAAATATAATGTAATGGTTGAGGTGTCAACCGAGTGTTAACCAATATACTGAACAAGTGCCAAGGGAAATATATAGGGGGAAATTTAAACAAGCATCTACCAAGCTGAAGAATATGGTGGTGGCCAAAAGTCAGTCAATATGTTGATTGAGTATTCTAGTAAAGGGTTGCAAAATCAGCTGAACATTGTCTAGTATAGGGTAAGGGTTTCAGGGTCCCAGTAGCACACCCCCACTCAAAAATACCCCCTCCATTCTCCCCCCCCCCCCCCACAACCTCCAGGGTACTATCTTATAACAAGTAGTATTCCCAGCAGTTCAATATTGATATTGATACAGATTCATTTGTAGCAGTCTTAAAGATGTCTGCCAGTATAGCCTTAAATTGAATTATGAGGACTAATGTGGAAGAAATATAAAGCTTAACGGATGCATATATTTCCACCCTTCCATATATAGCTGATGAGATTTAATGATCATGTTAGTAACAAAACTATGCATACAAAAGTAAATAAAGCCAGCTTATTTCTCGAGTTACCTTGGAATTCCTTTCTCCCATGAATACTTCTGAAATGCAAAGATAGGACTTGTGATTACGACACCCCCGAGGTCAAATATTACAAGCTTTACCATTCTCCACAGAATGAGATTTTCACCTTCTTCCAAGTGACAAACGAATGCACCTGAAATGTAGCTTACATGAAGTAGTGTACCGGAGATGACAGTTCAGCGGATGCTTCTAAAAGTTCTTTTGATTGGGTAAGGCGTGACAGCCAATCAGCTGCTTTGTTATTTGCTACACGGAAGACTTCGCAAAATGGCGGACGAACTTCCAGAAGAGTTCGATGTAATCTTGCTAGGAACTGGTATGGTTTGTATTTATAAATACTGTAATGTTTTAAAATTTGATATGAAAAGAATCTTATAATTTTTTTGTCACTGATAATTATAACTGTGCTGCCAGTACAAGGACATTTGCAAGCAATGAAGCAAATTGCGCAGTGCAGTGAATGAGATTTTCCGATCACCATCACATCATCGATCGAATTTTAAAACATGCTCTAAAACACCACAACAATTGTAGCCTTAGACAATGTTAAAAGCTCTATGTGACTTGCATGACAGGAGCAGTACAAGCTACTAACAAAAATCACAAACGATAAAGTTCTACCCTCTTGGAAGAGGAGGTGGGGGGGGGGGGTGAGGGTGGGCACAAACTATATATGCTGTGTACAGATAAATGCAGCTGGATGGGGTCCTGGTTTTGACCTTAGAGGTCTGCAGTGGGGTCCCAATTTTTGGTCTTCATATAGCAGATGTTGTAGTATTTTAATTATGTAGAAAAACACCCTCTTCACTTCCAGTCTGAGGGTGGCAAATTTAAACTTTTTTTGGTCTGAGATGGGACAGGAGTTCCTTGATCCCAGGAGAGCACCCTCACCCAAACTTTTTCAAGAGGCCCCCCTCCCTCCTGTCCTGTACTGAAATGTGGGTCTAATTTATGTTTGTTTTGTTTTGTAATAAGGTTTCCCAGAATCTGTGGTAGCAGCTTCCCTATCAAGAGTTGGTCTTAAAGTTCTTCATTTGGACAGGTTAGTAAAAGGATACTGTAACAATCTTATTTCTCTAACTCCGGGCTGCAAATAACAGTCTGTCATGGGACATTGGCCAACCAAAATTTTCTAATGTCCGACGAAATCTCAAGTGTGATCCGACATGATGTCTGGACAATATTTTCTAGATCATAAATCATTTTCTGGCAACGACGAATAAAAATCTGTCCCACCACAATTTGTTTTCGTCCGACCAAGATGGACAAGGTATTGAAAAAAATATTTGCTAACTCATTTTCTAAAAAAGCCAAATTGCTTAAAAACATTTACAGACTGATGTTCTTATGGTACTGATGCCTAAGATATCTTTGTTTCAGGAATGATTATTATTCTGGCCAATGGGTAACTTTCACTTTTGACACTTTGTTGAAATGGATTGAATGTAATCAGGTGAGTGAGAAAGGCAACATCCAAATTCATTTAGACTTAAAGTTTAGTTAAAGCAAAGCTTTAGTTACAAACTAAATGAAATTTTTCCATTCATAAAAGTACAATTTTGAATCTAAAGTTACAAATTTATTTGAATCTAAAATGAGTCCATTTACCGTAAAAAACCAGCAGTTAAGCCACACTTTTTTTCCAAAAATCTTCGTTCGAAATCTGGGTGCGGCTTATCTGCTGGAACATTTGGAAAAGGTGCCGAAAATTTTCGTGAATTGACACTTTCATGGAAAAGTATACAAATTAATATAATTACCTAAAACTGTAAGGGAGTACTGGTCATTGCTTTTGCAAGTTTGAAAGCCCCTAAAAGCTGTTTGCAGTATCAACAATGGCCTATATTTTCATGAATGCAATAAATATTGATACACCATGAGCGAAAAAACAACAAGAGTATCGTGTGGTAGATATGGATCATGGCCCACTGTTTTTTCCCTGTTTATAAATTAAGCACTTTTACTTTCAAAAAACTTTTTCTTCAAAATTTGAGTTGCTAAATTCAGGGTGCAGCTTATCTGTGGGTGTTTATGGTACTTGTATTTTCTCTGACTATTAATGGAAGGCCAGGAGAGATGATTGTTGCTAGTTTTCCTGTCATGTACTCTAAACATTTTGCTTGCCATGTGCAAACACAACTTAGCTATCAACTATTGAAAAGAAAACATTCAAAATGGCACAAGAATATGTGAAAATTCTATAAAAGCAACTCAACAGAAATCTTTGATTGCAGGCTAAAGGTCTTAATGATGCAAAAGAACAACAGGATGGACCAGCAGAGTCTGGTACCCACAACAGTGAACCACCCAGCCTGGAGACTGGTACCTACTCAATTCCAGTTCCTGGTCATTCTAATGAGATCAGAAATGTTGTGGTTAAATCTTACTTTAGGTAAGTTTCAACTTGAAAATATCATTATGTTACATGCATCTACCAGCCCTTAATAAACAAAATTAATCTAATTTGTGACCTACATCCCACTTAGGTCCATGCAGCCAGTGCACTTAACTCTTTTTTGCAGCAGTGCTAATTCTTAGAAGCAGACACCCTTTGTCACACAGTCATTCCATTTTCCATCAAAGAGGTTTCTGAGATTCATGCCAAAGCATTCCATTACTGATGACCCAGACCCAGATCTTAATGTATTCAGTTGTATTAAAAGTAACTTGACACAACCAAATCAAAGTAGTATAAACTCCGTTTATTTAGCCCCCTGTACCCCATAGCATCATTGCACATTTTCTGCTTTTTCAGACATGTATAATCAATCAACTTTGTTTTACGAGGGTTGCATGTAACAGTCTTCGACTGACAAACCTGTGGCCCTCGGATTCCCGATCGAATTGGAATTTAGAAGTGTTGGTTTTTGTGGAGGGAGGAAAACCTGAGAACCCGGAGAAAAACCCTCGGAGCAAGGACGAGAACCAACAACAAACTCAACCCACATATGTTACCTGGCCGGAATCGAACCCGGACCACATTGGTGGGAGGCGAGCGCTCTCACCACTGTGCCATCCCTGCTCCCCCTCAACAGGATAGTAGTTTACTGAGTATCAGAGACCCCCAATGTATGCAAAGGGCTAGTGTTACGAAGCCCTCTGAACATCCTGCATACCTCAATTTGATCCAACCATGTTTACAGTCATTTATCCATTGACAACTTTCCCTCATTATTCTTTCAGTGAGAAACAACCACAAGAGTCTGTTGATTCTGAGCCAGTATCATCTGAAACTGCTGTTAGCCCCAGTGAAACTCAGAAACTGCCAGATTCAGGAGAAACTAATGAATCAGAATCATGTGATGAAAAGAATGACCTAGTAGAAGCTGGTACCTCAGAAGAACCAAACACTGAAGACAATTTAGCAGAAAGACCCTTGGTTGAGGTCGAGACAGCGGGCGTGTCTGACTTGAACCGTAGCGACAGCACTCTTCAATCAGAGGAGGAAAGTGAAAATGCTCCTAGTGAAGTCAAAAGTGCTGAAGAAGCATCAAATGGGGAAAATGAAGGAGAATTACCAACAGAGTCCGACTCTGGTAACTTACCAGAAGTTCCATTTGTGCCACCACCAAGACAGAGAAATGAGCAGAAACCAGCCATAGATGTGAACATGACATTTGATGATCTAAAGCCATACTGGAGAAGATTCAACATTGATATTTCTCCTAAACTTCTATTCTCCAGAGGCCCACTTGTGGAGGCATTGATTTCGGCAAATATCAGTCATTATGCAGAGTTCAAAGCCGTCACAAGGATCTTGACGTACATGGATGGTCGAGTGGAGGAGGTGCCTTGTTCGAGAGCTGATGTATTTAGTAGCAGTGCAATATCTGTTGTGGAGAAACGAATGCTGATGAAATATCTGACTTTTTGCCTTGATTTTGAGCAACAAAGAGACCAGTATGAAGGGTTTGAAGACAAACCTTACAGTGAATTTCTCCAGTCTCGTAGATTGACCCCCAACTTGCAGCATTTTATAATTCATGCCATAGCAATGGTCAAACCTGAAACTGTTACAGTGCAAGGACTAAAAGCCACACAAAGTTTCCTTCAATCCCTTGGACGTTATGGAAACACACCTTTCATTTGGCCTCTTTATGGTGCTGGCGAGCTACCACAAGCATTCTGCAGAATGTGTGCTGTATTTGGTGGTTTATACTGCCTCAGACGAGGGGCCTCCGCAATCACAGTCAGTGAAGCTAACCGCGAATGCACAGGCGTAATCTCGGAGAAGCAAGCACTGAAATGCAAATGGTTGATAACCGAGTTTTCCTATGTACCAGAAATGTTCAAAAAAGAATGCACACAGTTTGTTTCTCGAGCAATTTTCATAACATGTAGCTCTTTGAAGGCTTCTGATGAGGATCACATTACTGTTCTGTCAGTCCCACCATCTTCAGAAGGAGGGGAGCCAGTGAGAGTCATTGAATTAGGACCAACTGCAATGGCATGTCCTAAAGGTCTTTATGTCGTCCATTTAGTTAGCAAAGGTTTGTCGTCAGCCAAGGACGATTTGGAACCAACAGCAGACAAGCTGTTTCATTTTCCATCTGAAGGTGAGGTTTTAAATCACTTTTAGTTTAAATTTGAGGTATTACCACAGGCCAGGAAATTGTCAGTTAAAAATAAAATTATTGACAGTCATGGAAAAAGTCAGGAATGTTATTTTGACTCAGGGAAAATGGACATTTTGAAAAAGTCAAGGAAAATTGAAAAATAGTACAGCTTATAGTTATTTAACACCAATGATGGCTGGAAGAAACATAATTTTCAGGGCAATGCGATTTCAGTGAAGCTTTTTTTGGAAGCAGAGGATAGAGGCCACTACTATATATAAAAAATAATTTTGTATTTATTTGGTCAGGGGAATTTTTTTTTCAAAGAAAAGTCAAGGAATTTTGAAAACTGATGTTTGTGGCAGCCATGTTCAAGCATTGTCACATGTTTTTAGGCTACATCACTTGTCTCATTTTACCTTATTTTTTTACATAACTCTCTTTTTTATTCACTTGACAGGAAATGTTCAAAGCGACAAGCCCACAGTCCTGTGGTCGTTGTATTTCAACCAAGCGATCCCTGACTCCTCTTGTGTTGGTGACTTGCCATCAAATGTACATGTTATGTCACTTCCAGGAACATCCATAGGATTTGGTGAAGCTCTACAACAGGTACTGAATGGAAGCAAATATTGCTGTGGGGGTGTTACGGGGTGGTTTGTACTTCCCACTTCTTGTACTTTTTTCTTGCAGTTTCCGCACCTCTCTTAGTGGTTCCTGGCTATTACGAAATTTTGTAACATTTTCCTCAATTTCTCCCGGCTCCTGCCACCTTGGGAATACCGCTTTCCATGCTCTCTTCTCCTGCCTCCGGTATGGCTGTACCCCTCCCACCCCTATTCTCCCAAGCTTCAACCCCCCCCCCCCTGTCGCTCTCCACGTTGCTCTACATTGCTCCTTCCACCTAGCCTGAAAAGCAGGGAAGTTTTTTTGTCTTTCTTGTGAAAATTTGTCTGTGTTCACAGCCTTTCTCTGTTGTGAAAAATTAAAACTTGCAGTTAGACTTCCAGGCATGCACATTGCTTTTTCAGCAGTCGTGTTTTCATAGTCTAAAACACGTAAAATTTCAAAGTTACGACAATCGCTTAGTAGAGTTGATATTTCACAGTAAGTTAATTCTATCAATGGTTATTAAATTTTATTTCTGACAAAATCTATACTACTTATTAACCGAGAGTGAGGTCATTACAGGGGAATCTCAGACCGAGGCCTTGATGTATTGACCGAGCGACAGCGAGGTCAATACATCAAGGTCGAGGTCTGAGATTCCCCTGTAATGACCGAACGGATGAGGTTAATAAGTTATTTATTATATGGCCTTTAAGCACTATTCAAAAAAAAGAGTATAATCAAGGGAAAAACACTGGAGGTAAAACTCGCTCTCGCTCTCTGTGGCTCTCTTCGTCGCTAATACTAAAGAAGTATCGGTATGCTTATATTTTCTTTCAGTTATTGAAAAGATAGTTATATTTTGTCGGCATTTTTTCTTTTTGCCCCCTCGCTAGTAGCTTTTACTCACAACTCAAAAAACCGTCCAGCCGAAAAAAATTTTCATAATGCCCGGTCATTACATGAAAATAATGCCCGCTCAGCAGCCAATCAGAGCGCGCGTACTTTTGTAGCCATATAATAAATTTCATTAAACCACAGGCTAGGGAGGTTTTTGAAAAAATCTGCCCTGATGAAGAATTCCTGCAGCCAGTTCCCAACCCAGAGGATATTATATTAGACGACTTCCTACAAGATGGCAATCAGAATGCTGCACAACCAGACCTAGGTGGTGAAGCTGATGATGCTGATCCAGCCAGCGGAGAAGAAACTCCAGCTTTAGGAACAGAACAAGAACAAGCTGAGGGAAATGGTGGTAGTGTTAGTCAGCCAAATGTAGAAGAAAGTCCAGTCTTAGCGACAGAACAAGAACAATTTGTGGGTGAGAGTGGTGCTAGTAGTCAACCCAGTGAGGAAGAAAGTCCAGTCTTAGCAATGGAACAGGATCAAGCTAAGGGTGAAAGTGATGCTAGTAGTCAACAAAGTGGAGAAGAAAGTCAGTCAGGAACAGGCGGGGAGCCATCTGACTCTTAGCAGATGATTAGACATATAAGTGTCTTGACAAATGACAGCTTACTGCTGTCTGTAATGTTTGAGTGGTAGCAATACAGGGCTTTCAATAAAACTCAGCACACTGCCCGAGCTCTAGAACCCATTTGGAGCTGTGACATGGATTCTATTGTGAATCGCTGTCTAAAATTTATACAGTACCCTGTGAAAGGGAGATGTTTTCAGCTCGTTATATTGCTCTCTGACAGGGGCAGCGAAAAGGCAGCAACCTACTTCAAATCTTATTGAATGCCCTGGCAATTTCAGCAAAAATAGAGCTATTTCTGAAGTTTGTTGCTTAATAATGAATTATTAGATGACCAGCAACAAATGACAAGTACAAAGTCACAGGCAAAGTAATTTTATGATGCACCTAGAGAAGAAAGGAGGGTTGTAAATAAATTATTATCAAAAATACAGAATAATTTATGAAGATAAAGAAAAGGGGATTATAGGTAAATTTTCAAAAATGTAAGGTAAACAAATGCATATGATTTTAAGTGCATTCAGTAAAACCTTGATAGTACAGGCACAGTGGAGAACTCAGGAGGTTCTCGCTAACAGTGTCTACAATATAGTTAAAACTAAGAGGTCTACCAGTAATGTAAGAAAACTTGTATTAGCCTGCATTGCAGGTTTTAAAAAATTATAGAGGTGCAAGTGGTAAATGTGACGAAAATGCCCCCGGGGTTTACTCCCTATAATGGCCTATACAGGGAGGCTCTGCCTCAACGGGTTAACTTTTTCATGCCTCAGGTATATAAAAGGGTAGGGCTTTTACAAGTTTAGGTATGTGAAAAGGGTAGGGATGTCGGCTATTTAGGTATTTAAAAAAACCTTCATTTAAAATATTTTCAAACAAAACACACGTGATTTAAATTTATAAAATGATACAATATGTTGCCCTATTTCCGGACACTTTTTGCACTAACCGTAATATCTTACCTCAAAACAGCACTTACGAGGTGAAACTTACCCACAATGTAGCTTCCACTGCTGGTAAGTAGGTCGTGAAGTTTTATCTTCTAAATCGCTTTGGCTTCTTTGTAATCACGGAAAGAGTTGGTCAAATTCAGTGCCCTAATTCCGGACCAGTTGCCCTAATTTCGGACGATCGTTTAGAGGAAAATACTCCCTTTCTCTCGGAAATATTATTCCCGATCGTGGCAAAATATAAGTAATAAGGGCTAAATAAAGAATTATTCTTTTGAAAAATTGTCTTTCAGGCAAAATTTAAAGCAATGTTCAGTGAATGTTTCGGCCACTTGAAACGAAGTATGCCAAGGAAGATTAATCAATACCAAAACCGGTTTTGAAGCTTAAATACAGCACAGACAGTTACAAAAATGCTTGTTTTTCAAAACCTATTCCATAAAATTGTTTTCAAATAGGTAAACAAGTTTGCTGTAGATATGTGTCCGGAATTAGGCACACCTCACCAAAAATGCAACTTAACTCTTTGGTGACCGTGCTCGGAAATTAAGAGCGAAAACCGAAAATTTATTATATGCTGATAAACCTAGTCCTTTTACCTTTACCTTAATGTAAATATAAATATAATCTATCGCGCACTTTGCAAGAGCAGAGCGCTATTGAAACGATGTAAATTGACGCGCTGTAAAAATCGCATTTAAGAAGAAAAATTTTTTACCTACCTCCACGAAAACTTGATTTTTCCCGTCTAAACAGAGCGCAGCTCGGCCAAGAAATGAGCAAACGAAAGCAGACTAATCGCTAAGTCTTCTGAACGTTTTGTTTAAGTTAATTTTACTGTTACGACGATAAACAAAATTGTTAAGTCGAAGTGTCCGGAAATAGGGGTGTCCGGGAAATAGGGCAACATACTGTACAAAAAGAATGACAACACGACTTCCTGTTTTAGGTTTATGCCATGTCGTTTAGGTATGTGAAAGGGGTACCTTTTTCAGTAACTGAAAAAAGGTATACGAAAGGAGCCCTTTTTCTGTCAAAATGGTGTATAAAAGGGTAAGGGGTTTGGATCTCGGGGCGGACAAAATGCATCCAAAGGAGATAATCCCACTCACACAATACAGGTTAGTAGTAATGTACTACACTCTGAGGCAAATTTGCCTTAGAGATGTAGTACATCACTACTGCCCGCCGACTGGAACAAATATGGGGACAAAAATGGATTCAAATATTGAATCAAATATTGGAATCAAAATGAAATTCAAGCCATGGAAAATCAAAACTGAAATTCAAACCCTAGAAAAAAAAGCCTGTAAAACCAAGCCTGAAAAACCAACCTAGGTCAACCCTAGGATCAAAATAAAAAAATCTCTTATACTCTTTTTCAAAATTTTGATACAGTGCTTTTAAACAAGCCGAGTTTTTATCTGTTGTTATTATCATGGTAAATCTCTTGTACTGAATATCTTTGTGAATTATCTTCTAAAACGATTATGATTTTTGTTATTTTTGAATTCATTTTTTTCTTTTTCAAGGTTGGATAATACACTGTTTAAATCATTGTAAATGTTACATATTATTTACTTTTTCATTTTCTTCATTTAATAATTTTGTTAATGGCTTGCAATGTCCATCTTGTTTTAGTTTTTTTTCTAAATATACTAAAGTGTCTAGATTTTCATATACCCAATCTCCGAGTTTTGATAATTCTTTTAATGTTACGATATACTTCAGTGTGTTTATTGCGTCATCAGACATATTTTTGAATGTATCTGCTTTGAAACATATTTTCTTTAAATTTTCCATGTTTATTTTCATGTTGGTCATTTATCTATATATATAGTGTATGTTTTTATTTTTATGCGTTTTTTCATGAATCTCTTATACTCTTTTTTAAAAATCTTGCATCTTAGTGCTTTAACCGACAGTTATGTAAATTTTTAATTTATATATTTTTGTGATTCGTTATTTTTTTATATATTTATGACTTTTTTAAAATTATGGTGATTAATATTTTATAGTTCAAGGTTAAACATCTGCATTATTGTCATGGTTTCATAATATTTGTTCAATACAATAGATTCGAATGTTCTATTTTTATATTAACTAACCAATCATATTACAATAAACTTTTATACAAACTTTTATATAAACGTTTGTCATAAAATAAACTTTTATTCTCAGAATTATTCAAGATGCCAAAAATGGTAATAATTTCGATACCCGTGTTTCTAATCTCATTTGCTTATCATAAAAATAAAAATAGGTCTAATAAAAATGCTGATTAAAACGCACTATTAAAAGTTATATAAAATTATAATGTTTTATTATTATATAGAAAAGTTATGTTAGATAAATTTAATTATACTGAAATGTGGGATCTGATGACAACAAATCGTATGAGCGTTGAAAAATGGAATGAATTAGAACGTGAAATGAATAAAACATATAAAAAAAAACTGAATAATAACCTTTACCATATCAATAAAATAATTGATAAATTAAGCACTGATAATAAAATTTTGATTAGTGATAATCAAAGGGAAAAAATAAATAAAATCTATCAATTAATTTTTGTAAATCGTAGTTTTATAAATAAATTTATAACAAAAGACAGAAATATGAAAAAAGAAAGACAAAGACTTATAAGTGTTCGTTATTTGTTAAAGAGGATATTTCAACATCTAAATATACCAAGTGATTATATTAAAGTTAGTAAACAACAAAAAACACAAGAATTTAATCAAAGATACTGGTCTGATATTTTATTTGTGTTAGGTGAACAAATATATGATATTACTGCCAACTAAATTCTTGTTTTTATATTTTGATTGATATATAAATATATTTAATATATATTTATATATTAAATCCTTCATAGAAATCCAGTTTTAAATTCATTAGCTATTTCTTTTTATTAGTTTTCTTTACTTGACGGTTTTTTGTCCCAAGGCCAACTTTTCTTTTACCAGCTATCATAGCTTGAACAGCTGTAGTGCGTTTAAATATGTTGTAAATCCTTGATTGGTATCCAACTATTAAATTCATCACTATAACCTTTCCACTTCACTAAAGCTTGTTTCTTCTTATAGTTCCGCCGAATTACTTTATCAATACGAAATACTTCTTGTTTTGCTTTCAATAGTTCGGACTCGTAAAAGCTACCTTGTATTTCTTCATTATTCAAATCTTTTAATTTATAAGTTATTGATTAGTGTATTATCTTTCAACGATAATATCTCTTCTGACCAATTAGGATATAGCCTTTTCGAACACCTTCGTTTTTTTAGATTTCGGACCTTTCACCAACCTTAATTGGTTTCTATAATGGCTCCATATCACCGTATAGGTAAATATACTTTTATTCTTTTCCTTTGAAGCTTTTTGTTTATGTTTTTTATTATTTTTTTTTACCAGTATGGGTAGCTTTCAAGATACTTGTGTTACCTTAATAGTACTTTTGTACATTTTATTTTTCAAAGTTCTATTAAATCTCTCAATAACAACAGCTTTACCTTCATTAAAAGTGGAATACATCTTAATATCATTTTTCTTTAGCCATTCCTTGAATGTTTTGTTATAAAATTCAGATCCCTGATCGACCCAGAGAAATTCAGGTTTACGTTTGTCATTAATGACAATATTGTTGAATGCGTTAGTTATTGATGTACCTTTCTTATCTTTCAATTGTATAGCCCAAGCGAATTTACTGAATACGTCAATTATAGTCAATAGATATTTATAACCTTTATTCCATTTTGAAAGTTTATCCATAAAAACTAAATCAGCAGACCATATGTCGTCAATTCCATTTGATATTACTCTTCTATTTTAAATTTTCGTCTATTGGTTTATTAACTCATCGGCTAATTTTGAGACCAATCATTTTTACTCAACGCCGTTTTCCGTTTTTTGGCTTCTTTTTTTATACCCAATCCGATTTTTCTTTTACTAGCGATTAAAGCTTGTACCCCTGTTGTTCCCCACGGACGGTCTTTAAATGGTATTTTTGATATTCTCTTAAGCATAAGATCATCTGCCTTATTTTATCAGCTAGTGATTTTAATTACTTAGTAATATCATCTGTTGACATATCTATCAAGATTTTTATTGGATTTTTATATTTAGGATCTTAGAAGCTAATCTTTCTTCTAATTTAGTACCAGGTCCACAATAATTTACTTTTTTCCTTAGGTTTCTCATATTAATTCTCCAAGTTTTGATAGGTGTTTTTGAATATCAATGCCTCCACCTTTAACGTTTACTCTTATTCTTCCTGCATATATGGCAACTGATTTTCCTAAGCCGACCATTTTAGCTTTTACCTTTTTAGAGTTTAATATTTTTTTTTTTTACACGATAGACAATACGATTGCACATTATATATATTATTAGATATTTAATCGCAATAATGATTTATCCATTTTCCATTTTTATACTCACTGAAATTGCATTTTGGGTCGAGATTTTCATTTTTATATGCACCAGCAGGCTTCCAAAAATTAGATGTCTGAATCCCGCTTTTTTTATTAAATATACCTTTAGCAAAGTCACCGCGCCAATATTTTTTAAATAGATCTTTATCACCTCCGGTAACTGCCATGATAGCCGATGCTAAGTCTTGAGCCTGTTGGAAACCGGGAACCTTTTGACCGACCTTTTTGTTAATCGTTTCACCAACTCCTCGCCCCTTTTTCTCACTCACAAAACGAGTTTTAGTGATACCACAAGAAGCGCATTTCGATTTGAGCATTAAACGATTGTTTTTTGTTCTCACATATTTTTCAGAACTAGGAACTGAATTAGTTTGTATTTTTTCACGTACACAATACGATTTAGTCATTTATATATATGAGTTATATATTTCTGAAATAATGTTGAATGAATTTCTCATTCTTCATTTGTCATATATGTCAAACACTTCCAATAAATTATAATACGAATTCCCCTTATTCATTTCGTTGAGAAAGTATAGACAAAAGTATCCGCAGGTGGTAGTCTTTATCTCTGATCTATTGTTTTGATGTAACAATGTTAAATTCTTCTTTTTTCGTGATCTACTATGGCTTGAAATGGGGGCATACCAAAACTATCAAAATAATTGATTGCCTTATCTTTGACATACGTAGCAACCCAATGACTACCACTCAGATATGAGGTTGAGATTGTAAATGAATATTCTAATTTGTATTATGTGGCACAGTCTCGTCTCTCATTAGTACATCTTTTATCGGTATATTCAAATATAAACACCAGTTTATTAAATCAAAATACTCATTGTATATTCTTATGGAATGTTGCTTTTACTTTTTTTCGGTTTTAAGATCTTTTTTTTGGAAGCACCAATCCACCTGTTCTAAGAAATTATCATATTCATCCCAAGAACCAATGAATGGTGGCGGTGTGTAAGCTAATACATCTTTCTTACTTGGTAGTCTAATATTTCCACCATCCTTCTTTGAAGTTTATCAGTTGTTATTTTTAGTTGTTGACTCTGATTTTTTTCGTTTTCGGAGCACTAATTCCAATCATTGGAAAACCAATTCGCGGTGCCCCATGACCAAGCCTAATGACCTTTCGAATTTTGTCTTCGAGATTTTAAATCAGATCCAACACCTAACTTCTTAGCCTTATTCAATTTATTGATTTGTCGTTGAGTTAGCATTAAACTTCATTGCCAGTCATATTGAATTGCTTAAGCGAATAGTGATCTCACTTTTATTTCTATAAGCAGTCAAAAGCTTCCTTCGCTGTCCTTCTGACAGATTCACTTATAGAGTGATAAGTTTATTATTTATATATTTATTTTATATTTTTTTATAAAAGTATACAAAATAGAATGTTTATACATAATATTCAATTGATTGATTTATACAATAACCAGCTCATTCCCCACCTGTCAATGACGATTGTCTCATCATAAAGAACGATGGCATGGACGTTGAAGGACTATCTCCCGCACTATTAGCTTTAGTTTATATCTGAAGATCAACTGCTTTGGGTCTCTAGTTACTCGCTCTGCTTGATATGATAAATCAAAAAAGATAATAGGATAGAGAGAGTTGTAATTTGCCAATTGAGTTGTGTACCGCTGTTGTAATCATTCTTTCTCATACCATAAGACATTAAATCATTGAATATCCTAACTTTGGACTCACTATCATATTCGGTCTCAGGATAAAACACTCCGTTGCCGTATTCCAATCGACATGTTGTCAAATAACTACCATTCCCACGGTCAAGATTGATATTGTAGGTATCAAATTCATAGGGATTTTCATCTGCATTTTTGATTTAGCTCGTTTAGATATACAAAGATAGCCTTAACATTATCAATACTGGATGAGATCTGGAAGAATCCACTGCTATTCGTTGGTGCGGAAACCTCATACACGCGCATATACGTCAAGTGTTCTTTACCAAGAAGGAACTAACAAACTTATCATATAGGCTTCCTTTGGAGTAATGGGACCCATAGAGGATCTATAGGACCACTCGTCCATCACTACATCATTGGCCTTTTTAAGTAATTCGGCTCATTTTAACTGTTATGAATGGAGTCACGGAGTAACATCGCCCTTCCAGCTCTCAAAGAAATTACGAAGAGTTACAACATGACATTGAGACCTGTCGTCAAAAGTCGTCTAGCCTCAAAGCCTTATTTTGATTAGCATTGCTATCCTATGGTCGGTATCTAGATACCAAAGACTATTTTTTCTACTGAACGACTAAAATCGTCACTATATTGAGGAGATTCTTAACGAAAGTAACTTTAGGAATTATGGTTCATAAACGATTTTTCCTCTGATTTAATCATCATATGGGCAATCAATGAATGTGCTCCATTAATAACTGTGATACGATTAGCCGCCGTGGTTGCTCCATCAGCTAACATTTGCACCTGAAATTGCACCTCGAAATACGCATTATACCAATCGTAGAATGAACTTCTATCGTTAATCGTGAACTTATAGCCGTTTTTAAGTTGGTGCTGACCGTTAGCTGGAACTCGAATAACATCATCGAGTTGAAATCGAACCAACTCATATCTCTTAAGTATTCACTTTTCTGAAAGACATTATATTATTATTTATATAATTTTGCAATTATGTACCAATTTTTTTAATCATTTTATTCTTTTACACCTGATCCTGATATTAATCTATTGATGATCATATCAGTACTTTCATTTTTTTGTTGGTGTCTGACAGGTGAGGTATTTACTTTCTGTAAGATTGGGGATAGTGCCTTTAGCCCTGCATTTCCCTTCCTCATATTCCTAAGCCTTTCCATTATAAGGTCTCCGGCTTTTTCTGATGCCTTTTTACCCAGTTTATCACCTGCATGAGAAATACCTGATTTTATCGCCTTCTTACCTAAGGGCTTGACAATTTTTTTAACAACAGACGACATAACACTCTTCATCGGTTTGAAAATGTTATCAACGATAATCCCTGACCCTTTGTGCTTATATACAAATTTACCAAATTTTGGATGGTAAAACCTCTTGAATTCATATGTTTCATTATATACTATTATGTTATATTATTCTATCCTTTTCAAAATTAATGAAAAAGACGTATCCGCTCCATTCAGGTTAATTAACCGTCTCTTCCCATCTGTGATGTATATTCGAATGCTACTTATCTGTTGCTTATTAACCGGGTTATATGTGACCCTAAGAGGCTCGATTGTAAACGAATAACTCGGCTGTAGTACGCTGGTCGAAAAAGTATAAATGATATCCGACTCTTCGCCATCGACTAAAGAAGTATTGACTAGATCGCAATGTACATTTAATATATCGGTATCTTGGCTTAGATTTGGGACTCTTGGACCAATATTAACCGCATCCTTTAATACCTTTTTATCAAACCCTATAAGGTCGTTGAAATTGCTATGCGTCAAATCAAGTTGATAATTTTGAGATAAAGTGATTGTGACTCGGAATGTTGTTGAATCAAAATCAATAGAGATGGGATATATAGGGTTATCATCATCCCCCGTCTTAGTAATCTCTTTAATATATTCATCAAATTCAGAATAATTCCAAACACCTGCAGGGAAAGTTATTCTTCAAATTTATTCCCATTATCTGAACTATATTTAATCAGCTGATTACCATATGAGGGATTTACATTAAACCATGTAAATGACATGTTAATAATACGATTGAGACCTATCATATATTGGTAATTGCTATCCAATGTTATAGGCCTGTTGAATTTAGTTGTAAAATTTTGAGGAGTGTTATTCCCTTGATTTTTAACACTATATGATGATAATACTAACTCACGATCCATATATATAATACAGTTACATAAATTAGACTTTAAAGTACAGATTATATATCTTTTATATTGTTGTTTATTTATAGTAGACCTTTTTAAAAGTGTGTCTAATATAGCGACTCCCATATTTCGCATTTTAACTGATGTGTTTCCTGCGTTTATTGAACCGATGATCAATTCCAATTTTTTGAGAAGCTGTTTTACATCGTTAAAAAATATAACATTTCCACCTTTCTGATTTTTTCGAATACCAGAACCTTTTATCGTTTTGGCTTTACTTTCGTAATGATTTATGTAGTCATTTAATGCAACTCTTGCATTGCTTATTCTCTTATTTTTAATCTGTCTTTCCGCTTCAGATATAGTTCCCCTATTATATTCTTTAGTAACATTCGCCTTGAAACCTTTCAATTGTCTCCGTTTATATTTGGCTTTCTCTAAAATCTTATTAAGATAGTTCTTGGTTTTCTTTGGTGTCATTTCAGGCTGATCTAATTTCATTTGCACTACATCATAATCGTCGATACCAACGTCTTCTAGTATTTCACTTACTTCATCATCAGCATCTAAAGCATAATCAATTTCATCCTCATCGTATTCAGGAGGTAATTCATCTTCATATTCAGGAAAATATTGGGGATCAACATAAATCTCCTTATTTCCTTCTAAAAGATCTTTTAAAGATTCTTCATATGTTGGTGGTTTCGGTACAATCTGTTTTTCATTTTGTGGCATTACAGGCTCATCAAATAAATTATCTACGTCCATATCCTCAAAAGGATCAACTTCAGGATAGTAATCTGGAGCTTCCATTTCACCTCTCATCCCCTTTTTGACACGATTTTTAGGTACTTTTGCTATCTGCAAATTACTTTAATTACATCATCTAATTTACTTGTCACTGTTTGAATACCCTCGAAAATGACTCTTGGCTTGTCTGCTGACCGATATTATTTTTGTGATTGCATTTTTAACATAATTGATTTTATCGCCCAAATCAGATTTACTCTTTGCAAGCTCTTTCCATCTAAGTAAACTCATTTTATTTTATATTATTACGTTACATAAAAAATGAAATTGAATATAAAAATCAACATTTAACATAGCGTTTAACACCTTGATGTACACCGTGTTGAACACCATGTTGAACTGAAAATAATATACCCATATAATATAATGAGAATACCGAATATGACACTAAAGACGATATGGCCTCAAACTTTAGACAACTATACGATTTCATGCCAAATCAATGTTTAGAATTTGATTTCTTCTCCCTGGGTGGGGGTAAAACCAACCTATTGATTGTATACCGCTTTTTTATGATAAAATATATCTTTATGGGAAAAATCTTCAGCAATCGAAATATCAACATCTTTCAATACCTTTGAACCCATTAGTCAGAGGCTGGTTATTCTGTATTGAAGCAAGTAATGATAAAATAATACCGCTTGATAAAATATCAGATGAAGGCCAAAAACTAGTCATCTTTGACGATTATCTAATAGGGATCAAAAATATAGGAAATACGTTAATATTTTAAAAAGAAATAATCATAAAGGTAGATAGTTTTTATATTGATGTTAGGTATATGGAATTAGAGTAAAAAGTTATGTGTTTTTGAGAAAAGGTGTTAGTTAGGAAAAAGATGTAGAAGAGGCTGTTAGGTAGGGAAGATAGAGGTTAGCATAAGAAAAGAAATGAAAGTGAGAAGAATAGGGAATTTCTTCTAAGTAGGTGAAGAAGTTTGTGTAGATAGAGAACCATAGTTTAGATTTGAAAAGAGTTGGAAGGTATGAAAAAGAGTAAGAGGGAAAAGTGAAGAGGTAAAGAACCCAAATAAATGTATTCAAATCCAAAAGAATGAATATGTAGTTGATAGAGGAAAAGGGGTTTGCGGCAGGGTTATCCGTTAAAATAGAGAAAAAAGGGGCAATAAACAAAATTGACTAACATCGAAAAGCCATGGATTAAGGAAGAAAAGACCAACACGATTGGGCGCCACTATTGCCCGGCCCCTGCATCAAGTATTGCTACAGGAGGTTAGTTTCAATACTAGCGCTCAGGCTGGATGCTCATCAAAATCTCGAAATAGCCAGCTCCAGCCCGAGACGTGACTCCGTAGCGAAAAAGAGGCGAGAAAGACCACGAAAGATGATTTGGCAAACCACACAATCGATATAGGCTAACCGGAAAAAAAAAATAATTTCTCTACCTTTGTTTACAACAGGAATAGCGCCGGCGATATATCAACACTTTTAAATTCGATCCTTGTCACTAGTCATTGTCCCTATTACATACGTTCCCGTGCCGATGATATCCGTCGGCGAGTAAAAAGAACAGTAGAACACAACCGCCACCTTAACCGCCACAGCATGGCCAGCATCCTTTACCTCTATCAATAGTTGATCGCATAAATGGCAAAGAAAAAAAAAGTGAAAACAAGGCATTATATATATAACACACATAACTCACGGACAGCTTGGCAGTAAATTAAATAAATTTTTGAGTAAACTTTTATAAACTTGTGTAAACTTTTATGTAAACTTTTGAGTAAACTTTTTGAGTAAAATTTTTGAAATATGATTGGTCAATAGAAATCACGTCATTAAAAACATTTACTCATTAATCATTTATAACTTAGCTAAAACCGTAAATGAATAATTATTATTTAATGTTGATCCTTACGAGGCCTTCCCCGTCGTCGTTTCTGTCTCAGGTATACATTTAAGATTAGAATTAAGAAGCATTAATAATACAAATATTAAGGATGCTAATAAATACATAAAGAAGCAACACGAGCAATAAAAGGTTATATTAATGTTACAGTAAATATAAAGAAAAATAACTAAACGCACTAAAAAAACACTAAGGAAATAATATATAGTATATAATAAATGGGACGAAAAAAAAAACGAAAGAAGAAGACAGAAAACGCAAAGGAAAGCAGAAGGCTAACAAAAGGAAGTAGTGCATCAAGACTACACGCTCGCTGGAAAGCACCTCACAGAGGAAAGAAGATATAAAAACTTCACAAGGCTTGAAGACCAATACAACATAAACCAGTGAAAACAATAAAGAATATATATAATATAATTAGCACATAAGAATTATCTTTGCCTAGGTGACAAAAATATATGGTTAAAATCTCAAAAATAAATATAAAAGGACTAAAGAAATGGTAATAAAGACAAAAAAATGACACAAAAAAATATCTCAACCAAATAAATGGACGAATCTGATCTCAACAATCTATCTAAAACCGACCTTATAAAACTCATTTTATCACTAAAAGCCGAACCAAAAGCACACGAGCACAAAAAGGTCGAGCCGAAAGCACACGAGACCCAGAAGCCGAATCAAAGCCCCACCCCCTCGCGTAAAATACCAAAAAAGAAGACATACCAATCTCATCAAATACTCCTAAACCAATAACAAAAACCCATAATACTTTAAACAACTATCAAAAAGTTACCTGAGGGATGCAAAGGCACTAGGCTAAATGGAAGATCTTGTAAAAAACTCAACAAGGAAAAAAGTAATCAATAAAACAAAAATATAAGAACGATAAGACCTTAAACAGGACACTCAATGAATTACATGAATTTTTGATTCAACATCCAATGACCAACCCTACAAAATAAGGATCGAACACGAAAAAACAAAAAATAGTGTAAAATGTTAGAAATAAAGAAAAGGCAGTAAAAGGTAATAGAAGAAAATATAAGATCACCTAAAAAAATAAAAGTTTCTAATAAACATCAGATATAATACGTTGGATATAAAGAAATAATAACCATCCGGCAGGAAGGTCGGTTAAAAATGTGAAGGAACACAAAAAAAAAAATAGCCCGCCCAATAACAGCACTCCAGAAAACACCAAAACAGCTAAGGGAGGGTAAGCGAAGTAAGAGAAGCGAAAAAAGAAAGAAAGAAGCGAAAATAAAAGTGAGATAAAAACACCAAAAGTAGAAAAAAAATAAAGACAGCCAGTAGCACTCCACTTTGTAAAAAAGCTAGAGGGAAAGATAAAGTGCAAAAATTTTTTCAAACAGATGGTAAAGTAGCGGTAGCTTACCTGTAAACTGAATCGTGTTATGGTAAAAGTTTTTTAAAAACAAAAGAAACGATCGAAAAAAGATAGTGATAGTTAGAGTGAGCAAAAAATCACAAACAACTAAAACCAAAAACGAAAAAAAGAAAAGAAATACAAGGGAGGAAATTGCATCAAAAAGAGCGAAAACCATGCCGAAAATAAAACATCCCAAAAAAGATATGCTACTCATGTAAAACGTATAATGAAAAATTTTTTTCGATCTACACAAAACACTGGAACACATGAAGTTATTTAGCTACTGCCATGATCAATGGTATGAATCAACTCAATGAATAATAGTTTTTGTAACGGAATCCTCAATATAAATATAAAGGATATACATTTTGGCTCATAATAGCAAAGGGTGACAGTCATATACTAAAAGGTGCGTTGATAACAGTTTTAAGCCTATATTACAATGGAGAAAAATCATGATGATGGAGATACCACAGTTAAGAATCAAAAAATCGACAGTTTGAATTTTACCAACAACCCCTACACGTCCAATGGCAGACGAGTTGAAAAAAGGTACCACACAACAAAAATCAAAAACGGTATATGCCCTAAGAAGCAACGGTAAATCAAATGAAAACACAAGAAAGACAGAAATTCTACAATGGTATGACGACGTGTAATGAAAATATTTTCGATTCAAAAAAGAACTATTGAATACTGTAGGTCAGAGTGGAATATAAGAAGATGTATTTAAAACAGGCAAGATCAGAATAAGAAAATATGATCCACTAAAATACATCAAATCTGTGTTTGTATGGCAATTACAGGAGTAATTATAGCCTAAAAATACATAGCTGTGGTTGATAAGTTGTTCAAACAGAAAAAATAGTAAAGTAAGTATGCTTGGGATACAAAGTAAGAAAATAAATTATTCACCTTAGAAGGTGGCGAAAAAGTACAAACAAATAAAAGTAGATGATGTGAATCACAAATACTTTTATAATTCAAGTTTTTCTGAGTTGTCAGATTGTTACAAGCCTGATGAATCAAAAAAGAATCAACGAAGCGTAAAACAAGCAAAAAATAACAAAATAACAACTGCTGGTTACAATCTTATTGAGAGTGGGAATGCAAGTTGAAAAATGACAAAAGTTTTCAAAAATATTATAAAAATGATTGGAATAGAGAAGTGGTTGGGCCATAAACCCAAGAGATGCATTCTTCGGAGGTAGAACTAATAGCACAAAGCTACTTTATAAATTCAAAGATGATGAATACGGAAAATACGTAGATTTTTGCTCCTATATCCCACTTCCAGTTCTATAAAAAATCCCCATTGGACACCTATAAAAACACAGACGATAAAAAATGGTATGGACTAATAAAATTAATTACCACCAAAAGGTTATATCATCCTTTTTACCAGTGAAAATCAAGTGAAAAAGTGAAAAGCTAAGTTCCCTTTGTTGTGCAAAAAAAGCAACAAGAAAGAGCCAATAGTGAAATGAACGAGATTTATTGGTCATGGACAACAGATGAGGTCAATAAGGCCATTGAAAAAGGTATAAAATATAAAAAATAGAGGTTTGGATTTGAGAAGTATGATGACTATTCAAAGGATATATAAAAAAATATGAAGCTAAAATTGACAACAAAATACATTTTAAAAATGAAAAGAAAATGATCAGAAATAAAGTCAAAACAAATTTAGAATTAATTAGGTAAATTAAATAAAATTCAGTTTACGAGCATGAAAATTTTAACTATTTGGGTAATTGGAAGAGAACAAATGAATAATTAAATATGTAATGATATAAATAAAGTAGTTTCGACGATACATTGATAATTAAAGAATAAATGAAGAAATGGTACAATGAGTTACACTTATAAGGATAGTTTGTTGATAATTCCTATAATACAAATATATAGTAGAGTTTACGACTAGCAGTGGAGGTAATGCTTTATGAAAAATTAGATATTTAAATGAGCAAGTATTATATTTTGATACGATAGCATGTGTATATTGAAACCCAGAATGGTAAGACAATAGAAACAGGCGATATGCTAGGCAATTTAACAGATGAGTTAGAGGGTGAAGTATAAATAATACATTCGTTTTGGAGGTCCAAAGAATTACAGTTTCACATATGGAAATAATAAACAGAAATGTGTTATTAAAGGTTTCAGGTTAAACCATAAAATTCCCAGATACTGAATCACGCAAATATGATTAAAATTAAAGAACGAAATCAAAGAACTCACATTAGTAAATGAAAATAAATACCAGACAGAATAAACAAATTGTAAACAAATATGAAGAAAAAGTATACAAATTTGATATGACAAACGAGTCATTAAGCACAATCAGATGACTGTATAAATACAATACCATATGGATATTAATTTGACCTAGGGTTTGAGCAGAGCGAGCGATTTGATTTTTAAACCCACTAAGATCCAAGAGTTTTCAATTAAACTATAAGAGCATTTGATTTTAAATATTGTCAAAAATAATCTGCTTTGCTTGGTTTACATATTTTCATTTTTAATACAAAAATATTCTACTTAAAAAATTAAAAACTTAAGTTAATATATAGTTGGATAAAGATGGAGCGAGGCTTGATCCTTTTAAAATTTTAGGTAAAACGGATGATCTGCCAAAAAAGCTATCGCGTATTGCCAGCACTGTATTCAAGATTTAATTTCCAGATTAGAATTCAGGCCAGTAAAAAAATAAAAAAGATTATAAGAATGTTTTCAGGCTTGGTTTTACAGGCTTGGTTTTCTAGGGTTTGAATTTCAGTTTTTGATTCTAATATTTGATTCCAATATTTGAATCCATTTTTGTCCCATATTTTGTATCCAGCACTGGAAGTAGTGATGTACTACATCTCTAAGGCAAATTTGCCTCAGAGTGTAGTACATTACTACTCAGGTTAAAAAACTTTCTCCCTGTATTTGTTATCTGTTGCACCTGTTAGGAAGGCTAAATACCGTAGAATTCCGGTTATATAGCCCTGGGCTTATACAACTTCGTAAGGGGTTTTGGGTGGGCTTATCAGCGGAGGGGCTTATATCTGGGAGGGCTTATAAGCGGAATAAAAAAAAAACGTTTCGAAACGAGCCACGGGAGTGTTGATCGAAATACGTTTTTAAGGTTAAAAACACATAATAAAGCAACATTTAGCCCTGTTCAGTACCGTCATTCAGCAGAGGGGGGCTTATATCCGGGGGGGCTTATAACCGGATGTATTTTTTTTGTTTTAAGGTAGATGGGCCTATAACCGGGGGGGCTTATAACCGGAATTTTACGGTATGTGGGTTTTTGGTGTGCAGAGACCAAGAGCACTGACCATAACCATTTATTATAAAGTATCCGCGTGAGTGGGGTAACAAAAATGCTTATGCTGATGATCGTAAAATTTTATATTAAAATATGAATGATATACCATGTAAGATTGTTGTCGTTGTTGTTGTGGTTCTGCATTAACCGAGAAACATTGGTCGGTGCATTAGTAAGGCATTGAAAAATGTTTTATGCAAGGAAGATGAATTCATGGACCACCAAAGAAAATTAGAAACGCCAAACGCAGGCGGGAGGTGTGCCATGTTAGTAATGATAATTGCATAATATTTGTGTAATTTTGGTCAAAGATAGTAAAAAGTTGGCTTTCCATGTCAAAGGGATATTCAAGGGTGTCGACGTGAAGAAGTTTGCAAAAGCCCATCAGTTTTTTTGTTCTCCGTAAAGCAAGTGCAAATGCAAACTTCTGTATTACTTGTGAAGGAGCTTTACAACAGTTTCCACGTGCGCAGTTCAACGTTAAAGTGACCAAAGAGTTGCCGACTATTATTGCCCAATCACAGAAGCGCAAACATTTCCATGTCAAGCACGGGACCCTTGCTCGTGATTTCATAGAATTCTAATTTCATCATAGAAATTTTTAAGCCGATGAACCCGGTTTTTACAGGAAATGACTGGCGGAGGGACAATAAATAATCATTCATTTTTTTTCAGGCGGGTATATGCTTATTTCTTTCGATTATTTTTTCACACCTGTCCAGTAAGGGAACCCAACACTTGTCTGCGGATATATAGTTGAGAAATCTACATAAGAAATAGACATGTAAATTGAATTTTCCGAGCGAACTTACCGTAAACTAAATCAACGTTACTTAATATAACGGGTCAAGAGAGTCGCACTGCCTCGAAAATAAAAAAAAACGATATTTCTTCGCCTCTTAGCTGGTAAAGTTTTCTCTTTGAAGCGCCATGAAGTCAGCTTTGCGTAAGCAGTGTTTCGTGCAACTAATGATATTCTATTCATGGTGGGTCCGATGAGCCAAGACGCCAAAATGTTTTGTCGCATATGTCTGGTGAAGTAAAATTTTTAATAGAAACATTATAAATTGAACCAACCTAATCTTAGTTTACAACAGTATCATTCCCTAAAGAAAATCTTCACTGAAAAAAAAAACATTGAGGAAAAAATCGACCGGAAAACAACACTCGAACACTAATGTTGTTACGTAAGAGGTCGACTCGGCACTTGAAGCTTTTTATCCGGGGCTTATTAGGCTAACTACAAATTGTGATTATTGTTCATTCCACTTTGTGCGTTTGTCGATAGAAAAGAATAAAAGAAAGTTACGAACACCTCAATCTAAAAATTTTTCCCACTACTGACAGATCATGAAAAAGATTATTTAAGGAAGCAAACCTGACCGTGAACCCACGTGACTCTCAGACCCCAAGTTTTATTATTTTTTGAATTAAAGAGCGCCATACTTGACCACGTGAAGGAGATTAAAATCAATTGTTTTGTTTTTTTTTAATTTAATTCCACTGAACAATGGAGACACGATTGCAAAATGGTACATAGCAAATTTCAACAGAATTATCAACATTTTTTCTCCACAGAATTAGCTGACAAAAGCCATTTTGTCAAAATATCCTGACCTCACGTGCTTGTCATAAGGAAACCAAACTACCACCCATTTGTGTTTTTCTTACAAATTCCAAAATTCGATACCCTATTTTATACCATGCCATAGAAAATACAGCCAATTAGAATACAGGAAAGCCGTTGTATATTCGACGGTATTCAACCCAACCTTCCCATCGTGCGCTACGATCTTATTCTCGATGAAATTTAGTAAGCGTATTTTCTATGGCATGGTATAAAATAGTTACACAACACTTTCTCGTGGTATACTATGGAATATCCCACTTGTCACTTGTATTTTCTTCGTATACACACTCGCCTAAAGGCTCGTGTGTATACCGAGAAAATACAAGTGACTCGTGGGATATTCCATAGTATACCACTCGAAAGCGTTGCATAACTAGTATTCATACACCAGACTGCACTTCTCAAAAGATGAAGAGACGCATAATAATAAAAATGGATAGGTTTTTTCTAAAAAGCATGCCAAGTTTTAGACCATAATGAAAAAGAAAATTAAAAACCATGATACTTATTTCAGGCCAAAATGGCTAAAATTTATACCCTTTTTCAGACCAAAACGGCCAAAAAAAAAAATTGGCGCTGCAAAAAACCTCCAAAGCTTATTTGAAGAAGTGTTCTGACCCCCTCTCTCTCTTCAAAGGTTCTCGGGACTCGGATTATATATTTTCCACCCGCACTATGTTTCATTCTAGTTTTCTTCGCTTTGACGGAAGAGCCTTATCGTAATTTTCGGCAGACTTCCTCAAAAAAGGCAAATAAATTAAACCAGAAAAATTAGTTCATGTATGTAGTCGATCATACGACGCACAGCAAATCACATGATGCCTGATGATGGCGTGCTTCCGAGACATATGTTTAGACTGTATTTACCAACATGTTTCAAACCAGACGAGATAATAAAAGATTTTCTAATCCGCCCATGATTGCAAAATGGCGCAAAGAAAATTTCAACAGAATTATCTATGAGCTCAATTATCCCAAGAAATATACTGAAAACATTTATACTTTTGGCATCATGACAGTGGGTTTTCCTTTTGTTTTCCAAGAATAAACAACATTTCGTATTGACCTCACGTGCAATTTGGGACGCTGGTGCGGACCAGTAAGATATTACATAAGCCACCCAAATATGGTAAGTCTGGGGGTGTTGTCATGACGTCACTCGCCGTTACCGCAAAGACGGCCTGTAATATATTTTTGTTTCATCAGAATTTTTTAAGCCGGCTGAGCAATATTATTTTCTCCGGCAATTTTCTTGCCGTGTTTAAGCCAGATTTGTTCCTTGGTTATTTTCTTAACATCATGAGTCAGCCACAGAAACAACACTCTGCGATCGTCCATTTTGTCGCCGGTGGTTTAGGCGGTTCGTTCGGCGCCTTCGTAACATGTCCTCTTGAAGTTATTCAGACAAGACTTCAATCGTCCGCATTTCGGCTTCAGAGAACTGCTAAACTTCGTGTTACTCAAAATATCTCGTCAACTGGCCCAGCCGCGAATTTCAGTACAGCCAGTGTGGCCGACTCGAAGCTTAACATCGCAGCAAACCGCTTCAAGGGAATAATTTCGTATGGAAGGTACATGGTTCAACAGGAAGGATTCCTTTCGCTATACAAAGGCCTTGGGCCCACGTTGATCGGTGTCACTCCATCAAGAGCGATTTACTTCGCTCTGTATTCCACTGCAAAGGACAAGTTGAACAAATCTGGCAAACTGAACGCCGATTCTACGCTGGTTTATATGTTTTCGGCCGCTTCTGCTTCGTTTGTTAATCACACAGTCACAAATCCTTTGTGGTTTGTGAAAACGCGACTGCAATTAGATAACAGAGACGCGCGAAGAGTGAGCGCTTTTCACATAGTAAGAGACGCTTACAAAAGCGAAGGAATCAGAGCTTTCTACCGAGGACTTTCAGCGTCTTATGTGGGAATCTCCGAGACGGTAGTTCATTTCACGATCTACGAGCAAGTGAAAGCGAGATTACTGAAGTTTCAACGCAAGACACTGCGGGACCTGAACGTTGTTGAGTGTATGCTCGCTGCCGGCGTTTCAAAATCCATCGCTGCGAGTCTCTGTTATCCGCATGAAGTTGCCCGCACTCGCCTCCGTCAACAAGAAAGTGAATTTCTCGGAAAACACAAGTACAGATCGTTTCTTCAAACGCTAAAAACTGTCGTAAAGGAGGAAGGTTGGAGCGGTCTTTACGGAGGTTTGGGAACTCACTTACTTCGACAAGTGCCCAATACTGCAATCATGTTCTTCACTTATGAAGGAGTTGTACATCTTTTAGAGTCAAGCAACGCGTAAAACCTCTTGTTTATGCTTGAAATCGAAATTTCGTAATCGCTAATTCACATCATTAACAGAAATTGAAAGTTCTAACCAAATGGAATTCATAATTTCGTAGTAAACGCAATGGCAGATTTCATTTGTAAATAGCTTATTTTGTTAATAAGTTTTCTTTTGCTCTTGAGAAAGTTTGTTTTGGTTTGGTTTGGTATCGAGTTATATCCAGGATAGATTTTGACGTTATTTTAGTTATTATTTATTGTGGTAAGTTCATTTGCAATGGGAATAATACTCTCTTTCGTTAGCAATGGACCATGCAAAATGAAGATTTCGCAACGATATAAATATTTAAATTAATTTACGTTGTTCTTTTTGCTCAAAGGTTGCTAAGTAGTGCTACAGTTATTGGACTAAGTCCCAGATTTGAATAACATTCATAATTTGAAGAATTCACCTTAGTATCGTTTTTTATGACGGGAATCTAAGAAATTATTACAATTTATTTATTTATTTTATGCATTTGAAAATGGAAAACAAATTAATGGCCAACATTATTTAATAGAATATTTCTATTTTGACCGAGATCAGTTTTGGTAGCTCTCAGAAATTATGTGGAAAGTGTTAAAGAAGTATTCTTCTGTCAGGGGATTTCACAGATTTTTGGTCTAACTGTTCTGAAATTAGTGGTAGGCAACTTAACCCTAAATAAACATTATCTTTGAACATCAAAAGGAATTTATAACCTTAATTTGCTGATAGAAATCAAGCTACGGCTAAAATTATTGATATTCAAAGACGTGCGGAAACAATTTGAAAACGTTTGCCTAACATTTTCAAATTGCAATCCATTTCCATCCGAGCCATCTGCAGCCCAAGATGCTCGTTAACAGTTTTAGTGCTCTAATATAGCAATTTCTAATTAAACCGGACTATTATATTTGGGTTTCCTGCAACACAAATATAAATTTTGTCTGTTCAAAAATCTGGTAGCATCTGTGACATAGTCCCTTTAAGTGTCAACGAAATGAGCTGAGTTAGTCTGACTGTTTGTAGAAGTGCGAACATTAATAATTATTTATTAGTAGTCAATCAAATGAAAGCTAATTTTTGAACGCTTTTTAAAACAGCAATATCTTTTCTTTGAAAAAACACTTTCCATAATACATACGGATTAATTGTTTCCAGATTTTTCTGATGTGTCTTTAAATTTTTAAATTTATTTCAATGACCTTTGCCAAGTTCAAAGATAATTAATTCAACCCAAGCTGTTTATTTATTACTTTAATATTAATAATTAATTGAGTGATAATAATTATTTTGTTTAAATTTACTATGGGTATAAGAATTCAAAGCTGTTAAAATACGGACCCAAGGGGACTAGGGTTCGGTATAATTCATTCTTGAAAAGTTTGTGGTCAGGGTGGAGAGGAAGTAATTTAAAATACTTGCGTGGGATGGGAGGGTAGGAATTTGCTTGCTTGTTAAGCAGTGTATTAAATTCTATTTATACTTTTTTTATTAAAATGAATATTTTGTGGTTTCTGATATTTGCTTGTTTAACTGAATTCTTCCTTCTTTTTATCCCAGTCCAAATGTCACAGACAAGGATAATAGGCCATTTCCAAGTTACCCTTTGCCTCTGTTTTAAAACGAGTCTACTTGCAAAACCATTCAAATGAAAATGAGTTTGATTTGCATAAAAATGGTCTTGTCGGTGAAACTCATTTTCATATGAATGGTTTCACACGTAGACTCGTTTTGAAAGAAAGGCAAAGGGTAACTCGGAAATGGCCTATTGTGTATGAATTTTGAGGCCCTATTAGGGGTTATCAGGATACGGGATATTTAAGTAAATGATTATAGGGATACAAGATGCTTGGGGAAAAATTTACGGGATACGGTCGCAAACATCAAATTTGAGGATACAAACCACATGAATTAATTATTAATAATTGCAAGTAGAACCAACTTTTTCAGTTCCCTATGCACCGTATTTATTTGATAAAACGCCTCCATCAAATGCGGCGTTTATTCCAATTAATAGAGTCAAAAAGCAAATCCAGTAATAATCAAGTTTGAGCAAGCCTCAAAAATATTTTCCTAGATTGTAACAATGTGAAAGATATTGAAAATGACTTTTCAGACAAGCACTAAAACATTTTTCTATTTTTAAAATTCATATGTTCAGTTACTATGCTGTTGTTAGGGATCAATTTAGGTTTCTGGGAAACTGCTCACCTACCCCCTCCCCAAACCTAACATTAACCCTTACTTATCGCTTTGGGCAAAATGTTAGGTTTTGGGAGGGGTAGGTGAGCAGTTTCCCAGAAACCTAAATTGATCCGTTGTTAGCAAGAAATTAATTGAATTTTTAAAAACGCCGCCCTCGAATAAACGTCGCACTCGAATAAAGCGAAAAATTTTTTAAAATCTCTAATTTCCCATCCCATTTTCTTCCATCATAAACATCTTGATAATCATCAAAAAATTCTTAAACGGTTGCAGAACCTTACATTACGTAAAACCACAAAAGAGAAACGTTAAAAATTAAAGTACTTTTTCTTTGTGGGATATGTGCCTGAGGCCTTCTTTTCTAACAAATATTAGTACATTATTTAGCATATTCATCATCAAATGAATATTGTTTCAGAAAAGGGTATTTCTTCATTATCTTTGTTACGCGCGCTTTTTGCTCCTCGGTCCAGACTACTTTGTCCCTGGTTACTGAAGGAGTTCCGTACAAAACCTCGCTGCATTTTTCGATGTAATCCTCAGAACAGGTGACTTGCAAATGGTCACACAATCTTAGCAGCGTTTCTTTGGGTCTTAGCACTGTTTCGTGTCCTGGAATATCGATAACAGCATCTCCGTACCGTTCTCGGACACGTTGGTTGGCGGCTACAAGTTGAAAGTACTGGTTTATTTTCCAGTCCAGTATTTTTGGGTTGTTTATCTGTTGGAAAGAAAACAAGCGAATAAACAGTTTAATGCCTCGTGCAACTTTATTATACTAAAGGAACAAGCGTAAAATAGGGAAGAACTCTTTGGTCTCTAAAGCCCTTAGTTGGTATCTTAGTGCGGCGTTTAAACGGACTAAAGCAGGTAGCTGGGCCTGACACACAATCCTACTTGTTTTCGTCTTTATAGTAAGAAGCACAAACAGACGCACTAGAAAAATCTTGCCCAAGACGGATTTAATACGCGTCTCTAGCATAAAAAACAGCCACAAAATCGACAAATCTAGAATCAAATCAAGCCGCGCTTACCAATCACGGATTCTGTATTTTAATACCTTTACAGTGATATGTATATATGTTATTTGCCGGCTGGGAGGTCCGTATAGTGAAAAACTGTGACCGAGGTCTTGAAAATGCTGCCCGAGGCCGCAGGCCGAGGGCGCCTCGGGCAGCATTTTCAAGGCCGAGGTCACAGTTTTTCACTATACGGACCGACCCTAAGCCGGTAAATAACTTATTTATTTTTTTCCTACTTTAATGTGTTTGATTAAAAAACACCTAAAAACCTACAAAGACTTTCTTGCCAAATGTGTTTGTATTTATATACGCGCGCATCCAATGTTGAGTCGATCGCCATAAATGAGCTACGGCAAGGGTAAATAATGATCTGTTTGCTATAAGAGCTTACTGCCAAACAAAATAAATTCACTAAAATGAACAGTACTCAAGGAAAATTTCATCTGAAAAAAAAAAAGAAAAAAAGCATCTGAAATAATAGAAAAGCACAATGTAGAACAGAGCAATCAGCGAGTTCCGAAACACTTTTAACTCCATTTCGGCTTGTGAGTTCTTTAGTTAATTAAACTTACTTTTCGGACTGGAAAGCACTTAGCTATTTACATTTGCATTTAACGAGTCAAAAACCTCTGTGTTGATTCCCACAGTATTCTGTTTTGACAAAAAGTTTGCGAAAGTGAAACTGAATGAAGCTGAAATGTGTAGTTTGGTCGCCTGCACAGTGACGGCACAATATTGCGAGAATTAATTTGACTGTTTTTTAATAAAGCATCTCATTTTCTTGAATGGCGATAAGCAGTATTCGGTTTTGGAGAAAAGTAGCAGAGAAGCAAGGTGTTTGAAAGGATAAATCGAGTCTGTAAACCGGCGACTTGCAGTTAACCGCAATGGCGTGAAAATCAGTGCGAATGCACAAACAACGATCGGCAAACCACGGCCATAAAACTATAACTTCATTTTGTCACTAAAGAGAATAAATACTCGCCTTTTGGAGAACTTCAAGGCCTTTAATTCCACTGCTAATTTTCCCTTTCAAATTTACAACGGTTGGTGAGCAACTACATCGATTTAAATCATTTTGGAGAGCAAAACTGTCATGGGTTCGTTCGTCTCGCCGCGAAATGAAACTCACGAAAGCGTTACCGTGGCCCGTGGGCAGAGATAGGAGAATCTTGCCCGCGCTAATAACCAATCAGATTGCAGGATTCGTTACCGTGCCCTCTTGGAAAAAAATAAACATTTTTATGTTTTTATTAAAAGCGACGCGCGTATGAGAAATATTCTGGAAGACATCCCTGATACGCGGATGGGTGCGTCTGAGGTGCGATCCAAAGTCGAGGGAAGATACTGCTCTGCAGTTAGGCCTTTCTCGATTATGCTAGCATTTTTTTCGGCATTTTTTGGGAAAACGAGCATTTTTTTTCGTTTTTTATTGAAAAAGAATTTCTAGCATTTTCTGTCATTTTTCATGACAGTGATCCAGATTTCAGCACTCAGAAGGAGAAATAATCCTAAAGTTTTACAATTTTGATTACTTAATTTGATTGTCTTCTGTCTGTTTCGACTGTTTGTGCGTTGTGTTACTTGTGTACTTGTGTTGTGTTACTTGTGTGTGTTTTTTTTTAGTTTTTTGAAAAATATATATATATTTTAATTTTTTTACATATGTTTTTTTTATTTTATTTTATTTTTTTTTTATTTTTTTTATAAACAAACAATTATTAAGTATCACCTGTTGTTGATATGAGCATATAATGTAAGAGTTTGTACGTTTTGTTTGAAATAAAATAAAGCATTCTTTGGAATTCAAGTGGCATTTTTTAAAGAAATCAGGCATTATTTTAGCATTTTTTTGGCTTTATGCGAGAATTTCTAGTAGCATTAAATGCCAGTTTTACTAGCATAATCGAGAAAGGCCTATCTGCAGTTGTCTAACAGTGGAATTTACAGGTTTCTATCCAGGAAGAAATGTTGCAGGAATGTCTTTGCCTTAAGTTTCACAATCAGAGTTCCTCCGTCAATTTTTTTTCGCCGAGCGTAGCCGATCGAGAGCAACTCTAGATTCTTGAGTGCTCTCCAAAACTTCCCGCGTGCAACTATTTTAACAATAGAGTGTTTCTGTCGAGGAACTATCGGCTGATAGTTGCCTCGCGGAAATTTGATGTTCTTAAAACAAATATTAGCCCGAGAAGCGAAAATTCGAGGGCAAATATGCTAGTTTTAAGAACATCAAATTTCCAAGGGGCAACTATCACACCGATAGTTCCGAGACAGAAACACTCTATTGTCTTTATTGTTCATCTAAATTTTCTTCCGCGCGCACATACAAAAACAAGCATCGTGAGATATTTTTACTTTTGAGGATGAAAACTCAATTGAAAGCCGAAATTTAACAAACGAAACAAAACCAGACAAGAAACCCACTAAATGCAGTGAATTTGGTTGGGTTTTTTTGTCTGCAAGCGGGTTGTTTACAAAAAACAGTCACGGGCGGGCACTATCGATCCGGGCATTTTTCACGGGAGGGCACTATGGGCTGATAGTGCCATCCGGCGGACGGGCACTATCGCGTCAGTAGTAATGTACTACACTCTGAGGCAAATTTGCCTTAGAGATGTAGTACATCACTACTGCCCGCCGACTGGAACAAATATGGGGACAAAAATGGATTCAAATATTGGAATCAAATATTGGAATCAAAACTGAAATTCAAGCCATGGAAAATCAAAACTGAAATTCAAACCCTAGAAAAAAAAGCCTGTAAAACCAAGCCTGAAAAACCAACCCTAACTCAACCCTAGGTTCAAAATAAAAAAAACTTCTTATACTCTTTTTTAAACTTTTTTTATACTGCGTTCGAATGGGATTGTCTTATATGGGTCCACTTGCTACCCAGACTGTACTCTTTTTTACATTGCTCACAAAACCATCGTGTATTTCGCATATAACGGGCTTTTGTGCGCCTTATAGCTTTCATTTTGTCTTCTTTGGTAAACCATCTCTGGTATCGGCCATTAACAATATTATCATTCCAAAACATCAATTGTTATATATTAATGACACAATATATTAATTTCTTATATCATTAATAGTGCGTTTAAGGAAAAAACACATATAAAAATAAAATCTCTTTGTAATATATATATGAATAATAAAAGATTTATAATCGGTTTAACCTCGGATAAAAATAATAGATCGAATGATATTAAAATAATTGCTAAAATCTTAGAAGATGAATTTAATTTCAAGCACATGGTATTTAATCAGCCAAACAGTGTAATTGTTATGGATGGCGGGGCTAACCCATGGGCCGATTATATTGAAGCATATTTTGATAATTATAAAGATACTAATTACGTAATATCAAATTTGTTTAATTTAGATATTGTCGAAATGCTTTTTGATAACGGCTGTAGTATTATAAATATTGATACCTTTTTTTATAATGAAAATCAATTAGATGAAAAATTAGTTGTTGATAAATTCAATGTTTTTTTAAAATGAATGTATGTCCTAAAATATTTTTTGTAATCAAATACTGATTTATAAAAATATTATACTTAATATTTTTATTTGCATGTGTAATACTTGATAATTGATTTTAAGGCACTCTTAACATATACTCCATAAATAAAATTAAAAATTGTTTATATATCTTTCAAATCCTTGATTGGAATCCAACTGTTGAAGTCATCACTGTATCCTTTCCACTTAACTAAAGCTTGTTTCTTCTTATAATCTCTACGGATCACTTTATCAATTCTGAATACATCCTGTTTTGCTTTTAATAATTCAGGTTCATAAAAGCTACCTTTTATTTCTTCATCATTCAAATCTTTTATTTTGTATGTAATGGGATTAGTATGTTGGATCTTAGTAATTACGAACATTTCTTCACTCCAATTTGGTGTATAACCCTTATCGAAAACAATTCGTTTATACTTAGATATTCGGACCTTATCACCAACCTTAAATTTGGGTTTTGCTGATAATGGCTCCATATCACCGTATAGGTTAAGATATACAATTCCTTGATTCTTTTCCTTTGAAGCTTCTGTTGGTGTCATCTTTATTGAACTGTGTTTTGTATTATTGTATTCTTTTACCAGTATGGGTAGCATTTCAAGATACTGTGTGTTACCTTGAATAGTAAACTGTTTGTACATTTTATTTTTCAAAGTTCTATTAAATCTCTCAATAACAACAGCTTTACCTTCATTAAAAGTGGAATACATGTTAATATCATTTTGCTTTAGCCATTCCTTGAATGTTTTGTTATAAAATTCAGATCCCTGATCGACCCAGAGAAATTCAGGTTTACGTTTGTCATTAATGACAATATTGTTGAATGCGTTAGTTATTGATGTACCTTTCTTATCTTTCAATTGTATAGCCCAAGCGAATTTACTGAATACGTCAATTATAGTCAATAGATATTTATAACCTTTATTCCATTTTGAAAGTTTATCCATAAAAACTAAATCAGCAGACCATATGTCGTCAATTCCATTTGATATTACTCTTCTAGTTTTAAATTTTCGTCTGATTGGTTTATGTAACTCATCGGCTAATTGTTGAGACCAATCATTTTTACTCAACGCCGTTTTCCGTTTTTTGTCTTCTTTTGTTTTACACCCATACCTACTTTAGCCTTGGTAGCAATAGTGTTCCTTGCAATAGCATGACCCCATTGTCTGTCTTTCCATGGGATAGCATCAAGGGCTTTTACCATCTTTTTATCAGCTTCGTTTTTGCATTTAACCTGATTTTTTGATGGTTTGTTTGCACATACTGAGTAATCCACGTCATGTTGCATGCTCACGGCGTCCGTTTTTCCTGTTGGTTTTTCATATATCTCCAGTATTTTACCTGTTTTTTGATCCCACTTTACCTGTTTCTCTAAAGGATTACCAGGACCTGTATAACGATGACCAGGCATTACAAAACCCTTTTTTGGTGCTACTTTTAAAATAGCTTTATGGATATCGATACCTTCACCTTTGATGAATTTACTCTTTTTGTTTTTACAGATTGAGCAAATTGATTTTTCCATAAGTCGGCCATTCTTTGCTTTTACTTTTTTAGTATTGATTGAATTTGTTTTTTTATTACATGAAACGCAGTATGACAGGCACATATATATTATATGTTAGATATTAATCACAATAATGATTAACCCATTTGCCGTTTTTATATTCTGTGTAATTACATGATGGATTAAATTTTTCATTTGTATATGCACCAGCAGGCTTCCAAAAATTAGATGTCTGAATTCCGCTTTTTTTATTAAATATACCTTTAGCAAAGTCACCGCGCCAATATTTTTTAAATAGATCTTTATCACCTCCGGTAACTGCCATGATAGCCGATGCTAAGTCTTGAGCCTGTTGAAACCCTGGAATCTTTTCGCCGACCTTTTTGTTAATCGTTTCACCTACTCCACGCCCTTTTTTCTCACTAACAAAACGGGTTTTAGTAATACCACAAGAAACGCATTTCGATTTGAGTATTAAACGATTGTTTTTTGTTCTCATATATTTTTCAGAATTAGGAACTGAATTAGTTTTTATTTTTTCACGTACACAATACGATTTAACCATTATATATATAAGTTATATATTTCTGAAATAATGTTGAATGAATTTCTCATTCTTCATTGTGTCATATATGTCAAACACTTCCAACAAATTAGAATACGTATTCCCATGGTTCATCTCATTCAAAAAGTATAAACAGAAGTATCCGCATGTGGTTGTATTTATATTCTGTATCTGATTGTTTTGATGTAGCAATGTTAAATTCTTCTTTTTTGCGTGATCGACTATTTTTTGAAATGAAGGCATACCAAAACTATCAAAATAATTGATTACCTTATCTTTTACATAAGTTGCAACCCAATGACTACCACTCAGATATGACGGTTGGAGATTGTAAATGAATATTCCTAATTTGTGATTATGTGGCACAGTCTCGTCTCTCATTAGTACATTTTTTATCGGTATATTCAAATATAAACACCAGTTTATTAAATCAAAATTACTCATTGGTATATTCTTATGGAATGTTGGCTTTCTTACTTTCTTTTCGGTTTTAAGATCTTTTTTTTTGGAAGCACCAATCCACCTGTTCTAAGAAATTTATCATATTCATCCCAAGAACCAATGAATGGTGGCGGTGTGTAAGCTAATACATCTTTCTTACTTGGTAGTCTAATATTTCCACCATCCTTCTTTGAAGTGTTATCAGTTGTTGATTTGTTAGTTGTTGACCTTCTTGATCTTGTTTTCGTTTTCATAGCACTTATTCCAATCATTGGAAAACCAATCCGCGGTGCCCCATGACCGACCCTAATGACCTTTCGAATTTGTGCCTTTGAGATGTTTAAATAAGATCCAACACCTAACTTCTTAGCCTTATTCAATTTATTGATTTGTCGTTGAGTTAGCATTAAACTGTCATTGCCAGTCATATCTGAATTGCTTAAGCGAATAGTGATCTCACTTTTATTTCTATAAGCAGTCAAAAGCTTCCTTCGCTGTCCTTCTGACAGATTCACTTTATGAGAGTGATAAGTTGTCATTACTTGTATATATATTATATGTTATATAATTTCTTGTTTATAAAACGTATACAAAATAGAATGGTTTATACATAATATTCAATTGATTGATTTATACAATAACCAGCTCATTCCCCACCTTGTCAATGACGATTGTCTCATCATAAAGAACGATGGCATGGACGTTGAAAGGACTATCTCCCGCACTATTAGCGTTTAGTTTATATCTGAAGATCAACTGCTTTGGGTCTCTAGTTACTCGCTCTGCTTGATATGATAAATCAAAAAAGATAATAGGATAGAGAGAGTTGTAATTTGCCAAGTTGAGTTGTGTACCGCTGTTGTAATCATTCTTTCTCATACCATAAGACATCAAATCATTGAAGATCCTAACTTTGGACTCACTATCATATTCGGTCTCAGGATAAAACACTCCGTTGCCGTATTCCAATCGGCATGTTGTCAAATAACTACCATTCCCACGGTCAAGATTGATATTGAAGGTATCAAATTCATAGGGATTTTCATCTGCATTGTTTGATTTAGCTCGTTGTAGATATACAAAGATAGCCTTAACATTATCAATACTGGATGAGATCTGGAAGAATCCACTGCTATTCGTTGGTGCGGAAACCTCATACATTTCGCGCATATACGTCCAAGTGTTCTTTACCAAGAAGGAACTAACAAACTTATCATATAGGCTGTCCTTTGGAGTCAATTTTGGGACCCATAGAAGGAATCTATTAAGGACCACTCGTCCATCAGCTACATCATCGGCCTTTTTAAGTAATTCGGCGTCATTCTGTAACTGTATATTGAATTGGAGTTGCATTGGGAGTAACATTCGACCTTCCAGCTCTTCAAAGAAACTGTAACGATTTAGAGGTATAACAACATTGACATCATTGAGACCTGTCGTCAAAAGTCGCCTAGCCTCAAACCCTGCATTCTGATTAGCATTTGCTATCCTATGGTCGGTATCTAGATACCAAAGACTATTTTTTGCTACTGAACGACTAAAATCGTCACTATATTCGAGGAGATTCTTAACGAAAGTAACTTTATGGAGATTATCGGTATCATAAACGATTTTTCCTGCTGATTTAATCATCATGTGGGCAATCAATGAATGTGCTCCATTAATAACTGTGATACGATTCGCCCCCGTGGTTGCTCCATCAGCTAACATTTGCACCTGAAATTGCACCTCGAAATACGCATTATACCAATCGTAGAATGAACTTCTATCGTTAATCGTGAACTTATAGCCGTTTTTAAGTTGGTGCTGACCGTTAGCTGGGACTCGAATTACATCATCGAGTTGAAATCGAACCAACTCATATCTCTGTAAGTATTCGCTTGTTCTAAAAGACATATATTATTATGTTACATAATTTTGCAATTATGTACCAATTTTTTTAATCATTTTATTCATTTTACTCAACGCCTTCTTTTTACACCTGATCCTGATATTAATCTATTAATGATCATATCAGTACTTTCATTTTTCTGTTGGTGTCTGACAGGTGAGGCATTTACTTTCTGTAAGATTGGGGATAGTGACTTTTGCCCAGCATTTCCCTTCCTCATATTCCTTAGCCTTTCCATTATAAGGTCTCCGGCTTTTTCTGATGCCCTTTTACCCAGTTTATCACCTGCATGAGAAATACCTGATTTTATTGCCTTCTTACCTAAGGGCTTGACAATTTTTTTAACAACAGACGACATAACACTCTTCATCGGTTTGAAAATGTTATCAACGATAATCCCTGACCCTTTGTGCTTATATACAAATTTACCAAATTTTGGATGGTAAAACCTCTTGAATTCATATGGTTTCATTATATACTATTATGTTATATTATTCTATCCTTTTCAAAATTAATGAAAAAGACGTATCCGCTCCATTCAGGTTAATTAACCGTCTCTTCCCATCTGTGATGTATATTCGAATGCTACTTATCTGTTGCTTATTAACCGGGTTATATGTGACCCTACGAGGCTCGATTGTAAACGAATAACTCGGCTGTAGTACGCTGGTCGAAAAAGTATAAATGATATCCGACTCTTCGCCATCGACTAAAGAAGTATTGACTAGATCGCAATGTACATTTAATATATCGGTATCTTGGCTTAGATTTGGGACTCTTGGACCAATATTAACCGCATCCTTTAATACCTTTTTATCAAACCCTATAAGGTCGTTGAAATTGCTATGCGTCAAATCAAGTTGATAATTTTGAGATAAAGTGATTGTGACTCGGAATGTTGTTGAATCAAAATCAATAGAGATGGGATATATAGGGTTATCATCATCCCCCGTCTTAGTAATCTCTTTAATATATTCATCAAATTCAGAATAATTCCAAACACCTGCAGGGAAAGTTATGTCTTCAAATTTATTCCCATTATCTGAACTATATTTAATCAGCTGATTACCATATGAGGGATTTACATTAAACCATGTAAATGACATGTTAATAATACGATTGAGACCTATCATATATTGGTAATTGCTATCCAATGTTATAGGCCTGTTGAATTTAGTTGTAAAATTTTGAGGAGTGTTATTCCCTTGATTTTTAACACTATATGATGATAATACTAACTCACGATCCATATATATAATACAGTTACATAAATTAGACTTTAAAGTACAGATTATATATCTGTTTATATTGTTGTTTATTTATAGTAGACCTTTTTAAAAGTGTGTCTAATATAGCGACTCCCATATTTCGCATTTTAACTGATGTGTTTCCTGCGTTTATTGAACCGATGATCAATTCCAATTTTTTGAGAAGCTGTTTTACATCGTTAAAAAATATAACATTTCCACCTTTCTGATTTTTTCGAATACCAGAACCTTTTATCGTTTTGGCTTTACTTTCGTAATGATTGATGTAGTCATTTAATGCAACTCTTGCATTGCTTATTCTCTTATTTTTAATCTGTCTTTCCGCTTCAGATATAGTTCCCCTATTATATTCTTTAGTAACATTCGCCTTGAAACCTTTCAATTGTCTCCGTTTATATTTGGCTTTCTCTAAAATCTTATTAAGATAGTTCTTGGTTTTCTTTGGTGTCATTTCAGGCTGATCTAATTTCATTTGCACTACATCATAATCGTCGATACCAACGTCTTCTAGTATTTCACTTACTTCATCATCAGCATCTAAAGCATAATCAATTTCATCCTCATCGTATTCAGGAGGTAATTCATCTTCATATTCAGGAAAATATTGGGGATCAACATAAATCTCCTTATTTCCTTCTAAAAGATCTTTTAAAGATTCTTCATATGTTGGTGGTTTCGGTACAATCTGTTTTTCATTTTGTGGCATTACAGGCTCATCAAATAAATTATCTACGTCCATATCCTCAAAAGGATCAACTTCAGGATAGTAATCTGGAGCTTCCATTTCACCTCTCATCCCCTTTTTGACACGATTTTTGGGTACTTTTGCTATCTGCAAATTACTTTTAATTACATCATCTAATTTACTTGTCACTGGTTTGAATACCTTCGAAAATGACTCTTGGCTTGTCTGCTGACCGATATTATTTTGTGTGATTGCATTTTTAACATAATTGATTTTATCGCCCAAATCAGATTTACTCTTTGCAAGCTCTTTCCATCTAAGTAAACTCATTTTATTTTATATTATTACGTTACATAAAAAATGAAAATTGAATATAAAAATCAACATTTAACATAGCGTTTAACACCTTGTTGAACACCGTGTTTAACACCTTGTTGAACTGAAAATAATATACCCATATAATATAATGAGAATACCGAATTATGACACTGAAGACGATATGGCCTCAAACTTTAGACAACTATACGATTTCATGCCAAATCAATGTTTCCGGATGTTGATTTCTTCTCCCTCGGGTGGGGGTAAAAGCAACCTTTTACTTGATATGATATACCGGCTTTTGTTTTATGATAAAATATATCTTTATGGGAAAAATCTTCAGCAATCGAAATATCAACATCTTTTCAATACCTTTGAACCCATTAGACAAGAGGCTGGTTATTCTGTTATTGAAGCAAGTAATGATAAAATAATACCGCTTGATAAAATATCAGATGAAGGCCAAAAACTAGTCATCTTTGACGATTATCTCAATACGGGATCAAAAAATGATAGCGAAATACGCAACTATTTTACAAATTCAAGAAATAAAAATTGCAGTTGCATTTATTTATCTCAAAGCTATTATAATACCGATAAAACAATCAGATTAAATTGTACTCATCACTGTATTTTCGAATTCCCATCTAATAATGAACAAGGAATGATTTGCAGAGAACTTGGAATCAGTAAAAACGACTATCTCAAAGCAACTGCAGACCCATTTAGCTTTTTATATATTGATAAGCCACGAAAATTCGTAACTAAGAATTTCAATGAAAAAATATAATATAATATAACTGATTGATATAATATGAGTTACTCAAACGGTTTATTACAATCAAATAACACTAATATTACACCAATTAAAGGCCCTCGAGGTGAAAAGGGTGACCCAGGAGTCGGCTTTGATGTTACGCCTGAAGGTAATTTCAATTTGAATAAAAAGAGAGTAATAGGGCTAAAAACGCCTGATGACGTTGCGATTGATGATTCAATTGAAAATTATTCAAGGGATCTCGAGACGGCCGTAAATAAACGATATCTTAACCAATTCTTCCTTAAAAAGAACAGAAATGAAACAGTGTTTGATTGTGCCGGCCTTTCATTGCAAAATACCGAAGTGTATTATCCAAGTTTATATAACGATCGATCTGTACCAAACGTAGGCTATGTTAGTGTTGAGGATAACAAAGTAAGGACTGAAATTGATACCAAACTTGCTACTAAGGCTGACAAATCGTACGCTGATAATACATATTTAACGAAGAAATCAGGAGGTGTCTTAGCTCAAAGCCTTCAAAACAAAGCAGACAAATCGTACGTTGATAACAGTTTTTTAAAGAAGGTCGTAGGACGCGTTTTGACTCAAAAAATTCTAAGCAAACTTGATATTCAAGGTAGTAACATGATGCAGGCAAATCTCCATATGGGTGGGTATAATATAACCCATCTAAAAAACCCAACCAATGATACAGACGCTGTAAACAAAAAATATATGCTTGATCATGTTGGTGAAAGTCATGTTCAATCAGCTAATGGTGAAAATAAATTCAAATATATAATGGATGATCCCAATGCACAAGTGAGTGAAGAAGATGATGTCCAATTGGGGAATGTTGTAACCTTTCAAAATTCTCCACATAAGGTAAATAAAAAGGTTGTTGACATGAAATTATTGCTTGACAGTTCTAAAGGCTATTACAGTTCAAGAATTGGACTAAATCTGTATTTATTGACCAATGATCAATATACTGCTGTTCTTGAGATTATGTGGGTTAGTGATGATATTGACCCTGACAGTTTGGAAATATATGGCACATCATCCATAGAAACTATTCATAACGTTAGCAGAAAAACGTTCAAAACACAAAAATATGTCAGATTGATATGCCAATTCACAAAAAGTCAAAGCATCGGAAACAATTACTTGTATCTCGATTTAGTCATGAAAAATAAAACAGGAAGCTCTTATGCCCCTAAACTACAGACATATTTCACTGTTTATGGAATATCTGGTCATCAATCCAATGTCGAACCAAGTATTTATGATCAAATATATTATATAGCTAATGACCAAATTAATTTCAACACAGCGATCAATATGGATAATAAAGCTATTTATGGTATTGAAGAGGGAAATAGTGATAGCCAAGCCGTCAATTATAAACAACTGAATAGCTTCAATGATAATCTTAAGGCCTATCTTGAAACAAAAATATTATCACTCCAACCCAAAAGTTATTATAATGAAGTGTTTGAATACTTTTTTGATTTATTAGATCCATCAAATTTCATCATGTCAAATAGCAACGGTGCTGTAGTGTCTGGATTGAATGGTAATCTTGTCTTTAATCCCACAAAATTGTTAGCAGATTTTGATCCAAAAAAGGGCTTTATGAGTGGTTTCGAAATTAATTTAAATGAAAATATAACTGGATCCGATGACTGGACTATATATATGGCATTAAAATATGACTATAAGACCGGTGATAATAAAAGAATTAAAATAAACTTCAATAATGGGAGTAGTTTTCATTACCCATGGTTCAAAATAGAGTCTAATCAGTTATCAATCGATTATGATTTAGATGTATCTTATGAGGAAATTAGATCTGCTTATATAGGTAAATATTTGAATCTCTGGTATACTAAAATAGGGAGTCAATTTCGGATCGGTATTTGTAACAATGGTATTAGTCTCGATAAAATTTTCTCGGGGTATACGCTGAACGCATCTAGCCTCCAAATTTCTTCAGGTTACTATATACAAAGAATCGGTTTTAGTAAAAATACATACCCGATAAATGGTAAAGAGTATCATAAAATCCAGTTTTTAGACAAGACAAAAAATGTTTTCTTCGAATAAATTATCTAACTAAATTATATGAAAACAGTGAAATTGGTTAGCAATATTATTGATTCTATTGAGAGATTAATTCAAAACATAAGGAAGCTGTATTACACAATAAAGAACAAGCGCAATGCTAAAATGACAAAATGATAAAACAAAAAAATCATATATAACTAATATATATGACTAAACATCGAAAATGCATATTTACATGGAACCATATATCAAGCGAACTGACTGAAGAACAAATTATAGAATTGAAAGCTTATTATCAAACATATCATCGAAAATGTTGGGCTTACAAGCAGGCTGTTAAACGTTTCAAAAAATGGAAATTACTGGGTAACTCTTTGTCTATTCTCTTTGCATCCGGCTCCCTTGCATCAAGTATTGCTACAGGAGGTATTAGTTTGGTTGCAATTAGTACAATAGCGCTTTTAATACAAGGCTGGATGCATCATCAAAATCTCGATTTAAAAATTCAAAATTGTTTATATGCATCACAATCCTATATGCATATACTTAACACACTAAAATTTATTTTGCGAACGGGTGAATTCGACCTATCCAATATCCTAATAACGATGAAAAACACCGATGACTACATAAGTGATAACAGCCCGATTATAGATAAGTATATGGTAAAATATGATAAAATTTTTACTTTATAAGGCGCAATATCTCTGCATTTTTCAATTCTAAAATATTTGCCCAATATCGATTATAAAATTCAAGCGTTTTTCTCGATTCAGTAACACAGATAAAATTGTATGGGATATCGAGCATTTTAAACAGCTGTCTTATAATATATTTCGTTGAGATCATCCTCTTTCGTCTTTTATTTATAGATGGAAGAATAGTTTCGATCTCATGAAACACTTTGTAAATCTTATCGCGCTGATTATGAGACAATTGAACTCCATTTTTAATACATAAATCGTTTAAAACAGCCTCAATGTGGTATTTACGATGATATACCGATTCTCGCCGTATTCTATGCATATTTTCATAAAAATCAATGTACTCACTGACATAATCATAACTATGAACCAAACCGCAATTTAGACAGACATCCATACCATTTATATTTTCTATATCCTGCTTACTACAGCATTGCTCAGCATCCTTGATACCTTTTATCAATAGTTGATCACAGAAAGGGCATATAGGTTCTTTTAAATTTTTTAATTCATCGTGGATTTCAGAATTACAAACCATTATATATATAACACACATAACTTCACGGCACAGCTGTGTTTGGCAGTAAATTTCAGAATAAACTTTTTGAGTAAACTTTTGAGTAAACTTTTGTGTAAACTTTTGTGTAAACTTTTGTGTAAACTTTTTGAGTAAAATTTGTTGAAATATGATTGGTCAATAGAAATCACACCAGATTAAAATACCTGCTGACGCGTCAGCAGGTTTTTTTCGGTCAATGGTTTAGTCATTAATCATTTATAACTTATGGCTAAAACCGTAAACTGAATAATTATTTATTTAATGTTGATCTTTACGAGGTCTTCCACGTCGTCTTTTCTGGTCTTCAGGTATACACTTTAAACGTACATGATTTTTGTCTTCATTTGATATTTCAGATCTGCTATTCAGGTCTGAAGATAGCATTTTAATAATACAAATATTTGTTTTAAGGATGCTCTGAATACAATACATTTTATTAATGAAGGCTATATCATTCGAGCTTTTATCAGCTTCTAGTAGGTGTTTGATATTTAATGTTATATCACACATTCTATATATATTAATAAAGAAAATAATTATCTGTTTATATCTATCACTTAAACGCACTATAAAACTACATAAGAATAAAAAAAATTCTTACTCATGAAGAAGCATTTTAAATATTAATCATTTCAAAACCGTTGGGGTTCCAGCCCTGATTTGCATATGTCAACCTAAGCCAAAACCAAAAAACGAACCAACTTTTCAACCAAAACCAAAAAACGAACCAACTTTTCAACCAAATGGTTTAATTATGGGCAAGAATTCATGCATTATTAAATATTAATCATGTCACTACACGGCTGGGGGATAAAGAAATAATATATAGTAATATTAAAATACGATAATGACAAAGACCGTAAATGATATAAAGGTAAAATTATCTAACATATATTGAGTAGATATGTAGATGGCATATCGATTTTCGCAGTATTCAGTACTGACTTTTGTTGTATAACAACCAATAATATTTTATTACTGGTTATTAATATATATGATATACTTTATTAGTGTTTTTCACTCTTTTTGATACTTCTTTTGGGTCTATTTGGCATTTTTATAAAATTATTAGGCATATCTTCTTGGTTCACATATTCGAATTTATACCGATTATTATCTATTTTTGAATATCCCGATTTGCAATTATTCAAGCCTTCAGAAACCATTTTAATGATTCCGACGTTGATACCAAGGTGTTTTGAACAGGAATACATACTATTAAAAAATGTAACCTGATTAGTATCAATCTTGATAGCTTTGATAAATTTTCTGTTTTTATGATTATCACCTACAAATGAGTAATCTCTTTCTTTAGCTGATTTTTTACAATTTTCTTTCTGTGTAATCAGTTGAAGATTGCATAAACGATTATCATCTTTGATATTATTAATATGGTCAATTACTTTACCATCGGGGATAAGACCGTTAAAACACTCCCATACAAAACGATGTAAAAGCATGCATCTATAACCAGCTTGACCATGCTTTCTAACCATGCACATCATATACCCATTTTTTGATTTAGTACCTTTATGGGGGACCTTTTTAATGATATTAATAATATTTCCATCACTATCTACACCATATAAATCATATATTTGGTGAATGTAATATTCAACATCATTGAATCTAACTGACATTAGCATTTTTTATTAATATATATATAATAACAAATCTTTAAGCCAATTTTTCCAAAAATATTTTTTCATAATTGGCTTAAAGAAATATTTATTTTATATAATACAAAAAATGACACAAAAAAATATCTCAACCAATATTAATATGGACGAATTTGATCTCAACAAACTATCTAAAATCGAGCTTATACAACTCATATTATCACTAAAAGCAAACCAACCAAGGATATACAAAGCACGCCCTCCGAAGCCTACTCCCAGACGTAGCGTCCGCGATATGGTTCAATCATATGAGGAAAATATCATTCTTCCACCCCCTGAATTCAGGGATGATTACAAACCAGTACCATTGCCAAGGACAAAGAAAATAAAACCAATTCCAAAACCTAGAACTAATGTCTCAAATGAATTTAATTTCGATGACAGCATTTTTGATTCAACATCCAATGACCAACCTCTATTCAAAATAACTGAAATTGGGAATACGGTTAATAAAAAATTCAATGCTTTCACTAACGAATTTAAAATAAATGTACGCAAAAATTTCATTGGTGATAAAAATGATGTTTTCAGTGTATTTGAAAAAATGGTTGAAATGACAATAAAGAAAAGGCAGTTAAAAGGTAATGATAGATTCAGATTGGTAATTTCAAATGATGAATTAGATCACCCTATCTCAACAAAATTGTTAAAAGTTTCTGATTTCAAGTTAAATCAACTTTCAGATATAATCAATACGTTGGAGTATAAAGAAATAGATTTAGAAAATTGCAAAATAATTATTCAATCTGTTAAAATACCTGCAGGAAAAGGGCGGTTATATTTATCAAAACAAACAGTGAATAGAAAGCAATGTATTATTACGATAAAAAATAATGATACATTATGCTTAGCAAGAGCCATTGTAACAGCTTATGCTAATTTACACCCTGAGAATTACACCACAACTCAGTTGAAAGATGGATTCAATAAAAGTCGAAAACTACAACAAATTCAAGCCAAAGAACTTCATAATAATGCTAATGTTGAAATTAACGATTATGGAAATTCTTTAGAAGATGTAAATAGCTTTGCATCACATTTAGATGTAGAGATTAATATCATAGATTCTGAACAGTTCAATGAAATCATATATACAGCCAATAATGGTAAAACAGACAAAATTTATTTATACAAAACACGGAATCATTTTGATGTCATAAAATCAATGACAGCTTTTTTAGATGTAGCATATTACTGCCATTCTTGTAAAAAAGCTTATACGAGACGTGATAAACACAAATGCCCCCAAAAATGTCTATCTTGTTTCAAATATTTTCCAGATGGAAATAAATGTAATGGTAAAGACGTTACATGTAATCAATGCAATCGTGTTTTTCATGGTAATACTTGCTTCAAAAACCATACTAGTAACCGATCGAAAAAAGATAGTGATGATTCAGTATGTAGCAGTGTAGCAAAATGTTTAAAATGCAATCAAATCATACTAAAACCATATATTAAAATACATAAATGCGGTTTCAAAATGTGTAATAATTGTAATAAATATTGTGAAAGCAAACATGAATGTTTCATGAAAAAGATTAAAGTTATGGGTGGAAATTGCATCAAAAATAGCAAAAAACCATGCCAATTAAATAAAAACATTCCCAAAAAAGATTATTGCTACTCATGTAAAACGTATAATGAAAAATATTTATTTTTTGATTTCGAATGTACACAAAACACTGAAATACACGAAGTCAATTTAGCTATCTGTCATGATTTCAATGGTAATGAATCAATCTTCAATGATATTAATAGTTTTTGTAATTGTATTCTTAATGAAAAATATAAAGGATACACACTTCTGGCTCACAATTCCAAAGGGTACGATTCTCATTTTATTCTTAAATGGTGTATTGATAATGGTTTTAAACCTTACTGTATTTACAATGGTGCAAAAATTATGATGATGGAAATTCCACAATTAAGAATCAAAATAATTGACAGCTTAAATTTTATTCAGCAACCCTTATCATCGTTTCCTAAAACTTTTGGTTTAAGCCAGCTTAAAAAAGGTTACTTTCCACATTATTTTAACAAACTGTGTAATCAAAACTATATTGGTAATATGCCTGCAAAAAAACATTATGGGTTTAATCAAATGAAAACACAAGATAGAGAGAAATTTTTACAATGGTATAATGAGCGTGTTAATGAAAATTATGTTTTCGATTTCAAAAAAGAAATAATTGAATACTGTAGGTCAGATGTTGATATATTAAGAAGATGTATGTTAAAATTCAGGCAAGATTTCATGAATCAAAAAAATATCGATCCATTAAAATACATCACAATAGCTGGTGTTTGTATGGCTATTTATAGAGGGAATTATATGCCAAAAAATACCATAGCTGTGGTTGATAATGTTGTTCAAACAGAAAACCATAGTGCAGTCAGTATTGCATGGCTTGATTACATAAGTAAGAAAAATAAAATTAAAATTCAACATGCCTTGGAAGGTGGTGAAAAAGTTATCAAATGCAACAATAACAAATTAAAAGTAGATGGTTTTTGTGCATCTACAAATACTATTTATGAATTTCAAGGTTGCTTCTGGCATGGATGCCCAGATTGCTACAAGGCTGATGTTATCAATAATAAGAATCAAAGTGATATGGGTACTTTGTATAATAAAACACAAGATAAAAACAACAAAATAACAACTGCTGGTTACAATCTTATTGAAATGTGGGAATGTAAATTAAAAAAGGATAAAAGTTTTCAAAAATATTATAAAAATGATTGGAATAGAGAAGTGGTTGGCCAATTAAACCCAAGAGATGCTTTCTATGGTGGACGGACAAATGCTACCAAACTATTGTATAAATTCAAAGAAGGTGAATGTGGTAAATATGTGGATTTTTGCTCTTTGTATCCGAGTGTTCAGTTCTATAAAAAATATCCCATTGGTCATCCTAAAAAAATAATATCACCAGAAAAATACGATACAAAATGGTATGGATTCATAAAATGTAAAATTTTAGCTCCAAGAGAATTATACCATGCTGTTCTACCTCAGAGAATCAAATGTGAAAAGGCTAAAAAGCTAATGTTCCCTCTGTGTATATCATGTGCTAAATCAAAACAACAAGAAAGATGCCAACATAGTGAAAATGAACGAGCGTTTATTGGTACATGGACAACAGATGAGGTCAATAAGGCCATTGAAAAAGGCTATAAAATTATAAAAATATATGAGGTTTGGCATTTTGAGAACTCATCCGATGATCTATTCAAAGGTTATATAAAAAAATTCATGAAGCTAAAACTTGAATCAACAAAATATAATTTTAAAAATAACAATGACGAGATAATTTTTAGAAATAAAGTTAAAAAGAATTTAGACATTGAATTAGGTGAATTACATGAAAATTCAGGTTTACGAGCAATTGCAAAAATGTGTTTAAACTCACTTTGGGGAAAATTTGGCCAACGAAATAACATGAATCAATGTAAATACGTGACTGATATAAATGAATTTTATCAAGTAGTTCTCGATGATAAAATAGATAATTTAAACATAAACTTCATAAATGAAGAAATGGTACAGATGAGTTATACTTATAAAGATCAGTGTGTTGATAATAGCTATAATACAAATATCTATGTAGCATGTTTTACGACTAGCAGTGCACGGCTAATGTTGTATGAAAAACTAGACTATTTAGATAAACAGGTATTATATTTTGATACAGATAGTATTGTGTATATCGAATCCCAGAATGGTAAGACAATAGAAACAGGCGATATGCTAGGCGATTTAACAGATGAGTTAGACGGTGATGTTATAAAAGGTACCTTCGTAAGCGGTGGCCCTAAAAACTACAGTTTCATATATGGCGATAATAAACAGAAATGTGTTATTAAAGGTTTTTCCCTTAATCATGAAAATTCACAAATACTAAATCACACAAATATGATTAAGATGGTTAAGGGCGATTTTAAAGAACTCACATTAGTAAATGAAAATAAGATAACCAGACAGAATAAACAAATTGTTAACAAATATGAGGAAAAGGTATACAGCTTTGGATATGACAAGCGCGCAATAAAACACATATCAGAAAGCTGTATAGAAACATATCCTTATGGATATTAAAGACAAACTCATCTGTTTATCCTAGGTTTTGATTTTCATTATGTCAACGAGGTTTGTTTTAAACGCACTAAGATGCAAGATTTTTAAAAAAGAGTATAAGAGATTCATGAAAAAACGCATAAAAATAAAAACATACACTATATATATAGATAAATGACCAACATGAAAATAAACATGGAAAATTTAAAGAAAATATGTTTCAAAGCAGATACATTCAAAAATATGTCTGATGACGCAATAAACACACTGAAGTATATCGTAACATTAAAAGAATTATCAAAACTCGGAGATTTGGTATATGAAAATCTAGACACTTTAGTATATTTAGAAAAAAAACTAAAACAAGATGGACATTGCAAGCCATTAACAAAATTATTAAATGAAGAAAATGAAACAAGTAAATACCTATGTAACATTTACAATGATTTAAACAGTGTATTATCCGACCTTGAAAAAGAAAAAATGAATTCAAAAATAACAAAAATCATAATCGTTTTAGAAGATAATTCACAACAGATATTCAGTACAAGAGATTTACCATGATAATAACAACAGCATAAAAACTCGGCTTGTTTAAAAGCACTGTATCCAAAATTTTGAAAAAGAGTATAAGAAGTTTTTTTTTATTTTGAACCTAGGGTTGAGTTAGGGTTGGTTTTTCAGGCTTGGTTTTACAGGCTTTTTTTTCTAGGGTTTGAATTTCAGTTTTGATTTTCCATGGCTTGAATTTCAGTTTTGATTCCAATATTTGATTCCAATATTTGAATCCATTTTTGTCCCCATATTTGTTCCAGTCGGCGGGCAGTAGTGATGTACTACATCTCTAAGGCAAATTTGCCTCAGAGTGTAGTACATTACTACTCGCGTCACGTGTTCAATTTAAACCAATCAGAATCGGAGAAAATTTAGTGGTGAACTATAAATAATAATAGTGCACAGCTGAAAGCATAAAGCGATTGCATGCTTTCGTATACTGAATTTGATTGCACGGCTCTGCTAGCTATGCCACAAAAAATGAACAAAAAGTAAAAGGCTACAGAATTTCTTTTAAAATTTTCAACCAAACCTGCGATGTGCTTTACGGCGGAGTATGTCTGATAAGTTGACGCATCGGCACGTGGTTTAGTACAAGCTTCTTTTTTGTTATGAACAGGCTTTTTGACCCGATCACAACTCTTCTTAGAACTTTAGAACTAATATAATAAAACTCTGCAATATCACAGCGACGAACCGATGAGTGGTGCCGGATCTCTTGAAGACCTGGATTAGTAACTTAGTTAAAACGAAAAATATAGACGGCAAACTTATCCTGACGGGCAAAGTTTTTTCAATATATTTTAGTTGTTAATACACTTTGTTTATTTTTGACCGCTTTAGCCGTCCAGATCAGTTTGCCGTCTATATTTTCCTTCTTAGAAATAACTAGATCTACATTATAATTAGGTACCTTAAATTTAGATAATGATTGGTAGAAAGATGGGGGGGGGGGGGGGTAATGCTTTGCGCGAATTTCGTACTCCATGCAGTAAGGCTAGTGCAAAAACTTCTCTCCCCGTCCCCAGGAGTTTCTCTTGTTATATCTTCTCTTGATTTTTTCTATTCAGTACACTGACATACCTAGAGCGCGCAAAACAACAGTCTGGGCAAGTAAAAAACAGTTTGGATGCAGTGGACCAAGCAATGTTTACTTTCTAGGCCGTTTGTTCATGGCTTCATGAAATTAAACCCAACTCACTTTTATTGATTCTTCTCTAACTTTGTCACGTGACTTTGTAAAGCGAAGCATCATGGTAGATATGTTGTCAAAGGGGTTCCTAGTGACGTGTATGAATTTCATTGGTACTTGAACGACTTGATGGATTTCTTCAAGAATGCTCATTTTGCTGAGTTTCGTTAACTTCCTTGATGTCTCACCCCCTTTCTTGTCGCCGATAACCTTTCAAAAAAAGTGATGTAACACTCTTTATATAAAAAACAGTCAAACTTCTGTATTACATTACTTGCAAAAAAATTTCTGATGAATAAAATTTCGGACTAAAAAGTGTCCAAAAATAAAACCATCCGAAATTTTAAGCGTCCGAAATATTTACATATTATTAGGCAGGACTTCTGCTATTATTTGAGCTCCATAGCTCTTAGTTTTCGTTATGTAGCTAACACTAGTTGAGACAATGCTTGAGGCACGTAACGGCTTGATAGAATTTGTGTTATTTTCTCGTCGGTGTATCTCAGAAAAACCTTGAGGGTGCAGTAAAATTATCATTTTCACGGATGTTTTTTCAGCTTAATTTGTGTTTTGCAGACGTAAATTTACTTCAGCTATGTTTTAGCAAAGCCGGTGTCCGAAATTTTTGTCTGAAATTGGTCCAAAATGAGATAAAAAGTGTCCGAAAATTAAACGTCCGAAATAAAACGTCCAAAATTTGTTGCAAGTAATGTATAAATGGGACAAATCTGTCGTTGATTGATAACCTCGAAATTAAAAATATTCTCGAAGTGACTGTCGTATAATGACATTGTGGAATTCTATGCTGTTTGTACTAGAGTGTATTGGTCCAATTTCATTCAGTGACACAACATATTGAGCCACCAAGGCATTCCCGCTAAAAAAGAAAGAAATCGGTTTGGTAATTCTAATCAATTTTGGCATTTTCCCCGCTTACGGGTGTCAGTTTCGGATTTTTGGTCTCGCTTAGGGTGTTTCGGAAAAACGCCAATATTTTTAGCTATAATGGGCTCGTTAAGGGCTGCACACGAAGAAATATACAAATATAAATTCCACACTTATTTTTTTGGTATCTTTTAGGGGTCAAGAAAAGCTTGAAGCACACCCAGATTGGTCTCTTTTAGAGATTCTTTTCAAAATTTCCGACAAGGATCCCCGTCCTTTCATATGCGAGTCCCCCCCCCCCGGGACACGGATCAGAGATACCGTAATTACCAAATAGTGGTTCGTGTATAAGCAGTGAGCGACACCACACGGTCACACTGATACGCACTGAGTGACATGATAAATAACAGGGAAATTCACGTAACGCGTTTGTTTTTCACGCAAACGCCAATATATTCTCACGGGTTGCTTTGAATAGTTACATCAGAAGATAAATAACCAAAGTAAACTTGTAATGCGTGTCTCGCAGAACTTCGCGAGGTTGGGGATGGGGTTCTTTTTTGCGAGAAAGGTAAGGGTTATTTGTATTTGCTGGGCCTTACTGGAAGAATATCCCACCAGGTTTTTCTGGTAAGGACCGAGCGAAGCATTAGAGAGATTAGAGAGAGTTCGTCATTCAATTTAGTAATCCCCATTCCTGTAATAGGGGAGGGGAGGGGAAGAACAAAAGGGCAAAACTTCCCAAGATTTTTGTCAAGGGTTGTAGAAGAATATCCGGCTAAACCGGTTACTTACCAGTTTGGGGGCCTGGCCTTGAGGCAGGAATTGACTCTTTGTTTTCTTGTTTTACATGCTCTTTCAATGGTAAGGACGTTTCTAGAATCTTCGAAGCTTCATCTTCTGTTTTGCTTCTAATTATGTTATAAACCAAAACAGAGCCAGCCAAAAGTAAAATAAACAGCAGAGGGAATCTCTTGGTTAATGCCATCGCGGTCAAATCTGACACTAAAACGAAAAAAAGACAGTGAACTTTCACAGAATGCTATACAAAGGGTTCCTTTAGAGTTTAAAAGTACTGAAATCTTCTAACTTTAGTTTTTCAGATCAGACTTAACGGTTCGCCAACACCTAGGTGGCCGTGGAGGGCAGTGTGAAACAAAACTGTCTTAGTTAAGAACGCATAACTTTTACGAATTCTTGGACACAAAACTGCAGGTTTTACCGCTCCGCAGAGCATCCGAGTTGATAATTTATGACAACAACGCACCAAACATATATTAAAAATATTTCGAATGAAATACAAGAGGCAACATAAACACAGTTTCTCAGTCTCTCTGCGAAAGTATTTCTTTTCAAATACAAGAGGCAACATGAACGAAGTTTTAAAGTCTCTTTGTAAATACCCAAACTAGCGCCGCGGCGTTTTTTTTCGAGAGCGGCGCTAATAAAATTATTATCGGTAAAGGTGCGGTGCTTATTTATTCACGCTACGTGTAAAACCTTGAATCTATTATGATAATTATGATACCCTGTCACCAGTTCGCAGAAACACAGAACTTTAACTTTTTAATAAAAACGCCGAAAATGGGAATTTTTTTCAATTAGTGATAAACAAATTTTTCTCGTGAATATTTCGGCATCGATCAGGTTAAAATTAATAGTTTTCCTTTATCGAATTGTTACAGATAGACAACAGTTGTTAAATCGAGTTCGATTTTATATATTTTATTACCACTATTGCGCCATTTTATCATATTAGGACAAAAGAACGCGCAAAATATGCCACGTTATTACACTGTAGAACAGGGCAAAAATACGGACGGACAAACTTACGGAATACGGACCCAAACTTAGTGGAAAATAGTGGAATATTAAATCCCTTATTCGATAGTAATACGAGCGGACATTTTGCTCATTGGTCGCATTTTTTCTCGCCCCCTGCACTCGGAAAAATGCTACTGACGCAACTCGCAAAATATCCGCTCGTATTATACCTTATTATAGGAATATAACGAAGCATTTTAACAACGCGAACAAAATATACGCGTAATAAAATTAACGCGAATTTAAGAAAAGTTCTGGTTAAATCCTTATAGTAAAAAAGTTAACATCAATAAAATTAACGCGAATTTTTGAAATTCGCGTTAATACCGTGTATCGTTAATTTCCTATAATAAGGTATGCTAAACCATCGAATAAGGTGTATGAATTTTATCGACAATTGATTTCGTTTATCTTTCAAAGGAAAAAAAAATGATCGTTGACATCCTGATAAACGATACCTTTTGTTTTCAACAACGAGGCTAAACGTCGATAATTTTTGACACGTACTCGTAAAAGAACAGATAAGATCAAATTAATTTGATTTATGAGTACAAAAATGCGGACAATATCCATAAAACAAATTAAAGCTACCAGAAGATCAACAATACTTTATACTCAGCGGGTTTAACACTGAAACAGCATCGCACAATAAGCAACGCATTTGAAAATAAGCGCCTTATGCTTCATATTTTTTTCCGCTTGGCCCAGCCACTTAGCTCGATTAGCCTTAGCTATTTCTAAGTGGCTGTGCTCTTTTTTTATTGTAAATTTTTCCTCTTGCATGTATTTATTTATTGTAACTCTTCTGGGCACGAAATAAAAGACTGTTGTTGTTGTTGTTGTTGCATCTGAGCGTACAGAGCAACATACCTTTGAATAAAATTTCTGCAACTTAGTTTGCCAAGACCTGAATGTTTAACAGTTTGATCACGAATGGCAGTGTATACAATACGAGAATACTTATATATCTAACCTACCTTGGATATTCGTTGCAAAATTATATCAATTACAACAGACGACGTCCTCTAAAAAAAAAATCAAAACCCGCTTCCAGAATATGAATAAACGATTGACATTTTTACGGTCTTAAATTTGCAATGAATATATGAAACTCATATATTTGTGCTGCGGATATGTTGAGTACATTACTGCGACGATCTTTCATTTGCTTAAAAAGTCTTAAATTTGTTCTACCTGTCTTTTTCTGGCAAACAACTGCTACAGTCCGGACCAGAGCCTGAACAAACACGATGACAGTGGTTTCGTTCCTTTAGCCCGGGCCACGAGAAAACTCTTTCACATCCTTGACAACGGCAACTGCTCTCACAAACACGCCAAAAGTGTCTACGTACTGAAGGCATTGTTAGACTGAACTATTTTATTCATTTATTAGTTCCAATTCTAGGTAGGTTCTGTGCTCTTCTTTTTCTTTAGTTATATTCTTGTTTTTGTCTCATACAATTTATGAAGCTCTAACCAACACATATAACCTGTCACTTATAAATAATTCTTTAATGTTGTTAACCAACATAACGTTTGGTTATTATAATTTTACACTTAGAAATTATGCATTTAAATTGAATGTTTTCCTTTTCGCTTGTAAACATTTCTATTTCATAACAAAATAAAACTTAGCTTGCACGTATAAACCCTTCATTTTAGATAGATAGATAAATACTTTATTAACGTAAAAATAAGCTTAGCTTTACGGCTAGCCTAACAGTTATTCCACGAATTAAAACTTAAAATCTAAATTAATTTTCAAAGAGAAATGCCAGACAGCTGTTCAGCCAAATACCAAGCAGCGAACCAAATGCTGTGTAACCCTACAAAGCTCTACAAAAACGATCACAAATTACAAATTAACCCTGATATTTAATATTCAGCAAGCGACATGCAAAATCCTGCCTTCGAGAATTGACCATTGGTAGAGGATTCGAAATGGTCCCGACCTCGAAACTTTCCCACCAATAATAGCTATATTAAACTCTTGAACTGCCTATTGGAAATTGGAATTCTAGCGAAACGAAACGAAAAGTAAACTACTGGACAGGACTAGATAAACATGAACTAAAACCCTGTCCACACTATTCCGAATAAATTGAAACAGCAATTTCAGCCCGAAAACAGATTAAATGTCTTCCTTCCACACTAATTCCGGATAAATTTCGAAACGGCGCAAATGCAAATGCAAACGACGTTCACACGGGAACGTAAGATGCGCAGACGCAGTTGAATTTTCTTTCCAAGATGGCGGACAAGACACTCTTCGCTTTCTTGTGTTTGCGCTCATTGCGTTTGCAATTCACACGTAACACAAAGGTAATTGAAATGCAAGGAATAGAAAATTGTCCATTCCTTGCGCTTGCATTGAGCTAGTTCACTCGTGTTTTCACTTGCGTTTGCGCTTGCATTTGCGTCGCAAATTATCCTAGGCACGCAATGCGTGTGAAAGTGTCTTGTTTCAAGAGCTTGGACTTTGGTATAATTCTGATCAATCAATCAATCAATCAATCAATCAATCAATCAATCCGCAATCAATCAATCAATCAATCAATTTATTAATGTCATGGGCGGGATGAGGTTGCCCTCTATATCCAGAGGCTCATTTTAAAAGCGGAGGGGGGGGGGGGGGACGATTTAAATGTCTGGCTATATAAACACCCTGTCCATTTACACAGGCTTGATCTATAGACAAAAAGAGACTAGTCATCATCACGACCTTGATGTGATTTATTCCAAGTAAGGTAAAAATGCAAAGTAACTTGATAACGGTGTAGCGGGGAGTCTGGCATGACAGTGATATTGATACTAAGGAAATCAATGTGAAGTCTTGTGACCTGCGCGACATTTTGAGGTTTTCCTGCGACAAATTTTGAAACCGGCGCTGCGCTGATTTCCGCCTCTATCGCATGTAGTTTTACACCGAGTTTTGTGACTGATCAAGAAAACCAACACCAGCCATTCAATGTCTTGTGCAGATAAATCCAAGAAAAGATCAGACTATTTAAAGTCTTAAAAGAATATGTTTTTCTGTGGACAAACGGAATTTTCTTTCCTGGAAAGCCGGAAGTTTTTGTTGGCGTTAATTGCCTTTTTTTTATGTTTACCAATCAGCTTGTGGTCAGCCAAGATAAACACTTGCAATGTTAGTTTTCTTTGGATTTGCGGAATTATACTCAATCATACAAACAAATAAACATTACGATAAATTTTTTCTGTGACTAATAAACTTTCTCGAAAAAGAATTGTTCAGTGTTTTAAAATGAAGCTTAACTGTACCGATAATAAACACTGCACAGCCCTCGTGTTTATACGTGTAGCAATGCGTGAAATAATTGATCGTGAATGTTTGAACGCGCGTCATGCGATATTGATACGACTTTATCAGATACAGGTTATCAGGATATTAATTAACAGCAGTTTTCAGTTAAAAGACCTGAGCTCTCTCATTTCAACGCGGAAAACAAAAGCGGAACGTGCTGTGGCTTATTCAGTTTGGTAACTGTGGTGCGTTGAATTGAAATCAGTGAAATTGAAATCAGACAATAATGGATGTTGCCTCAACAACGCAGAAACCCAAAAGCAAAACGAAAGCGCACAGAGTAAAATCGTGTCCGCAACCTTTCGACTTAATCCTTCAAATCGCGTGCAGTAACGACTCATTGGATTCAGAGTTTACGGAAGCGAAGAAGATTATCAACTTGCTGCGTCAAAGAGAGGGAGAGTTTGAACTGGATGCTATTAGCGCTTCTGGAATGACTGCGCTTACCCAATGCGTTCTTGATGGGAACCTGAAGAGCGTCAAGGCTTTGGTCGAGTTTGGAGCAAATGTGAACAAGAAAGACGGTCTAGGTTCGACGGCTTTACACCACGCAGCAAGCGAGGGATATATTGACATTGTAAAGTTCTTGTTACGTTGCAATGCTGATGTACGAGCGTTAAATCGCGAACAACAGATGCCCATGGATGTAGCGGACGGGGAGGATGTGCGCAAGCTCTTGTCTCGTGTCACCTTGTTTTACTCGCCTATAAGTAAAAAGTTAACAAGACAGGCTAGTCTACCGGCCGGGTTATGACTTCCCAAGGAGTACTTCGAGCTGTTGATCAGTTCTATTGTTTTGAAACAGCCAACAGACACATGAGAAAATTAGCCTTTAAATTAAATTAGCTGTTTACAAAAATGACAAAAATCACTTAATTTTGTAAGACGTGCTTTCTTGAAAGTATTTATCAGCGGAATCGGAAAGACTGGTTTCTCAAGTGGTGTGAAAGATCAAAAGTGGAAAAGAGATTTTACGCTCGTCCCTAGGTCCCCCAAGACATGAAGATTGGCCGGATTGTTCTGGCCGTGCTAAGGTCGAGCGCTAGATAGAGACGGGTGCGAGGGATTAGAGTTGCGGGTCAGACGAGAAAATAAGAGTAAGTTTAAGTTTAATAATAATGCTTCGTCATGCTAAATAAATTAAAAAATAGATATAGAAAGATACGAAAGTGCACTAGTGGAGAATAGTTGGGGGAAAACTAAATTCCCAAACAAAGATTATTCTCCAAAATTTATTGAACATGCTAAAAATTAAGAAATAAAATCAAGCACGACCCAATGCCAACCTAATTAACTTTGCGGGCCTACATAGACTGCAAAAGTTGTATATGTTCGAAGGGGCTTGGATCTAGCTGGACCGGCCCTATCCCCCACCCGCGGGCAAGGAACTAAGAAGAAGGGGCTTGGAAATTTGGCTGGGGGGTGGGGTTCTAGCTGGACCGGCCCTATCCCCCACCCGCGGGCAAGGAACTGAGAAGAAGGGGCTTGGATCTAGCTGGACCGGCCCTATCCCCCACCCGCGGGCAAGGAACTAGGGAAATCTGCGCATGCTCAAAAAATTCGGTTTTGACATCTGTATTCTTGGTGCTGACCAAAAGAAAAGCGGGCTCTGGGAATGAGGTTGAATAACAAAAGTAATAAGGCGGCTCCATGGAGTTGTAGGACGGCAGGTTGATGATGGAAGCCTTGGAATCTGACCGCACGACCTGACGTGATTTTAAGCATAAAAACTGCCTTGTACGTAGGTTGGTATAAGATATGGGTTTACAGCAAGGAGCTCAAAACTGTGACCAATTAAATTTATTCAAATTCTTCGATGCGGAATTATCCGATTAGAAGTTGAGGACGTCTAACAGTTGACTTCTGATTGTAATAAACGTTCACGAAAGGATGTGATGTAATTAAAAGTGACGGCACACGTTTTGGCTCCTTGTTGTAATCAGAAGATTCATCAGTAGAGTGATACAAGTTGTCACACGATTTATTTTATTTACAATAGGTGAATAAATATTATTTACACAACATCAACGTCTTTCTTTACTCTCTCTATTTAGTAAAAAGAGAGCAAAAACACATATATTTACAATTTTGAATGATACACACCGCCTTTATCTTAAATCTTTTCGTTTTCTAACACTCATTAACTTTTCAATCTTGACATCTGAGTAGTTTAAATTGCGATTAGCCATGTCCAGTTCAGATCGAGTCAAGTTTTTCTGTTCTTTCAAGTTCTCTACTTGCTGTTGTAGTTCAGCCAATTTTTTATCCTTATCCGATATCTTGAACAGTTCTTTTTTCATCGTGGAATTTTCTTTCATCAGTTTAGCTAGATGATTCTCAAGTTTGCAAATGGACTTCGACTTTTGCTCTTTAAGTTTGTTAATCTCTTTATCCTTAACTGACATGAATCTAGCGTTTTCATCCATTAACATCGCTAGCCGTTCCTTAAATTGGTCAAACATGTTCGATTTTTTGTGTTGAAGCTTGTTCAACTCTTTGTCCTTCTCTGCAAGCCGTTCGTTGAATTGGCCAATAATACTCCACTTTTCGCTTTCAAGTTGTTGAATGACCTTCGACTTTTGCTTTTTTAGTTCGTTCATTTCGTTTTCTTTCTCAGAAATGATTTTAGCGTTTTCATCCATGAATGACGCAATCCGATCCTTAAATTGGTCAAAGACCCTCGACTTTTCCTCTTGAAGTCGTTCGTTAAGCTCTTTGTCTTTCTCAAACATGATTTTGGCGTTTTCCTTCATCAATGTCGCCAACTGCTCCTCAAGTTGGTTAATAACCCCCGAATGTTCCTCCTTAAGTTGGTTTATTTCTTGAATCTTTTCGAAGGTGATTCGGGCATTTTCCTTAGTTAACGACGCTAGCTGATCCTCAAGCTTTTTATAGTCCAGCTCGCAAGTTTTGAAGTGAGCTAACTCCTTTTCCAAGGCGTCCACTTTACATCCTAGACTGTTAAAGTCAGCTCTCTTCGTTTCCAGTTCAGTCTGAAGAGTGTTGTTCTTCTCCTCCAAGGCTTTTATTTCTTTCTTCATGACACTGATCTGAGCCAAAAGCTTAGCATTTTCTTCATTGGTTTTTTCAATTATTTCCTCCAAAGTTTTGTTCTCTTTGTTTCCGTCCTCAACCCACAGTTGTAGTTCTTCTATTATTTCTGAATCTTCCTTTTCAAGCTGTTCAAGTTCCTTCTTATGGATCAGTTCCTCACAACTGGAGACCTGTTTGTAGGAATAAGATTGAGAAACGGTTGGTTTAGGACAGGAGGAAATCTTCACCACTACGTGATATGATCCCATCCCCCAGTCGGGCGGGAGGAGGTGGGGGGGGGGGTCTTTAGATGGTACCGATGGGCATGCCCGTGGTACATTTATTGGGAGGGTGGGAGGAATCGAGTTTTTGTTTGTTGTTTTTGCTCGGAGGTGGAAGGGGGGGGGGGGGGGCGACCCTTGGATTGCGTTCTTTGCGCCATAAAGGCATAGGGTTAATCGAGGTTCGATTCAACGTTTTCACATAGCTTCTGTATGGGTATCAACAGATTTTTTTTTCTGGTTCCTTTTTGCAGATCGTCGACTGATTTTTTTTTAGCTCAAAAGTCGTTGATTCGTATCCTCGTCAATATTTGCTTCCAAGACTAAGCCCTGGCCCCATTCAAAGACGATTTTATCAATTTTCTAGTTATCACATGTAAATCATCACTCCAGTTCCTGAGATCGTCGTGTAATGTCGCAACTTTGATTTCATTTTCAATACCCATACAATAACAAAGGCTCTATGTTGTATCTTACTGCTATCCTTCATTTATTTACTCATATAGAACTACTCTGGAAGGATTTTAAGTAAGAAATCGGTGTTTTATTCACCTGTTTCGTATTTGATGGCGTGACTTGTTCACTTCGCCTCAAAGACGGTGTTGTTTTTGCAACACGCTTCGCATTTGGAGGGCTGGCAGAAGATTTAGTCCTTGCAGCTTGTTTTGCTTGTTTCTCTTCTAGGTTAATTCCTGTAATAGTTAAAGACAGAATCATTAACTCGACTTAAAGCTTGAATTTCACCTTAAGCTGCGACTAAAAAGAATGGGAAGGAGACATCCTTTTTAATTTAATTCTATACTCGTTTTCGAATTTGTTGTTGATTCTTTCGGCGCTCGCAATTTTTTCCATCATAAAATCCTTTTACACCCGATTTGCACTTATCTCTAAGAAATGTTTGTCCGGTTTGATAATAAAAAGTGACATATAGAGAAATGTACTTATAAAAGTTCAAAACTAAAAACAAAAAAATTAATAATAAACTTTGTTCAAAAGTTAATAAACACTAAAAACGCCACAAATAAAATAACCTTGTAAATCTTTGTTCAAATAAAATAAAAATGCTTATCACAACATGACAATACCTGAGTCTTTTCCCAAAGGTCTTTTGTCGTTCACAGGTATCACAATCTTGGCGAATTTGCCAGTCTTTCTGTTTGTTTGACCTACTACGATCGGAATCCGTGATGGCCGCTTGTTTTGAAACTTTTCCATGGAGCGATCACTTTGAATGCGCTGCTTTTTATTAGCTTTGTCCTTTGATGAGGAACTTTTTCCGCTGTCGTTGTTTAAACGAGTTACTGTGCGGACTGGTATTCTAGATTTTTGTTGAACTGGAGAAAGGCGATTCTTGTCATAGGACGCCATCGCTTTTTTTACGGCAGTTTTTGACACCGGTGTGAACCACAAGTTTCTCTAAACCTTTTCTGTGCTTTTGTTTCTCGGTTTTGAACTGTTTCCGAATTTTCACTTTTGTTTGACTTCGAAAAATATTACAATATCTCCTGCTCCGAATCTCAATGCTCACCGCATCGATAGCTGAAGCAAATGACTCAGTTTTCTCACAATTCCATGGAAACCGTCTTCGATCGTTTCGTCATAAACAGCGCTGCTTTGGTCATTCTTGCTCGATTGCACGCGCACAGTTTTGCTGCACAAAAAAAATTATCGTCCGTAGAGACTGTTAAACTTCCTTCCAAAATTGCTCGATAACTTATAAAATAAAATGAAATAAATCTCGGGAATAAATATATCAAGTGTAACTCAGTGGAAAATTAAGCTTAACTTCATTCACATTTCTAATAAAACTAAAACTCACCTTTTATGAAGGCATGAAATAGCTCTGCAGTGTAAAAATTTACGTGGTAAAGATCCTGTCAATATTTCAAATTTGAATCCGTCGTTTCAGCTCTCAATGAAGCTGGGCTTCTTATAAATGTTCGTTGTTTGCTGTTGTATTTGTATTGTCCCAACTAAAACGAGGGACTGGCAAAAAACCTTCTCGCCGACCAGAAATAAAGTTAAGTCTTAATCGAAGCCAGCCCTTAAATCTGTAGCTTGAGGCCACCAGAAAGAGCATTTTCATCCAATTGATAGGAAGAATACTTTGTTACTTTGGCCAAAATGCTTCTTTTAAAGCCACAAGCTGAGTTTAACTCATTGTAGTTGAACTAACTATGGTTAATTTTCGGACGGCACGCCTCATACCGGTATTTGAACCTCTGCCTTCGCGATGAATCAAAATCATTTTCAAGCCAACTAAGTGCAAGTAACTCACAAAAAGCCAATCAGAAGCAAGTGTATTTTCTGTCAATCAAGAATCCTCCGGCAAAGGTGTTCAGCTGTCAATTAAGCGAGATCCTTAGAAGGTGTTAGACTACGAGCAGTCCCTTTTTTGGGTTTTTTTTTTTTTTAAAAAAACGGTAAGGCTGTCCACAAGTTGCTCGACATTTCTCAAAAAAGTTGCTCGAAGTTTCCCTTCGTCATTTTTTTAAAAAGCTGCTCTTTTCTTTATACAACAGCAAGATTTCTGATGCATAAAAGAAAATATATGATAATTTTTGCAAGGGAAATTAGCACATATTTAGAAAAATTCTCTTGATTAGAAGCAGCGTTTTGGATCTTTTGGAGCAACTTTCGAGCAACTTCTGTTGTCAGAAGCAACTTTTTTTGATTTTTGCATCAACTTTTGAGCAATTTTTTTTGAGAAATTACGGCAACTTTTTGGGAAATCTCGAGCAACTTGTGGAAAGTCCTAGTCGTTTCTCTCCTAATCCTCTCTAGCTTTAGCACCAAGTGCCCGAAACACTAGCTGTATTAGGAAATAAAATTATCCCCAGCCCGTATTCGAAACACAGTGGTTCCTTTGAAGACTGACTCATCGCTAGTATAAGAGCGCAAAAGCTGAATTTTTTTCCCTTTCGGATATTTTAATCCCTATTAGCCTGAGCCTCCCCTCCCTTAATCAACCGAATTTGTTACTTTTGCACATGAGTTACACAAGTAAACCGCTGACATGCTGCGAAGCTCAGCGCAAAAATTCTCAAAAATTCATATTTTATCAACACGGTACAGCGAAAGTAAATGGTTTAAATTATTCCTCTTTTATCAATTCAGCATGGGAACACATCGTAAGGGAAGTCTTAGTTTATTTCAAGTGATCGCCGTTGTTTTAATGTGCCGTGTCACCGTGGCTTGCGCAGCAGTCCCTGATGAACTTGAAGGTCTTGCGGGACGAGTTCTTCAGGCTTCGTCTGAAATCCCGGCGAGAGATTCTGCTGGAGAAACGAAAGCTTCGGATTCTGTGTCCTTTGTACAGCCAGTTGAAGATGAAGTGGTAAGGAAACATTTTCTGTAAGGTTGTAAGGGTTTTCGTGGCTTATCTTTGTGTTATTATTATCAAACGATCGCAAAATCGAAATCTATTTACAAACGTGCCGGCAATGCAACGTCACGAGTTCTGTGTAACCTTTGATCAATTAAATTAAAGTGATATTTAAATTGGTTTAATTTGTAACTTTACAAGTCCAGCTATATGAAACGACTGCGACACAAATCTTATCGACAAAAATCTAACTGGCTGTGTACGTCAACAACTTCACCCTCATGTATAATGAGTTTATGTGTTGTTCAATTATTTTTGACCATACATGAAAAATTTAGTGGTGAACTATTAACATGAGGTAGGCACCAATGGTACAATTACAACCAAGTTATCCAGCTCATGGATAGACAATAGACGAGGCCAAGGTTCTACTAAGTAAATCTACAAAAAATACCCTATACCTGGCATATCCAATCAAGGTTTGGTAATTGAACCCAATCGAACATTTGGTAATTGAACCCAATCGAACACCAATCATTCAATTGGGTTCGGTAATCGAACATAATTGAACTCACAATAAAATTTGGTCAATCAAACAAAATCAAACGTTTGATTACCGAACAGTCGGCAATAGAAGAGGGGGTGAATGGGGGTTTTTTTTTTTTTTTATTTTTTTTTTTTTTTTTTTTTGGAAAAAAAAAAATCCCATAGAACAAAATCGGTGTTTGGTTACTGACAGTTGACAATCGTACTCAATCGAACATTCCATTATCGAACAGTTGACAATCGTACTTGCAATGGAATGTCGATTACCCAACACCTGTTTGTTTATATTGCGGGCATTTTGTATGGTGCATCATTTCCAAGAAAATTTTTCAGTTTGTGTTGCATTTTCACTAAGGTTTGGTTTCCATGTAACAGCAGATAATTTGCAGTGGATCCCAGACAGTTGCAATGGATAAAGATGCTTGCAGTGAATTACATACTCATAATTCAAACATTCTGCAATCATTTGAAGACACCAATTTAATAATAATAATAATAATAATACTTTATTTATATAGCGCTATTTCTATTTCTAACCAATAGTGCTTTACAAGTTATTTACAATTAAAAATTACATATCTTTATTAAAAAAGTTACAATTTGTATAATAAAAGATCAATAAAAGAACTAAAAGAATAAAAAGACTACTAATTCACCTAAGTATTAAAAATACACTAAATTATAAAAATATCTAACTAAAAGCTTTCCTAAAAAGATTGTCTTTAGTTTGCTCTTAAACTCTGAAATGAAAAATTTGCAACTGCTTACAGTCCACTACAATCACTTGCGATGATAATCATGCACAGATCTGTGATATCCTGCGATCACATGAAAATGAAGCTAAAATAACATACCGGCAGGGCTGCAAATAATTTTTTTCACTTGAAAGGACATATGTCCTACTAAGACACCATCTTGGTTGGACAAAACAAAATTGTGGTCGGACATCACCAAAAACAAAAGGTCGAATTTAATATTCATTGTCGCTGTAAAATGATTTACGGTCAAAAAAATGTCCGGACATCATGTCCGACCACACTTGGTATATTTAAAGATAAGATAAGAAACTTTATTTTTTTCCAAGAGGGCACGGTAACGAATCCTGCAATCTGATTGGTTATTAGCGCGGGCAAGATTCTCCTATCTGCCCACGGGCCAGGTCGTCGTGAGTTTCATTCGCGGGGACGAGAAACGTTGCTCCCCAAAATGATTCGATTGCTCACCAACCGTGTATGAAGGAATTAGCAGTGGATAAGGCCGAAGTTTTCCAAAGGCGAGATTCTCAGTGACAAAATGAAGTTTAGTTTTATGCCGTGGTTTGCCGTCGTTGTTTGTGCATCGCACTATTTTCCGCCATTGCGGTTACTGCAAGTCGCCTACAGACTCGATTATCCTTTCACACCTTGCTTCTCTGCTACTTTCCCGAATCTGCACGCGGAGTGCTTTATTATAAAACAGTCAATTAATTCTCGCAATATTGTGCCGTCACTGTGCAGGCGACCAACTACACATTTCAGCTTCATTCAGTTTCACTTCGCAACTTTGTCAAAAAGACTGGAATCACACAGAGGTTTTTGACTCGTAAAAAATTAAAGCTAAGTGCTTTCCAGTCCGAAAAGTAAGTTTACTAAAGACAGGAAAGTTTTCCACCCGCTGATGCTCTTCTACATTGTGTTGTGTCTTCAGATGCTTTTTCTTTTTTTTTTCAGAATCGATACTTCTTATTTTTTGTTTGCGCTCATACAACAGATATAACTCTTGCCGACTAGCGCGACCCGGCGCGCGAAAAACACACATTTGGCAAGAAAGTCTTTTTGTAGGTTTTTTAGGTGTTTTTTAATCAAACACATTAAAGTAGGATAAAAATAAATAAGTTATTTACCGGCTTAGGGCGCCGAAGGCGGACCTCGGCCGAAAAGCTGCCCCGGCCTGCGGCCCGGGCAGCATCAAGACCTCGTCACAGCCCGGACCCCCAGCCGGCAATTAACATATATTTATTTAACGTGGCTTTCTACTTAGCTAATTTAGTTACTTTACAGGAGGCCAACAAATAAGACATGAGCAAATTTTGGTTGGCCAATGTCCGATGACAGACTGTTGTTTGCAGCCCTGTACCAGTAATAATATTGTTCTGTTTTTATTTTTTTTATTTTTTTTAATTAATACTTTATTGTCACTCAAAATAATACAAACAAAGTATATATAACGGTTTTAGATAACATCAATGTTAACTAGCAAAAATAAACTTGAATACACATATAACAAGGAAAAAATGATACAACATAGGAAACGATTAAAAAGTGGTAATTTTAAATATACATTAATGTATCGGCTAAAAGGAAAAGAAAAGAAAAAAAAAAACAAGGGAAAAAAAAACGAGATTCAAGGATATCTAAACGTAAATACTTAAAAGTTAAAGGAAATTCTTCCACTGCTTATTAAATTATTCAAGTTGTGTATTTTTTATGGAAATTTGCCTAAGGGTATCAATCCTAATACCTAAGAAAGGGGGAAAGCTGTCAAAATTTATATTAGATTCGTCTTGAAAGCAGCAGAATATAAAGTATTTACAGACAAGTGTAGCGTAATTTAGGAGCTCTTTGTACTTAGTGTTGTTGTACCAACCGTATAGTATATTACGTTCATTGTTCTGTTTGGTGTCTTTCAGAATGCTGTCTTTAAAGATTCTATATCAAAGGAGTCCTCAGCTTCGAGTGGTTCCTGGGGTGTTTCCAGCATTGAATTCATTCACGCCTTTGTGGCCTCGTTATCAGTCATCATTGTTTCTGAACTAGGCGACAAGACATTTTTCATTGCAGCTATTATGTCAATGAGGCATTCTAGATTAATTGTGTTTACTGGAGCAATGCTTGCTCTCGGTTTGATGACAATTCTCTCGGCAGTGCTAGGATATGCGACAACTGTCATTCCGAGGAAATACACACTGTATATATCAACAGCACTGTTTATATTTTTTGGTCTTAAGATGTTGAAAGAAGGTTATGATATGGATCCAAATGAAGGGCAGGAAGAGTTAGAAGAAGTTCAAGCTGAACTTAAAAAGAAAGATGCTGAGGTAGGTTTGGACAAATCAGAAAATTTATACTTCAAGCTTTCCTATCATTGGTATTCTATTATTACCAGTGGTCAGGGCTAGTTATCGTATTGCATGGTGATTCTGACAACAGAGTTTTCATAGTTTTGACAGGGCTAACGAAATAAACGGCATGCAGAGGGGTTGACGTTTTCCAGGGAGGTCTTAACTTTTTTTTTAGGAAATTTGTCAACAATTAAATTAACATAAATAAAATTAGCTGACAGCTTATGTGTTGAACGATTACTACTTCAACAAAAGTCACATTACCTTCTAGCGTGAGATCCGATTAAACGATATATGATTCTTCTCGCAAGCAACAAAAGGCCCATTGTATTAATAAAAGCTGAGATGTGATTGTGCAACTTACAATACCACGTAATAAGCATTATTTATATTTTGTTTAGATGGAAAAAGATGAGTCATCTACTGTAACTCAAGATGTGGAAACTGGTGTCATTAGAGGTGGAAAGAAGCCTGTAAAGTTCTTTGGCCTTCTTTCACCTATATTACTACAATCCTTCACACTGACTTTTCTTGCTGAATGGGGGGATAGGTCACAGCTAGCTACTATACTGCTTGCATCTAGGGAGGTGAGTTTAGCAACAACTTACTTGTCAATAGATTTCTTTGTGTGACTGCTAGGGGAATGAACAAACTAAGATTCAACACAAAATACATGTAATTGTCTACAAAACAAGCCCTAGAAGCGATGAAGAAGAACATCAAATTTCCAAGAGGCAACTATTAGACTGATAGTGCCGGGACAAAAACACTCTGACTATCATTTTTATTGTTCACCATTATATTTTCTCCCGCATGGTCATTCCAAAACAAGCATCTGGAATTATTATTTTTTTCATTTTAGGATAAAAGACTTAATTGAAAGCCGAAATCACAAACAAAACACAACCAGTCAAGAAACCCACTAAATGCTGCAGTGAATTTAATGAGTTTTTCTGTCTGTAGGTCCGCTTGTTTGCAAAACATTTTCACAGACCACTACTATCCATCCGGGTATTAATTTTTTCTCAGACGGGCACTATGGGCTGATAGTGCCCTCCGTGGACGAACACTGTCGCTTCATGTGATCAATTAAAACCAATCAAAATCAGAGAAAATTAGTGGTGAACTATAATGAGCTATAGGAGACTTGTGGTAGCTTGGTCATTTAACTATGTTCATGTGACAATCATCCTGCATACTGCTACTGTTACTTTTTAATGAGTTACTTTATTCTCAGACTTGTTAGTCAACATCTGTTTATATTTCCATTGTTTTTTATTTTATTTCTGCAGAACGTAGTTGGTGTGACAATAGGGGGTACATTAGGACATTCCCTATGTACTGGACTCGCTGTGATTGGTGGCAGATTGATTGCACAGAGAATATCTGTTAGAACAGGTGCTTAGGATTGCTTACTTTCCAGGGCCGGGTTGCTCAAAGCACGATTAAGCTAATCCAGGATAAATGTGAAATTTAAATTCCAGTTTTACAACTTTTTAGTGAGGTTTCTTTTCATATATTCTATCTTCCAGTTTAGACATGGACCTTGACCACAAAACATTAGCAATAAAAAGCTTTTTTATACAAGAGAAATTAAAACCTTGATCAAGTTTAAATCCTGGGTTAGTGTACAGAAGGTGCCAAATTTTTTTTTTTTTTCTTTTTTGTTTTTTTTTTTTTTTTTTTTTTTTTCAAAAAATTATATATTAAAGGCTGTAATTGCCTTTTGAACAACCCGATCCAGGATGTCGTTATCCTTAGGAATAATTTTTTGTTGTATAATAATGAAAACTGGCCATTCTTGCCTCATGTTGTGAAATATAATTGAATCAATTACAAACACATAAAGAACTGACTAACAAACCATGTCTGTTGTACAGTTATTTAGGTGTACACAGATGGTTTGTATTATTTTTTTTATTGTATATCGGTATATATTTTTTTTCTGTGTGTTAAAAAAAAAAAAAAAATGTCTGTTGTACAGCCAGTATTCTACTATTTTGTACTAAACTTGCAATGTGTTTTGTTTTATCTTTCAGTGACAATCGTTGGTGGAGTTGTCTTTTTGATATTTGCATTAACAGCGTTTTTCATTGAAGAGTAAGCCAGGAGTCCTGAACTGACAAACCACTGGTTCAAAAACACACTACAACATTAAACTATATACCGGTACACTGTTTTCTTTTACAAATTTTGCTTCAGTGTGAGCAATTTTGTATATAATGACCACTCTGCAGTTCAGAATTACCTGCAGTATTGCAGTCTGTGTCTGGGCCTAAAATTCATGATGACAACTGAACAAATCAAAGAACAATTAGAATGATGCAGCCTTATCCTGGTGACTGTGAGGATACAGATGGTGGTCAACATCATGTTGGGAAGTATTGAACATCTGTACTAATGGATCCTACACGAATTTGACAGTTTTGACTCTTAAAGGGGAAGGGTTAAAAAGTTTGATCATTGTACAGGAGAAGATAATTCAATACTTGCTGAGACATAAGCCCGAGCATCAGGCCTTCCTTTCTTTGCACTTCTTCCCTTTCTCCATCCCCCTTTAGCAGGGCCGTAACTAGCAAGAGGCAAGACGAGGCACTTGCCTCATCTAGATTTTAACCCAAAATTAAAAACAAAATGCTTTTAGTTAGGAAAATAATCCCCATTTGAATGCGATTGATTTTTTCGAAAGAAATTTTATGAAAATGCTGTAAATAGATTTTCAGCAGTTTTAGATTCTGGGAACCCCAGACCCCTCTAGTGGCTTGTGCTTTCGACAATCGTAGATTTTGCCTTGTCTGTGCCAAAAGCCTGAGTACGGCCCTGCCTTTAGAAAAGCCTGATACTCAGGCTACTGAGCAATCAGGAAGCTAGTCTAAAAATATGCATGTAAGACTTGGCTAAGTTTTATTCTCTGAGCAGCTTGTGAATACGGATGGCTTTCTGCCTTTTGTTTTGTAATTTTTATCTGAACATCTTTCTGCATTCGCCATCTAGATCCTTAAAACCGAAGATACAATGCTACTCACAATCACAATACTCTGGCATAAGCAAAGTAACTTTTATAATCCAGAGTGGAGCTGGAAACTCCATTCTAAATCAATTTGTTGCCAGAATTCTATTAAGCAGCCACCCCCTATTAAGGACGTTCATATGGAAATCTTCTAAAAGAGTGAACTGTCTAAAAGAATTTCAATTAAATCATCCTTTTTTAATTTGCTTTGCTTAACAAATAAAGAAGCCTTGACTGTGCTCTGTTCTGTTGTAAAGTACGTAGGAAGTGGCAATAACACTTGTGTGTGTTGTTTTGATAATGATGATGACAACATGCTTTTCCTTTATTTACGGAAGACAAATCAAACCATATTGTATATATGCCTAAATACAATAAATAATTATAAATATGGCAATTTTGTGTTATTTAAAACCAAAAATTATTGTAAAATGGAACACAGAAATATGCCTAATATACATAGTTAGCCTCCTCATGCATTATATTCTCCCAAGTGAAAATTTGTCAACAACTGTCAGTATTTCAATAAATTTATTGATAATTATTATTAATTAATAATTATTATTACTTAAGACACTTTTCAAAAAGAACTGTGTGGCTAGTACTCATGTCTGGAAAATTGATGCTAACATACAGCAGTCCTATGTTAGGAAGTCTTGTTCCAGACTCTAAGATAATCTAGTACCCAGATCTCACTCTGTTTAATGCTGAAAAGGTTTTACTTGACCATTGGAGATCTGGGTATGAGATTAGCACTCAGATTGTGGGAAACATTTAACAAGGTGTGAAAGGACTAGCCCACCCTTCCTTTTTCTCTAGTTTCTTGATGGGATGTTAGTTTGAATGACATATTTTGGCCTGTTCCCCTCAATCTGCAAACCTGGGGCAGGCTTACTAATTGTGATAAGCTGTGTATTTAGTAGCCTGCAAACGCAGACATATTTCCGCCTTTCGTTTCTCTCTCTGCCGGAGAAACGACAGCCAGAAATACGTTTGCGTTCACAGGCTATGTATCTTGGGAATAATCTGATTCCAATGGTGAATTTTCGATGTTGGTGTTCATTAGAATGCTTAGAATAGAGTAATATAGAAAATATTGAATGAAATAAACCTGCAACTTTGCTGTTGTTGATTAAAAGCTGTTTCAGACAGATCTGAGTTGTACTTTTATTATGGACTTGACAGGGTAAGAAACAATCCTGGGAGGGGGGCACTCCCATATAGGAGCTATATAAGTAAGTGCCGCTGTGAAGGGTATGGTTTTCAAGCAGTTTAGTCTGGGATTGGGTATAGAAATCAGAGGTATTGTCTTGAAAGGGAATCGTCTGCCAAGAAACATAAGTCCAGAATAGGAATAAAAACTTAGTAGAGAAAGAGGCTTCCTAGACGCAAGTAAAATCTTTGTGGCAACATTGTCGACAGATGGCTTTCCATTTATAGTAATGCAGCTCTAAAAAGAAGCAAGTCTGGGATAGGAAAGGGATTTTCAGTATCGAGTCTAGTATAGGGTTGCAAAATCAGCTGAAGATGGTCTGGTATAGGTTAAGGGTTTTTCAAGTCCCAGCGGCACACCCCCACCCAAACATATATAGCTACATCCCTGTATTTGTACTCTACTGAGTTTCTCCAGAAGCATATATTTACTCGAATAACCGCCGCCCTCGAATAAGCGCCGCATTTGGGACAAAAAAGTTAATAAGCGCCGCAGTCCCGATGCGGCGCTTATTTGAAGAATTTCGTTTAACTTAAAACGGCACTACGAAGCAACTCTAAAACTGGCTTGAACATTTTATAAACATCAAAAGCGATGTTTTGCAGTTCAAAGTGATTGTTTTATCGCTCTCCCATTAGTTTTTGTTATCAACACTCTTACAATACGTAGTTCTGTAAATGTTGTGAAGGCTGCAAACTTTGCCACGACAGCTAGCGCCACGTCTGCCTTAGCAAGAGACAAATGCCGACAATCAAAAGACGCTCTTTTCAATAACTGTAAAAGATAAGATTCTTTGTGGCGTCCAAATTTTAAATAAGCGCCGCCCTCGAATAAGGGCCGCACTTGAGGCGCGAAAAATTTAATAAGCGCAGCGGCGCTTATTCGAGTAAATACGGTAACCAGAAGCATATAAGTTATATGCTTCTGGTTTCTCTCATATAACGTGAACAGTAACTTAGAAACAAACAAGGGGCTGCACAAAACCTGTAAGAGAGGTGGAACAGAAAAATATGCTTGCAACTTGTTATTTCATTGTTCATGGAGGAAAACAAGGGACTGCTCAAAGACTTTTTTTTCAGAGGGGGCCATGGAAACAAAATAAGTATCAGACATGAAATAAAACAGGATCTTTGTTTAATTGAAGAGTTTATTTCTGTACAGAGGCTCAGTTTATTAGTCCTCACTTTCCACCTTCTGTGTTTGTAGGCCTGGAAAAAAAATAACAACAAACTTAGTAACAGTCTCTTTCTACTAAATTTCAATTCCCATCTCGAAATAAGAACAGTGCCAGAAGAGAAACTAGAAATGCAATATACAATGTCGTTTGTGACGCTTGACACTTTTAAAAAACATAGCAATGACAAAATCAATTCCATGATTGAATAATGAGCAGCTTTATTCACACAACAAGGTAAGCCTCAAGACCATCTCGGTTATCTCGGTTTCTTTAGCATTAAGCGGCTAGGAATATTTCTACTCCCCCCTGGTGGATGGGATGCTAGTCCATTGCAGGGTATCCCCTGGTATTATTTTGCTGGTACCTATTTATACACCTAGGGAGGGTGGTTCTATGAGAGTAAAGTGTATTGCCCAAGAACACAACACAGTGACCCTGGCCAGGGCTTGAACCTAAACCATTTGGTCTGGAGTTCACACAACAATAGCTTATAAATCACTCACCCTTGAATGTAGCCACAGGGACATGAGACACAAGGGTATACAGTTTGTGAACTGAGTCTTCATCTTCGTTCCTCTTACGAGCTAGGCGAATTCTGACTCTGAAAGGCACATTTCTAACAACCGAAACAAAAACAAGTATTAACAAAATAAATTGTAAAAAGATGTTTATCAGCATCAAACTACACCACAATAACCAAGTGCAAAAGAATATGGAACATGAAATAACAGTGTCATAGTTTTGAGACTAATCTGATTAGTGATCACCTTCCTTAGAGCTAAATTGTAAGAGTTAAGCAATCTACTGTAGTTAATGTTTTTTTCAGTTGTGCCATAACTACAAAGAAACTGCTGTTGTTGTTCATTATAGGGTTTTTTTTTATAAGGTCAAAAGTAATCTAGAATTGCTTTGGCTTTGCTTTATAGCATTTCTGTGATTGGTGTTAAAAACTGTCACCAACTACTCAACCCAAAGATGCAAGTCCAAATTCAATAGCAGCTTGGCCATGTACATTCTGCTCACTTGGTGCTGGTTACATGTATTTGCCTTGTGTTCTCACTAGTGCATTTTGTCTTTTAAGTTTGCTGCGAATAGCTACTCTTTTAGCTTTGGTATTTACTATTACGACAATCGAATTAAAACACTCTCTATTTGTTTAACATCACAGAGGGTCGTGGGTTCAAATCTCATCTGGAACTCAGATTTTTTTTCCGAGTTTGCAACAGCAACCTACACAACATTTAGCTACGGGGGGAGGGGGGGGGGTAGCACTACATACCTAATACCCTTTGACCAAACATGCTTGTTCAGGTTGGTGTCTACACGGACATCAGGGGTTCCCATCATTTTCTCTGCAAACTTTTTTATTTCTTTGACAGCCCTTGGAGCTCGTCTTTTGAAGCCACTGTTAAGAAGAAGTCAAATTAGTGATCTTTTATCAATAATCACTAAATTTGAAGACCTGCTAGGTTTCATTATCATGCACATAGATTTGTGTTTATGGTTGTGTACTAAAAGATTCACTAGATGAAAATATTTCTTGTAGTACAATACTTGCAACAAAATGAATACAGTTTTTTCACAACATTCTCGTGTTTGGACTCTGGAGTATTCGTGTTTGGACTGCATGGCTGCACGATGTAATTTGTACGTCCATCCCACAAGATTGACCCTTGCTCGCCATCAAGTGTCCAGTAGCTCAGTGGTTTGAGCATCTGTTCTAGAACACAGAGGTTTGTGGGTTCAAATCCCATCTGGTGCTCATAATTTTTTTCCTGAGTTTCCTTATGGTTGATTTGTTGTGCAATTATTTCTTATTAATGTGTCATTAAAATATTTGTTTTTTTGTTCTGAACAAATTCAAGCTGCTTTTTGTAGAAAAGGCAGTTTTTATGATTGGAAACATGAAAATTAATGTGCATGAAATTGATAACATGGGGAGCAGGGATGGTGCAGTAGGTATCTATAGTCAAGGACAATTACTGTCAATTGAAGCTGCATATTAGCAAATTATACCGTGGTAAAAAGATACAAACAAGCTACAAGAAAGTGTTCCTACAATTAATTCTTACTATTTATGAGGGCGAAATATATTACATACTACAAGACATTCAAAACATACTAGAGTCTTGGCATTCAAGATAACAAAATATCTTTAGCTACTGACTACTCTCTCAGCATCCAAGCGTGTTTAGAGCCGACAAAAAAGATCATAAGCCTGTATGACTGCTCGCAATGCAAGCCTTCCAGTTCTTATATCGAGAAACCTGCAACTTGTTTTCACTTAAATCGACGAATAGTCCAAAATTAAACCTACTTCAAGGAGTTTATACTTAAAAAATATAAAATCACAATCACTGTCTCGTTGAAACTAGCTGTTTTAAAATAAAATGAAACACACTTACATCCCATGGATTCTCTTGTGTATGTTGATGGTGTACTCACGAGTCACAACTTCATTGATGGCAGAGCGCCCCTTCTTCTTGTCGGTTTTCTTCGCCATCTTGCAAATTAAAAAATGAGGAGTTAAAAGATAACAATTTATACTTAAATGGTCAGAATTCTAACGATTTCATGTCTGATGGATTGGATATTTTCGACGTTCTCATAATTCAGTAACAAACCTTGAAAGGCGATTTTAGAGAGAAAGGTTGGAAGGCGACACCATAGCATTGTGGGATCTCATGTGTCGCCTCCAGTCCTTTTCTGCGGGCTCGCGAAGGAAGACGCGCGTGACGAGTGGCAAGCGCGAAGCGCTATTTGAACACGAAACAGGCCTCTGTTTTTCTTTTGAAACACGGCTGGAGAAACCACTGCATAGCAGATTTAACTCAAATAGTCTCTTAGAATTCTCGAAGAATGGGACTCTGGCCTGCAATTCATTTAACCGTCAATTCGTCGCTCTTTCTTTTGCAAACTCGCGCGTGCCTTGCACTCGAGCGAAACCATATATCTGTCTTGCAAAATTCTTTGAGCCTTCTTTGATTTCTCTCTTTCTTTTTTTTCAACCCATTGTTTGTTTGTTTTTAAAAAACCCTGTTTTGAGCGGTTATAAACCAAACATCTAGGTTAAGCAGACAAATAATTTCTCCCAAAGTTTTAAGTAGATAATTTTAAGAAATAGCAGATTGTCAAGTAAATTATGCAAAAATTTGACTGGTTTTTCTGGTTTTCAAGATCTTTCAACGATCGCAAACAGTGTCTCTGGTTCTGTCTAAAAGAAAACGGAGTCACACTCAAGCAATAAACAGTTTATTCATTTGGATCCGGTAAATGTTGACGGTACCAAAAATGCACAGATTATCACAAGCTCAAAAACAACGGTGCAAAAACTTGACATTGTTTAATGTCGACAGTAAGTAAACAATATGTCAAGAATGCCAAGGCCAACAGACCGAGTAGCCACAGCATCATATAACGGTAAAAACTTCCCGTGCTTTCACGGGAAGTTGACATTGCTTTTGTATTCCGTATCTTAGGGAAAACCCCTTTCCCTTGACATAAAACTGTGGTGTAGAGATCATTTGATTCCACTTTTGCGGCTCGCAGAAAAATTCACATCCGCATTGATAAGGAATTATGTTAAATCAATCCGCGTCATTGTGAGCGAGGTTTGGATTTCTGCCATAACCGATAAAATATGATAGTTTATCGTTAGAAACGTGAATTCCCTCACGAAAATTTTATCCTTGATAAAAGTTACTTGTTCCGGTGTCGTCAACTGGGGGCAATGAGCCGTATCTTGTTATAGCTCGATTCAGCTCCGTCGTATGAGCGGAAGACTTAGAGCTAAAAAATCATAACCTTTGAAAAACTTTCGGGTTTATAGGGTAAAATTCCTACATTAGACTATATTTATGGTCAGTCTTTCAATAAAAAGAGGCTATGTAGATATACAGAGAGAGTTATTTGGACAGTTTAATATTTCGCCTCATTCAGTGTTACAAAGTTATGTGACTGAAGTCCACTCAAGCTTAGATCCCCTCACTTCTGAACAGGCACTTTCAGACACTTTAAAACGGAGCAAAGTTTTTTATCCAGACCTTTTTTCCTACTGTTCAGTTGCTAAATGTAATATTACAATGTCCGATTGGTTTAACAAGGCGGACGATGCTTCGTCGCCTAACGTTTTTGAAATATTGTTTTCTCGCTAAGTTGGTGATCAAAATCATTCCGTGAGTATAAACTAGTGGGTAAACTTTTTCCCTCGACACGTTTTGCAATCAGTGCATTTGTTTCAAGTTTCCTTGTTACACAAGTCCATGGAAATGTTTCAACACCGATTTAGGAAACAGCTCTATACGTTATCGATATCCGCTGGAATGAAGAAATCGAAACCGGTAACTTAGTTTAGAAATGATAAATGAAATGTGATAGAATGAATAAAATTGTGTTTATTTCTTTTTCAGGTTTGGCCTTAAGCATTTAGTTTTAAATTGTATCACAAACTTGTTCACTTACTATACAAAAATCATTATAATAGAATATAAAGCAATTTTAGCGAGCTGTCACCCTGAATTCACGCGACTGATTGTATGCTCATTACTGGAATATAGTAGCTAAAGTTGCAAGTGAGAACGAGTGAGTGAATACAGTCAGTTTTAGGAGTTTTCATTTTCTTTTTCTTACAATGTAATGCTTGTGGTAACCTTGTGGGATGAAAGACTGAGGTGTTAAGAAATTTACAGAATGAAGCCTAATCTTCTCTTGTTTCATGTCAAGAGTAGCCTGAGAGCATAAGTACAATAATAATAATAATTAATATCCTTCCTGTAAAGTAAATTGGCTCCCAACTTTCGACACACGAAGAACGTTGGCGCCTTATGTCCCACCATGCAGGGACGAAGAGGAATAAGTAAGTAACAGACACATGGAAGGAACGAACGATAGTACAGTGGAACCTCGATTTAACGAACCTCTATATAGCGAAGTCCTCGGTACATAACGAACGATATCCTTCGCCCCAGTAATAGTAAAATATATGGAAAGGAACCTCGATAAAACGAGACTCCGGTGTCGTCAACTGGGGGCAATGAACCGTATCTTGTTATAGCTCGATTAAGCTCCGTCCTATGAGCGGAAGACTTAGAGCTGAAAATCATAACCTTTGAAAAACGTCCGGGTTTATAGGGTAAAATTCCTACATAAGACTATATTTATGGTCAGTCTTTCAATAAAAAGAGGCTATGTAGATTTACAGAGAGAGTTATTTGGACAGTTTAATATTTCGCCTCATTCAGTGTTACAAAGTTATGTGACTGAAGTTCACTCAAGCTTAGATCCCTTCACTTCTATTAACATTCTGAACAGGGTTAAAAATAGTTTTAATATTCGCTCAGCTTGCTCAGCCAACTTATTTGAAGGCAAATATGCAGTCAGATCTCTACCTAACTGTCGTGGTAACTCAACAGATTACCATTTTATAAAGACCAACTTTATGGTCATGTGACATTAGAACCCTAAGTAAATTTACAATTTATTGTCTCATTGCATAGGAAGGAACTTTAAATCGTGTCTTTAGGTAGAGATTTAAAATCAAAGAACGTCTGCTCCGAATCTGTTATGTAAATCGAAGGGAGTCGGTGATGATTCCCTTTTTCCTTTGTTTTTCTCTCGCACGTTTTCTTCGCCGCCCCCTCCATCCCCCTCTTAGTATGAGCTTTTCAGTCCTTCTCATTGCAAAACCGGTCTATTATATTTGTACGTGATTTGAATTTTTAAACACCTTGTTTCAATGCAAATTAGTGTTGAAAAATGCAATTTAGGCTATTACCCTTTTGTCTTTGACAGACTACTTTGGTCTACTAACTTTGTTACTACTTGCAGTTGTCGACTGCAAGGAAGTTGCGAGCAGACTATAACATGTAAAAAAACGTTAATATCTGTAATCGTACGGCCCCGAATAGTAAACTAAGATTATTTGACATTCAGCAACGGTCAACGTCCGTCTTAAAAAAATTTAAACTTTTTTCCGGGCTTTTTTCTTAGGTGAAGTAGCCTCCCACGCAGTCGTTTTTAGGGGCGATTGTCTGTACGGGATGAAACACAAAAACCATTGTCTGCGATCTCTTTCAGACGGAAGTGATACTTTAAAACGGAGCAAAGTTTTTTATCCAGACCTTTTACCAACTGTTCAGTTGCTAAATGTAATATTACAATGTCCGATTGGTTTAACAAGGCGGGCGATGCTTCGTCGCCTAACGTTTTTGAAATATTGTTTTCTCGCTAAGTTGGTGATAAAAATCATTACTAGTGGGTAAACTTTTTCCCTCGACACGTTTTGCAATCAGTACATTTGTTTCAAGTTTCCTTGTTACACAAGTCCATGAAAATATTTGTACACCGATTTAGGAAACAGCTCTATACGTTATCGATATCCGCTGGAATGAAGAAATCGAAACCGGTAACTTAGTTTAGAAATGATAAATGAAATGCGATAGAATGAATAAAATTGTGTTTATTTCTTTTCAGGTTTGGCCTTAAGCATTTAGTTTTAAATTGTATCACAAACTTGTTCACTTACTATACAAAAATTATAATAGAATATAAAGCAATTTTAGCGAGCTGTCACCCTGAATTCACGCGACTGATTGTATGCTCATTACTGGAATATATACTGTTATTAAAGTAGCTAAAGTTGCAAGTGAGAACGAGTGAGTGAATACAGTCAGTTTTAGGAGTTTTCATTTTCTTTTTCTTACAATGTAATGCTTGTGGTAACCACAGTTTAGAAAGTGCGGGCCTAGATAGACTGCAAAAGTTGTATATGTCTTGTAAGGGGTTTGTGATTTATCCAGCCATGCATGGATTGAGGTCTAACACTGAAAACTTTTCATGTCGCGACAAGAGTAGCCTGCGTCAGCATAAGTACAATATCCTTCCTTTGAAGAAAGTTAGGTCCCAATTTTCGACACACGGAAGGAAACTTCGACGATTTTAAGCAGGATTTTGTAGCGGACGAGTGAAAACAATCGTTATGCAACTATCCAATAGCCTCCTATGCAGACGTTCTTTGGGTTTGCCACGCGCTTCTGAGAAACGCGTGACGAATGAGCCCAAAGAACGTATGCGTAGGAGGCTAGCTATCAAAAGGCTCACTTCAAGAAGAAATGTTCAAAATTTTTACTTCGTGTTTCTAAGTGTTAGCCCATTAAAGGCAGCAGTCTCGTTTTACGAATAGAACGAACGATAGTACAGTGGAACCTCGATTTAACGAACCTCTATATAGCGAAGTCCTTGGTACATAACGAACGATATTCTTCGCCCCAGTAATAGTAAAATATATGGAAAGGAACCTCGATATAATGAAACCTCGTTATAGCAAACATATTTTGCCAGTCCCTTCAGTGGCCCCTCGTTATATCGAGGTTTCACTATAGAAAGTTTAAAGAAAATAGAACGGCGGAATAACGGCGGCTAAAAATAGAAACTCAGTTATGAGCTGGTCAAAGGGATGAAAGACTGAGGTGTCAAGAAATTTACAGAATGAAGGCCTAATCTTCTTTTGTTTCATGTCAAGAGTAGCCTGAGAGCATAAGTACAATATCCTTCCTGAAAAGAAAATTGGCTCCCAACTTTCGACACACGAAGAACGTTGGCGCCTAATGTCCCACCATGCAGGGACGAAGAGGAATAAGTAAGTAAGTTTCGACACATGGAAGGAACGAACGATAGTACAGTGGAACCTCGATTTAACGAACCTCTATATATCGAAGTCCTCGGTACATAACGAACGATATCCTTCGCCCCAGTAATGGAAAGGAACCTCGATAAAACGAGACTCCGGTGTCGTCAACTGGGGGCAATGAACCGTATCTTGTTAGATTAAGCTCCGTCGTATGAGCGGAAGACTTAGAGCTGAAAATCATAACCTTTGAAAAACGTCCGGGTTTATAGGGTAAAATTCCTACATAGACTATATTTATGGTCAGTCTTTCAATAACAAGAGGCTATGTATATAGGCGTACGGGCACCTTCGGACCTGGGGGAGCGGAGACCTTATTGCCCGAAAAAAAAATTGGCATGGGTTGAATAAAGAGGCCTATATAATATGCAAAACAAAACGTGAATTAAAATAGTTGTAAAAAAACCTTGCCTGCCTGCTTAATAATAATTTTACTCACTTTAAAGGAAACGATACTTCTTTAATTAATTTCGTAGCATTGCCCGAAGGTGTCAATGCACTGAATCCTTTTTCTTCGGAAATATTTTATTTATTCACCCTAGTTCATGATCAGCGAAAATTAAAGTACTTTGGACAAGCCAATTTACATTGTTTTTCCCCCCACTTGAAAGTTACACAAAAGCGTGTGAAACCATAAGGGATGAATCGGTCGAAAGTTTTAAGCTTGCCCTGAGAACTTAACATTTGAGAAAAGCATCTGGGTCCACCGCGCGCAAACGCTCAAGCTATAGAAAAGCTGATTGCAACTGAATCAAACTGAGTGGTCACGCAGAATTTGCAAGGAAAATCGAACATGATTACAGCAATTTGCAAGAGGAAAGGAAAGCAGGTGAGTGAGAAATTTGGACTTTTGAACCACAAAGCTCGGTAGATTTCCAATACTTTTTCTGTTGATGTAATTAGTTTTGAACGTTATATTGAGATTTGTCGGTTTATTTTCTATTTTTTCGCTAGGCTTGTTGCCCGAATTCTAAGTATTTTGCCCGAAAAATTTCGGCACTGGGGGGGCTGCAGCCCCCCTCGCCCCCCCGCCTCGTACGCCTATGGCTATGTAGATTTACAGAGAGAGTTATTTGGACAGTTAAATATTTCGCCTCATTCAGTGTTACAAAGTTCTGTGACTGAAGTCCACTCAAGCTTAGATTCCCTCACTTCTGAACAGGGTTAAAAATAGTTTTAATATTCGCTCAGCTTGCTCAGCCAACTTATTTGAAGGCAAATATGCAGTCAGATCTCTACCTAACTGTCGTGGTAACTCAACAGATTACCATTTTATAAAGACCAACTTTATGGTCATGTGACATTAGAACCCTAAGTAAATTTACAATTTCTTGTCTCATTGCATAGGAAGGAATTTTAAATCGTGTTTATAGGTAGAGATTTAAAATCAAAGAACGTCTGCTCCGAATCTGTTATGTAAATCGAAGGGAGTTGGTGATGATTCCCTTTTTCCTTTGTTTTTCTCTCGCACGTTTTCTTCGCCGCCCCCTCCATCCCCCTCTTAGTATGAGCTTTTCAGTCCTTCTCATTGCAAAACCGGTCTATTATATACTGTACGTGATTTGAATTTTTAAAACACCTTGTTTCAATGCAAATTAGTGTTGAAAAATGCAGTTCAGGCTATTTAACCTTTTGTCTTTGACAGACTACTTTGGTCTACTTTGTTACTACTTGCAGTTGTCGACTGCAAGGAAGTTGCGAGCAGTCTATGAAATGTAAAAAAACGTTAATATATCGTACGACCCCGAATAGTAAACTAAGATTATATGACATTCAGCAACGGTCAACGTCCGTCTTTAAAAAAATTTAAACTTTTTTCCGGGCTTTTTCCTAAGGTGAAGTAGCCTCCCACGCAGACGTTTTTAGAGGCGATTGTCTGTACGGGATAAAACACAAAAACCATTGTCTGCGATCTCTTTCAGACACTTTAAAACGGAGCAAAGTTGTTTTTATCCAGACCTTTTTCCTACTGTTCAGTTGCTAAATGTAATATTACAATGTCAGATTGGTTTAACAAGGCGGACCTGATGCTTCGTCGCCTAACGTTTTTAAAATATTGTTTTCTCGCTAAGTTGGTTGAGTAAAAATCTTGTGGTATAAATAGTGGTTTTTTTTTAAAAAAAAAATTAGTGGGTGAACTATTTCCCTCGACACGTTTTGCAATCAGTACATTTGTTTCAAGTTTCCTTGTTACACAAGTCCATGGAAATGTGTCAACACCGATTTAGGAAACAGCTCTATACGTTATCTCGATATCCGCTGGAATGAAGAAATCGAAACCGGTAACTTAGTTTAGAAATGATAAATGAAATGTGATACAATAAATAAATTTGTGTTTTTTTTTTTCAGGTTTGGCCTTAAGCATTTAGTTTTAAATTGTATCAAAAACTTGTTCACTTACTATACAAAAATTATAATAGAATATAAAGCAAATTTAGCGAGCTGTCACCCTGAATTCACGCGACTGATTGTATGCTCATTACTGGAATATATACTACCTTATTATAGGAAATTAACGCGATGCATGTTATTAACGCGAATTTCAAAAATTCTCGTTATTTTTATATATTTTTCTTTTTTTTTATATACATTTTCATATTTTTTCTTATTTTCTTTTTTTTTTTTTTCTTATTTTTTTTTCTTTTTTTTAATACCTCTTTATATCTATAAAAAATATTAAGTTGCTAAAGTTGCAAGTGAGAACGAGTGAGTGAATACAGTCAGTTTTAGGAGATTTCATTTTATTTTTCTTACAATGTAATGCTTGTGGTAACCACAGGTTAGAAAGTGCGGGCCTAGATAGACTGCAAAAGTTGTATATGTCTTGTAAGGGGTTTGTGATTTATCCAGCCATGCATGGATTGAGGTCTAACACTGAAAACTTTTTCATGTCGCGACAACTTCAAGAGTAGCCTGCGTCAGCATAAGTACAATATCCTTCCTTTGAAGAAAGTAAGGTCCCAATTTTCGACACACGGAAGGAAACTTCGACGATTTTAAGCAGGATTTTGTAGCGGACGAGTGAAAACAATCGTTATGCAACTATCCAATAGCCTCCTATGCAGACGTTCTTTGGGTTCGCCACGCGCTTCTGAGAAACGCGTGACGAATGAGCCCAAAGAACGTATGCGTAGGAGGCCAGCTATCAAAAGGCTCACTTCAAGAAGAAATGTTCAAAATTTTTACTTCGTGTTTCTAAGTGTTAGCCCATTTATAGGCAGCAGTCTCGTTTTACGAACAGAACGAACGATAGCACAGTGAAACCTCGATTTAACGAACCTCTATATAGCGAAGTCCTCGGTACATAACGAACGATATCCTTCGCCCCAGTAATAGTAAAATATATGGAAAGGAACCGCGAATATGAAACCTCGTATAGCAAACATATTTTGCCAGTCCCTTCAGTGGCCCTTCGTTATATCGAGGTTTCACTATAGAAAGTTTAAAGAAAATAGAACGGCGGAATAACGGCGGCGAAAAATAGAAACTCAGTTATGCGCTGGTCAAATTCAAAGGGATGAAAGACTGAGGTGTTAAGAAATTTACAGAATGAAGTCTAATCTTCTTTTGTTTCATGTCAAGAGTAGCCTGAGAGCATAAGTACAATATCCTTCCTGAAAAGAAAATTGGCTCCCAACTTTCGACACACGAAGAACGTTGGCGCCTTACGTACCACCATGCAGGGACGAAGAGGAATAAGTAAGTAAGTTTCAGACACATGGAAGGAACGAACGATAGTACTAACAGTGGAACCTCGATTTAACGAACCTCTCTATAGCGAAGTCCTCGGTACATAACGAACGATATCCTTCGCCCCAGTAATTGTAAAATATATGGAAAGGAACCTCGATAAGTCGATAAAACGACGATTCCATGATTCTAAGAAACGCATGACGCGCGCCCTAGAACGTCTGGGTAGCAGGCTCTCTATCAAAAGGCTCATTTCAAGTAGAATTGTTCAAAGTTTTACTCCGTGTTTCTAAGTGTTAGCCCATTTAAAGTTACGCTGTCTCGCTTTACCAGTAAAACGAACGATAGTAGAAAGCTGTCAGAAAATATGACGGCGGAATAACTGTGGCGAAAAAAAGAAACCAGTTATGCGCTGGTCGAGGGGATGAAAGACTGAGGTGTCAAGAAATTTACAGAATGAAGCCTGAATGAATTCTGACAATTTTTATGTAAATATTCAACTGATGAAGTTCATTTTGACATGCCTAGCTTTACGTGATAATCTTTTATCAAATCAAACTAACATAATTGCTATTTTTTTCACTGTTACATGATTGTGATTGCTATCAGTTTTGCTTTAGTTACGTTTTATGCTTTTGCAATACTATGTGTATTTATGGTCATGCAAATAAAGCTCCTTGTTGTTGATTAAAGCCTAAGATGGAGGGTGAACGATAGGGGTACGCAAATATGCCTTTCCGTGCTATTTTTTAGCCCCAAATCCGTAAATGCACAACGGAGGGTAGACGCTGTTTGTTTTTATACCAAATTTTTTAGAAGTTTCTTTTTGTTGCTTGTTTTGCTACAACTTCACCAACGTGCCGACGAAGACCGACGGCAAAGTCATCCGAAACGGATTACTATCCACGACCAGAGCTTCCTGAAATGAAGAGCCCGAATCCACGCCAAAATTCTCAGCTGATCCGGCTGTATTGTATCGCAAAAAATCCGCAATCCGGGCACGCTTTTAGGCCAAATCCGTCGATCAGCGAACCTTTTTCCCCTCCTAAGGAAATTTACAAATTTTTCAATGCAGGAGAACGACTGATCCCACAACATTTATAAAGGGTTAAGTTAGTTTGAGCCGGCACCAAATTGTGAACTTTATTTTCTCCTGATCTTAAAGAAGTTGACTTCAACTTCCTGAATTTCAAGACTTTTCAACTTTATTATTGCTTCCATCACCTAACACAATATTACTTCCTCGCTCACTAATGGGTTTTGAAATTATCCAACTTAGATGAGAACACCTGGTATAGTGTGTCTTGTTTTTTTCAGTTCGAGGGACTGTGTCACGGATTTTAGCTAAATTTAGGCATGGGAAATGACCATTAAATTAGTTGAAATATAAAAATAGCCTCTTTAATAAAACAGTGAAGGAACATTTCAATAACACACCAAATAAAAAAGTGACGAAGATTGAAACGGATTGCGATATGGGTTTTGGAAATATTGTTGGCCTGAGCAGTTTTCAAAGTTAATCTAGTTTGCTTGTAACATACTATGTTCGTTGCAACGAAGCTATGGTTTCATAGCGAGTATTTGGCAAAACTTAATAAAACTAAACTTAACACATCCGTTACACAGTGTTTTACGATTTTACAGCATTGATAATTCAAGGTCTTCGCACACGTGGGGACAAGACGCAGGGACATGCCGCAGCGACATGTAGCAGCGACAAAATCATGTGTTGTTAACCGACTGAGGGGACATGTAGCACGGACGTGTATCGGAGACATGTAGCAGCAACAAAAACAGAATATGAACACATGCAAGAAATGTATAAGGGATATGACCCAGAGGGACATGTCGCAGCCACAACTCGTTGAACTTCGTGCAACATGTCGCAGGGACAAAATGATGCAGAAATTCGTGTTGCATAAGCCAAAAATTATCAGCATACACGAGGGGGACATGTCGCTGCGCTGCAACTGTCCCTTCTACATTTTCTTGCGTGTGTACATATTCTGTTTTTGTTGCTGCGACATGTCTACACGTGCCTGTTACATGTTCTCTCAGTGTAAAAAACACATGATTTTGTCGCTGCTACATGTCGCTGCGGCATGTCCCTGTGTTGTCCCCACGTGTACGGAAACAATCGAACAATCATATGTGACCGAGGCAAGAACTGGCAAGAGGCAAGACGAGGCACTTGCCTCGTCTAGAATTTAACCTATAATTAAAAACAAAGAATGTTTTGTTGGGAAAATAATCCCAAGTTGAACAAAATTGATTTCTCTCAAGAAATACCTTATGACAAATGTCAAAGAAAGAGTTTCAAAGCTTTTAGATTTCAATATTTCGAGAGAGTACTATGTCCCCAGATTCCCTAGCAAGATCTTGCCTCGTCTTTGGCAAAGGTCTGGTTACGGCCCTGAATGTGACCATAATTTAGTGCTACTTAGTAAACTGAAAACTGCAATGAAGTTGTTGGTATTATTTGGAAATACACTAATAGTAGCACGGCATTGCTAAAACGTACTATACTAGTCATGAAAATTGTCAAAAGGTGGTTTGCCTACGGACGGATAGGGCAGTAGTGAGGCCCTGCCAGGGTAAATTCCGACAAGCGACATGGCCTAAAAAGTAGCGACAGCACATGAAATGAAATTGCGACAAACAATAACCTTTCTCATGAAATTCCGACAAGTGACGAAAAGGCCTAGAATGGCCGATGAAACAGCGACATCAAGCAGTTTGAAATTCAGGCAAGCGACTCGGGGACCCCCTGGCAAGGTCTCAGTAGTGGCCCAAAACTTTGAAAAAATCGTGCCGATGTTTTCACATTTGAAAGTGTTACTTGGAAGAAAATCACTTATAAACCATTGATAACATTTCTTCACACTTTGGGGAATAAGTGCCTTTCTATGTCTCTCAATGGTTATTTCGTTGATCACTGAGTGATACATTAAAACATTTTAGCGAGTTCAGTTTACAGCTTCGCTGCGTTAAACATCCTTTAGTTCTTGGAAAAAATGATCTGTTATCACAGAAACTGACTGCTTCGTAGTTAAATAGCTGACAGTGAGCCAAAAACAGTAGGTTCTAAAGATCTTTCAGGGCCGTAACCAGACCTTTGCCATAGGCGAGGCAAGATCTTGCTCGAAGATTCTGGGGATAATGCCCTCCAGAAAATTTTGAAATCTAGAAGCTCTGAATCTCTTTCAGACACATTTTTCATGAGGTATTTCTTGAGAAAAATCTTAACTGGGGATTATATTTCCCAACAAAACATATTTTGTTTTTAATTCTGGGTAAAGATCTAGACTAGTTACGGTCCTTATCTTACGAATTCATAAGATCTGCTTCTTCAAGAGAAGTGTTTTCTCTTGGCGTCTCCGTATATTGGTTTTAGAAAGGGCTGCTGAGCCTGTACTGGGCCCATATGGATCTTAATAAACTATAGATAAGTAGATAGTTGTCTATATCTTTGAAATTAAAGTGTAAACTTACCATAAATTGGTTTTCATGGCACTTTATGACTGTATATAAGTCAGTATCTCACTGATGAAAAACATACACTGACTTGCCCTTAAGCAGTTTAATTTAAGCATTTCAACCGCCCTTGTTATTTATTTGTACTGGCTCCCGTTTACTTAATTCCAGTATTTTTCCTTTTTATCGTGAAGTTCTGCTTCAAACATTTTTCATTAAGGCCAAACGGAAAAAAAAAACTAAAAATTATAACAGAGGAATCGAAACTTAAAACTTAAACAGGGTTATCGGGACAAGTTCCTTTTGCTCGGGAAATTACTCTACGGCGTTATACAACCGGACTGCTTAAATTTAATACTGAAAAGTGAGTATATCAAGGAAGGAAATCAGATAAACCATAGAGCTGCCGCCGGATAAACTGTGGAGCTATTGAGTTTTCTATGAAATGGCCACCTTGTAGAAAATTTCCAAGAATTTATTAACGGTTATTCGATGTACTTAGGAGATCGTATCACGGCGGAGCATTGCATGAGGACTGGTTGCCCGTCACTCTGTAACATATCGGCTTTGGTCTTGAACGGATAAGTTCAAACTGAGAAAGTTGTCTTTCAAGGTAAGCTTTCGCCTCAAAAAGTGTTTGAACAAACTCAAGGTGGCATGTGCTCACAAAAAGCATATAGGTAATTGTCTTATTTTATGTGTTATTTCACGGTTTTCTTTTCAGTTGAATGTACCGGCATGGCCGGTATACAGTTGAATTCCGATAACTCGAACCTTCAAGAGAAATCGAAAAAGGTTCGAGTTATTGGGGGTTCGAGTTATTGAGGGTATAATTAGTAAGAAATGAACTGCGAGGGAATCGAAAAAAGTTCGATAGTAAGCGGGAGGTTTGAGTTTTCGAGGGTTCTAGTTACCGGGATTCAACTGTATTTTAGTCGAGGCTTTTCGCACGGAGATGCAGATTGGATGTTCTTCTGCAAATGTTTCCAATTGTTTAACTGTAGAGTTTTACCATTTCGTGGAAAATTCAAAGAAGAGTTGATCGCTTTTAAGATTTTTAGAAATCTTTATTGGGAATCTTGGCATAATGAAGATACTTAGGTCTTCTATACCATGAATTACTGACTATAGGTTACTCAGTATTTGACGCAGAATGTTTGCATCTACCGTGATTTCAAGTTAACTGTTTTAATAACGGACAATGTTCTAATCATATTGATCTATTTTAAACTGATCTTAAACGTCTAAAATTCGGCATGTGTAACGTTTTTCGATAAAGTTTTGGAGTTTAATACTGCTAGTCTGAACTTGGGAATGCGGAAAAAGTAAATGGTCAATGCTTGCATCAGGGATTGTAACTTTTCTGCAGCAAATAAACACTGTCGATCTATATCTTGCTACTGTGCATAACAAGTTGCTTCAATCAAGCAAAATTCACTTGAAAAATAACTGAGCTGTTTTGTTTTAATTTACGTAGTTGATTTCGTGTTTAGCTGGAGTAAATGCGACGTCAAAAGAGCTATAACAAGCTCACGAAAAAACACCGGATGTTCATGTCTAAGTTTAGCACGTTCCACTCGATTGACGATTCTTCAGGTAAAATATATAAACGGCAGCAAATAGTCTATTTATCTGAAAATTTTCTCTATGGCACAATCATTTAGTTCATCAGAAGTATAATTTACAGTTTAAAAGATTTAATTTCAGTTTTGTAGTCACGAAACTTTTACTCCCACACTCGGTCACGATTTTTGCAGACCTGAACATGACAGGAACACATTCCGTAGACCGTGACACACGGCAGAGAAATTTCTCTTCCGTAGAAAGATAAACAGGACGCTTTTAGTGGTTTGCTCAGCTATGTCTAGCTTTTTAAATTATTTACCCATCCTTGTCAAAACTTCCAATACTGAATTTTAGTGCAGCTTTTCACTTAAAGTCGCAACTAACACTATTTAACCTTTTTTGAGCACAACGTTTTTTATGTAGTTAGCAGCATAAGGCGACCTGCACTGCAAGCTTTATAAGTTGGTGACCTCACTGCCTTGTCAATGTTTTGGCTTCCGAATAGAAAGTTATTTTCATTTGTTCCTGTCACAATTAACCCATCGAGAATTCGTATAATATAAAAGAAATTAAATGCGGTAAAAAATATTGGTTTTTAGTGCATAAAAAGACATCGTTGCTTTGGAAACCGTTGTAATCTGTATAACCACAAATTAAAACTGCAGGGCAAAGGCTAAAGGAAATTATTGATATTTTACAGTATGCGGACGCAAAAAATGACCTCTCTATATCTTCGACTTCCCGCATTTTTTTTAATGCTAGCTGAGATTGCACCTCTAGTGCTCAAAATTTCCAAAATTTGGAAAACTATTTCTGAATTAAACAGAACACCATTCTTGCAAAGCCTGCCTTGCATGTTGCAGAATTTCAAATTTCGTGCAGCGGAAGTATTTCACTGCGTGCAGAAGTGTCAATTGTCGATCAAAAGATCTCTTCTTCTTTTTGTTTTGTTCAAGTTTCTTGCACAGGAAGAACATACTTTAATATCATCAATGTCTAATTGCATGTTTGATAGCGTTTAGTAACGTCAATGTTGCTGGAACTCTCTTTCAGGCGAGTTTGTTATCATATCCGCCAAGTCATTGTGACCTCAAGCCATTGTTTTGGAACAATATGATTGTATTCTGCAAAGGCCGTTGACAAATCAGATTCCGCGTTTGCAAGCTGGTTTGTTCAGGTGCAATTATTAAAATACTGGACTGGTTAAATTCCGTTCAAATACTCGCGGAGGTCACTGCAGCTACGTTATCGAAGGCACAGCACTGAAGAACAACGACAGGTGCGAAAGGACAGATTAGAACCACGAATTATACTCGAGCGATGTACCTCAAAGCAAGACAGCCATTCTAGAGAAACGTTTGGCGAGGATTCCAGCTTGAACGAGCAAGACCCAAGCTCGAACTTTGAAACACAGCACTCATCAAGAGACCCAAGACAAACAGTTAGAAGAAGTAGCCTAAAAAACCTCGGCTGACACCAAGACGCAATCCAGTTGCTGAAGAAAGGGCTACTCAGTGAAGAGCAGAACGTAGGTGCTAAAACTACAAGAAAGGTCCTCAGTCCATTTGGCGTCCTCAGCTTAAGGACCTGTTGTAAGGCAAGCTCCAGAGGGCACGCGCGGATCACTGAACAAAGGAAGCAAGCCTTAAGTTGAACGAGAATTGTGACCTGAAAATCAGTTCGTTGAAGAAGAGAAGGAGGTCTTCACAAGCCCCAGGACAAGATTCAAGCCTCAAGCGTGTGGAAAAACTTGCAGAATCAGCAAGAAAAGGTCTACAAGCAGAAAAGCCAAGCAAGTCACAAGCGTGAAGACAAGAGCCAAGCAGAAAGACAACATAAAAGAAAGAGTCAAGACTGATATAGGAAGACAGCACAAGGCAAAAGCTTTAGTATAAAGGCCAAGCAGAAACACAGAACGAGAGAAGACAAGCTTCAGGAAAAAGGACACTGAAGCACATAGAAGTAAAACGACAAGTAGGAACACAGAGCAAGAGACAAGATTCAGAACAAGACCCAAGCAAGAGGACATGACAAGACACAAGCTATCAGCACAAGACCCAAGCAGGAAGACAGGACAAGACACAAGCCTCAGGACAAGACACAAGCAGGACAACAGGACAAGACACAAGCTTTCAGGACAAGACCCAAGCAGGAGGGCAGGACAAGACTCAAGCCTCAGGACAAGACCCAAGCAGGAATCGTACAGGACAAGACACAAGCAGGAATACAGGATACAAGCAAGGAAGATGTACGGATCGCCCAGCAATGGACCCAGCTCATCCCTCAACGGACCCAGTTCACCCCTTAACGGAACCAACTCGCCAGTTTATGGAGAAAACATTGACTATGCCATCAGAATTGTGCAGCACTTTATAAATTTCCTTCCCGGAGGTAAGCTGTTTTTCTTATCCTAATAGCTTTAGCTAGTTTTCCAGCTATAAAGTCTTTCATAGTAGGGCCAAGATGGTTTTCACCCTAAATGACGAGGGCCTCGTATTGCTTAAAACTACCATCAATCATAAGCGTTATTTGGACAAGGTTTGCTCTAATTGATTTCACTACAGTCGGTGTGGAAGTTAAACAGGCAAAAAGCAAGCTCAGTACATTTTTCATTAACAACTAAAGCCAGCAGGTCTGCCAATTGTTTACTTTAATAGTATCAGTGTTACCAAAACACCCAAAAATATTGCAAACTTTGTTTCCAGAAAATCCCATACTAACTTTGAACAGCTAAAACCTGGAATATATGACTTGCCTAGTTTTCGTGAAATAGCTGACGTTCGCCATGCCACGTGGTCGGTGTTGAAAACGGAATACAGAGGTCGTCAGGTCTTGATATCTCATTTTCTTCCTTTTTCATCTGTAATACTACAGACACTATACAAGTAACACACTGTAATTACTTTAGTTTCGGTAAGCCAACTAGTTTAAAATTCACTTCGGTTTGTGCATAGTTTGTGCACCTGGATGAGAGAAACCCGCATGAAAACCATCTGAAAAAACCTTCTTCTTCTCTAAATATCGCAATTTATTTACTTAGTTGTCACCATTACAAACATGAATTGCTGAGTGATGTCTATGAATTAAATCATACGTTTCGCAGTGGCCAGATAAAGTGTGAAGTGAAGAAGCAATCCTCACAGTTCTGTTTGCAATTAAGTGAAGCAGAAAAAAAAATCAGGGCTCCTTTAGCGGAACTGAGCCAAAACTACCTTTCAGAGAGAGTATCTTGTCATTCTGCAACTCTTATGGTAAACCGAGTAACAAGCTGAACAAGCAGTTTCAAAGCCAGGAGTTTAACTGCAATGAGTCAGTTTTTATTTTCTGGCTGGTACTTTCAGTAAGTGACTTGTTACTGAATATCATCATGATAACGCCTGTTGGGATCATCTGGAACTTAGAACATAGCTTTTCTGTGAGGAAGGCGGTTGAGAAAAACGAAATACAATTGAAAGTCAAAATTAAGTTGTGGATGTATTAGAAAGAAGGATTTTAGTCTGATTCCAGTGTCCAGGGCAAAAGTACTAAAACTTTATTTGGCGCATTTTAGTCTTCTTTTCTTCAGTATTAGGCGTTCACTTTTGCTATCAGTTTAGTCTAAACTGGCTATACAAATAACACAAATAACTGTGTAATTGTGTAGGGATGACCTCCCTGTTTGAAAACGTGTGTTGCTGTATGCATAGCTCCAAATTGGAAGACCAGTTTCAGGCCACAACTAGGTGTAGAAAAAACACTTCTGTATAAGAGCATAGCACCTATTAATCTAAAAACACAGTGATTGGACTCCGTTGTTTTGCAATGAGCATAAAAACGAGGTTTGGTTTTGTTAGGACTACGCTTTAATAGAAGAAATGAGAAGACCTGCTCTATCACAGCCAATCAGTAATAAATCATTCAGTAAGAAACTAGTAGCCTCACGTGGAAAAACTGACTAGTTGATTCAGCTGACGAACGGTTGCAATGACTCAGATTTTCTTGACTTTTTTCGGTTATTGAGAGTTACCTCCAAGAAAACTTTTTTTTTAATAATCCACAAATGAATAGTTGCATCTCTTTTTTTGGTCATTAGTGGGAACGACTATAGGTGGTTGCTGAAAATTAAAGCCAACAAAAGAATTCTAGTTACTTTTTGGAAGGCAAAGCATAAACCAACTGAAAAGGGCATCCCGAAGGAGTCCTTACAGGTTAAATTTATCAGTAAGGAACAAGGTGGCGTATAGCAAACACCAAATCGAGAGTTGCAGTTTTAAGTGTCGCCAGGGTACTCGGTTGTTTTTGTTCTTAGGAAAGAAATTTGTTGTCGCAGTACTTTCTCTCCACCCATGGGGGGCTGCGAACGTTTGACTAAAGTTACTTCACTTGGGGGTAACCTGCGCTGGACTTGCATAGAAATGCTCCAACTTGACTTAATGTTACAGAAAACAGACTGAATTAAATAATACACTGAGGGGCCATTTTGCTGATACAATCCCTCACTATGATTGGATAAAAAACTCTACCCTTTCAAATGGACGTACTAGGGACAACTGAATTCTTGAGTAGAAATCGTTTTAGTCTTCCTTTCCACTGCCGTTTTAACAACTACAGATTGTGGATAAATCCTGATGCAATTATAGATAAACTATAAATTTATACACTTGCTAATGAAACCACATTGACTGAAAGGCTGGTACAACGGCAGGAGGGCAAATTTTATTGGCCAATATTACAACTACCATAGCTAGTCTTTTTTAGGGCCAGTTCTATAATCTAAGGAAAATGAAGGTTTTATTCATCTATTTTTCATTTTATTATTTCGCGGTGTACCTGGAAGCTAGCTCTTAAACAAAGCGTACTGACCACGCTAAATAGAGGATTGATTAATTGATGCAAATTCCTTGTACCTGCAACATTGTTTGAACTGACAGCTTAGTGCGTATATGTAAAAACATAACATTTGTGAGAGCAGAAATTTGAGAGGGCCAAATTGTTTTCGGGCAGAGAAGGCTCTTTGTGTTGTATCCTTGGGCAAGACAATTAAAGCAACGCTCACACCGTGCCTTTGTCCAGCGCCCTAGGGACGAGGGTTTCCATCCTGAGAAGTAATTGTTTGGGAAAATCGATAGCTATTTGGCAAGGTAACAAAAATGCTTGGATATCCAAGTAACCTGCGATGAATTAGCATCACAAGCAAGAACGTGCAGTTAGTATTGTAAATTAGTTCAATTATAGCATATTGTCGTAAATTTCCGATAATAAACCCGAAAACAAACTGCGAACGCATTTTGTCAAGCAATTAACGTCATATGGAGAACCGCTTTTTTTGTAACGTGGTTGGTCAAACCCGTTTATTCCTGTTTCATTTTTAGAAACATTACGCACTATAACCACGCACATGCTCTGTGTCCAAACAAAACATTTCTTGATGCGCAATAGGGAAAGCCCCGAATTTAAATAACCAGCAGTCATTATCAGCCAATCGCCTGCTAAAGGAAACCGGAGGCTATATAAGGCGCTTCGACCTGACCGTAACCGGACAAACAAGTTATACTCGATGAGACGATACCCGTTAGACCTTTAAACCGGTTTTAAAAAGTACACATCCAGCTTTTAAAAAACATTATCTCTGGAAAACGAAAAAAAAGTATGATTGGCGGCGAAACAATTTGGCCGCAGATAAACCAAATATCTGTGGAGGAGGAATTGAAGAATATTATCGACTTCCTCGATGAAGGTACGAATTTTCTCGCTGCAATTGTATTGTATTGCAATTGATGGCGATTTGCTCATTTAAGCTTAACCAAACTTCTTACCGGCTGAGCATTTTGACTTTTCGCTATTTTAGCTGCACATCCAAATTTGGCTGAAAGCCCTTACGCGCCTGTATATGCCGGAGAAAGTGTTGATTACGCCATGCAAATTGTGGACCATTTTGTAAGCACTTTTCTACCAGGAGGTAAGCTATTTTTGTTTATATTGTGTTACAGATGCACTTGTCAGACCTTTAAGTTTAAGTACAACTTCCTTTTCACTGCCCACATATATATATAAACGTTAAGCAAAAGTTTTCGATCTGATCGGGGTCGCAATAGCATTGTAACACTAGCACAACAAAAGTAGAATAAGACCGATGTCAGGTACCCTTATTTCTTCACACATCTCGCGTAAAATTACGATCATTTTACGCATCACGTAGTTTGTTTTGCTTCGTATGCAAAACAGAGCTAAAAATATTGCCTGAATTACGATATTTTTTACACGCTTTGTTGACCATTGCGTTGTTACCTGTGATTGTTGGCTTTCTTCCACAGAGTTTTCCACATTCTTCACATGTCTTGGATAGAAAAGCTTTTGAAGCTGCTTATTGAAACAACTTTACCGAAGATGAGTAGAACATTTCAATGTTGTGTGAGTTGAAATTGGTTTGTACGTGATCTTACCGTTGGTTTTAACCTTTTATCCTTGACAAAAATTCAAAATGCGTGGATTGTGCTCGCTCAATCTGACAAACTTTCAAACACATATCATGCGTGGAATTTTTTACGTTATGAACATATAACTGTACAAAGCTAACGGCCTGTCGCACAAGCCTGCAAAAATTTAATTCATCGAGTAAATCTGCAGCGGTGCTTGTAGGATCTCGTTTATTTAGGAGACATTTCTGCACCATTGTTATCTTGGAAAGAGAAAAATAACAAGATTTTGCTATCAACCATTTCTGGAACGTACACACCGCAGACACCGCAAATCATGTAATGTGAGATGGTTTGAGCGCGTTTCATTCTTCCTTGGCAACTTTTGCGTTGAAGGAAACGAATACAATGTCCATTATACATCGAATATACATCCCGGCCCTTTGCCCACTTAGGGCTTATGGCCATAAGTCAAGTATACATCGAAAAAAAAAAAACTCCTGACGATCACGAGCGGGAATAAATTTATTTGGACACTCAACCACAAAAACAATCAACATTCATCCTTCTTGGTCTTCTGACGTATTTTGCGCGTAAATGTAAAGTAACAGCTTTTGTTTCTCTTTCAATTATTTCAATGCCTCCAGTCAAGCTTTAAAACGCATTAATGGATGTAAGATAGGTTTTTGATATTCTAACAAAGACGCAATTTTTGTCAAGATATGAAAATGTGTATTGTGAGAAAATTCTCTACATCGGAAAATTCGCAACCAAAATGACTATATGCTGCAAACAAATTTGAAGATGAAAAAATAAACCAACAAAAACATAACAAACAACTGCAAGCAAGGCTGATCATACTACGTGAAAAATACCGTATTTATTCGAATAAGCGCCGCCCCCGAATAAGCGCCGCCCTCGAATAAGCGCCGCATTCGGGACAAAAAAGTTAATAAGCGCCGCCCCCGAATAAGCGCCGCAGTGCCGATGCGGCGCTTACTCGAGGAATTCCTTATAACGAAAAATAGCACTACAAACAAACTCTAAAACAGCTTTGGAAATTCCTTATCATCAAAAGCGTTGTTTTGCAGCTCAAAGTTATTATGTTTTACCGCTCGCCTATTATTATTTTCTATCCAAAATTCTATCAATGCGCAGTTCTGTTAACGTTGTGAAGGCCGTGAGCTTTGTCGGGACAGCAAGTGCAACTACTCTCTTCCGTAAGAGACGGATCCTGGCAATCAAAAGAACCTTCTTTTAGTTACTGTAGAAGTTTCGTTTCGATTAGATTCTTTGCGACGTCCAAATTTTAAATAAGCGCCGCCCTCAAATAAACGCCGCCCTCGAATAAGCGCCGCACTAGTGGCGCGAAAAATTAAATAAGCGCTGCGGCGCTTATTCGAGTAAATACGGTAGGCTTTGCGAGACAACACCACGACTGGTACCGATACAGCAGGATTGCAACCGCGGGCAGCTGTTTCGTTCTTATTGGAACTCATCAGCGCGGTGTAGCGAATCTAAATGACGCCAGCCCAAAGGCCAACGCAAATAAATTGCCCAATAACCCGTACACTGTATCAAGTTCCGTACTTTGAACCTACCTGTCCCCCGAATCACGCGCTGCCACATCACGTGTTTCGGGGGACAAGAAATTCAAAGTGCAATCCTACGAATATAGCAGCATTATCGTTTGCGGTCCCTTGCAGTTTTAGTCTTAATTCAACAAAAACATATTCAGCGTTGTCATGTCAATCAATCGATGTCAGATTAAAAACAGGTTTTTGCGGTTGGTCTAATGGACGTCAAACCGGTATTCGTTTCCTGTTTCATACTTAAAACGCTACGTCAGAAAAAATTAGCCCAAAATAGAAACAACACGCATGCTCACTTGCGAAGTGAGACATTTCCAGCTGCGCAATGGGACAAATCCCTTATTTGGAATGGAGCTGTCATTATCAGCCAATCACACGTCGACAGGACATCAAAGGCTATATAAACACCCGCAGAAAGTGGTGTGAAGCTGAATAAATTATCAAACCAGTGAGAAGAAGGAAAGCTTTGCATACCGCGCGAAACCGAAACCGGTCAAACGAGTTTACTCCGAAGGAAAGTTTCCCCCGATAGCTAGACCTTCCAACCGGTTTGAAAATACTTCAAATCAGACCATGATTACCGACACAATCTGGTCGCAGATGAAGCAGACGACGGCAGTCGGTGAATCGATGGCTCCAATCGACAATGAAGTCGACTTCATCGATATAGGTATGAATTTTCTCGCTTTGACGCTCAAAAATAAACTAAACGTAACTTTCTTTTCGTCCAGTTTGAACTTGTTTCACTATTTTAGCTCTGTAGCACAATCTGGCTGAAGTTAAGTGAAATTAGGCGAGGCGCGGAGCGAAAATTCTTGAATAATCGAATAATCCTTTGTGTCTTTGCGACGTCTTCGGTTGCCATAATCTGAACAGGAAATTTGCATATGGCTGTCAGACAGGGATCACTGACTCTGCGTGATCTGAATAATTTATAAGTTTCTTGTGTGTCTAATCAAAACAACTCCATTTTGTAGTCAACATCGGCAGTTTTAGGGAAAAACACATGGCGTAGATAGGCCCAACAAGGCGAAAACAGGATCACCTTTGTCGCTTAGGCTGTAACTTGAGACTTCAATAGTTCGATCGCATGGTTAGCCTAACCGAGGCCTATGAATAGGTCATTTATTACAGATTGCAACCCAGCAAGCATGGCTTCCTTTAGCTCTTGCAACAGGAAATATCTGTAAAATTACAGTGCCTAATATGCGGTATGTTCGAAATGCGAATTTTGAGATATAGTACTTGAGAAATAAACTTTAAATATTGCCTATTTTATTTAACATCGTGGTTTCTTTTCCTCCAAACTGTTTTGCGTTTTTTCACCTGCCTCGTTCAAATACTATTATTTTTTAAAATTAGGAAAAAAGCTGGAATATATAATTTTAGGGGAGCTAAAAAGCGATAATTAAAGTCTTCAGACAAAATTTAAATGCTATGTCTCCGGGAGAGCTAAAGGATGTTTCAAAATAATAAGACAATCAAGAACTGGATTTCCGGCGTGTCCTCGATCGACCTCGATCGAGTTTTAGTTTCGTCTCCCAAGGTTTTCTCTTTCCCCCCGTGGCATGTTTTTTGAGGTTGTTCAGATTGTGTGTGAGGATATTATTTTGTCGTTCAGCTAGAAAAATAGGCATTGGATAGACAAAATACGCCGGAAACTACCCGGCTAAAAATAATTTTTAATTTACCTCAAGTTATATTATGGCATTTATTACAGACACGTTTTCGATAATCAGCCAAAACAAAAATTATCCTTTTCAAAAATGAAGTGTAATGGATAAAAATTTAACGATGTCATTGGTGGAGAGTAAAATAAAGATATGCAAACTGATAAAATGGAACGAATAGAAAATTTATACAAAATTTATGCAAAGGTGGCCTTGCGCCATGTGGTCAACAACACCATATTTGGGTAGCGGATGATGTCATTATTCGAACTACCAATAGGCGGAGCCAAAGTTGATTGATAACTCCCTGTAGGCCTCGCGAGCTTCATAACTGAGAAGAAGGCGTGTGGGAAGGATTGGTTCAGTGCTAAAGTTCACTTTATTCCCTCGCTTTCGGCTTTTATTTCGTTTCCAGAAGACTGAAAGCTATAAGGGACAATTATTTATGATTCATTTTCGAAATTGAGCGGATAAACTAGCGCTTTACGATGGAGTTTGAGGAGAGAAATCCCTTCGAAGCAGGTAACGTAGCTGGTATGTGAATTGCGGTGACCGCCAATTTAGATTCAACGCTTTTTCGACGGTGTATTTTTAGGACCAAAGCTATAATATGTAAAAGGAATGTGATATTAAGTGTTTACACCATATTTTATATTGTTTCCTGGTAGTGAGCTGCTTTAGTTTATCGACAAAATGCAGACAGATATTAATCACGTTTTTGGACCACATGTACATTCATGCATATTTATCTTCAATATTGCTTTTACCGTCTCACCCGTCGATTGCTTTCAGCTCTCCCTGTCAAAGAGCTGTCAAATTGCTTCTTGTATAATCAAATTGAATGCAAATGATTTTTTTGCGCCAAATAATATTTGCGTTCAAACCGAACTGTCTGCTTTCGCAAGACATTCACCTGGCGATTGTGAAACTTGTCATATTTACGCATTGTTTTACGGTGTTGGTTGAAAACGGCTTAGCAAAACGATTACTAAACATAAACTAATCAAACAGGATAAAGAAGCTCTGATTTATTTTTGTAGTCAATTTTTTTTGCATTAAAAATTCGATTTGTTCTGCAGTTACGAACGTGTTGAAACTTGGTGAAACTGTATCTAGCGGTTTTACACGTTGGCAAAGTTACCAGGGTCCAACAAGCCACATATTTACGATATATGTTTTTGCGTCTCTGTATACAGTAGCCGCAAAAAATTCATGGAAAAATTTCATTCAGTGGTAGAGACAAATGTCGAAAAATCTGGAAATTAAATTGTGCTAATTGGCGTGAAAATTATTTAAATGTGAAGAACGCATGTACAATATTCGAACTTTGAACCTCGAGACATCATTCGTTTCCGGGGTTTAAATTGAGCTTTGTCTTCATCTATTTTTGTTCTCTTGCAGATCATTTTTCGCCTGAAACCCAAGATAAAGAAATTGCACTTTTCAATCCTTCCCAACCAAGTGGTAAGTTCTTTTGTAAAAGCACCTCTGCTTTGTGTTGTTTTGACAACAGCGAAAACTCTTTCACGATTTGAGTGTCTCTCCTCCCACGTGTTTGATATTTTTCTATTTTAATACGCTTTTAAGAAACATAGTAATAAAAAACATAATAAAAATTTTGAAATCTCGTGTTTCAAGCAGAATCATCTGTTTTGATGTTCCTTGGTCTTCCATTCGCAGCAAGGGTCGATAAATTGATTGTGTTATGCACAATTGGGCAAGAACACTGATTGAATACCCCTGTTGGAATTTGTATTTTTGCACTTTGCTTTCATCTCTGTGGTAACTGCCATTTGGAAGCAAAAAACCCTGTGCATTCTGAAATTGAAATTGAGTTATAGTTTTGGTCTGTTTTTGTATGAAAAACATTGTTCTTTACATAACATTCGTTTGGTTATGTTGCATAACAATCTGTCAATTTTGAATTACAAAGACTTTCCAAACAGTGCAATTGGTTTGAAAAACAACTTAGCGATCTCTTTTTTGTTTATTCCACTAAAGTACATTCTCAGTAAGATATATATCAATAGGCAAACTGAAGAAACAAGAAACAAGTCTTTGAATAAACTAAAAAAGACTGTTGTAGAAAGATGCTATATGAGAATTGCACAACTTCTGACACCTTTACATTTGTTGAAGGTGTGAACTGGATACATGTACCTATTGTTACTGCTGATTGGATTTTGTACTGAGTAAATCTATTTGCCAATAATGTGTGCTCTTTGCAATTGGGCAAAACCAGTTTTATATACTCACATGTGCATGGAAGTGTTAAGAAAAAGAAATTGTTATTTTTCAATCCTCAAATTTTACATGCTCTCATTTTACAGATTTTGTTGTGCCAATGGAGGAAGCAGCAGATTTTCAAATGGACATGACCTTCCTTGAGCCACAGATTGCTGCATGCCCTCCACTTGGATTCCCCAATCTTGATACCTCCACCAGTTCACCGTGGGATTCTGATATCTCTGACAGCTGTCCAGCGTCACCTTCCCCAGTGTCGTCACCTTCACCACATTCCTCTGCATCATCATCAGAGTCAGGAATTGAGGATGTCAGTGATATGGAAGAAGCAGCCTCAGTGTTCAGCCAAACAGTAAATGGACCTCTAGTTGTGAAAACAGAAAATCCATCTTCTCCGCTGAATGCTTTGATCCAACCTTCAGTGAACAGCTCTGAGAGACCAAAGAGACGAAAGAGCTCCAGAAGAACTGCAAATGACAACAGTGTCTTGGAGGAACTGAACAAGCTTCTTGTGGAAACAAGTATGTCTTTGGCATTAAATTCAATGGATCAATCTGGATCTCAACCTTGCCAAACTCAAGCCAAAATGACTGGCCAAGATAACACGATGACTGGTGTTCAAACCACAGCTTCACCGACATCTGTATCTCACAGTTGTCCTCAGTCAGTGCAAGCCAGCCAAACTGTTACACTGGCACCCAGCTCGCACCCTGCGTCAGTGTCCAGTCAGTCGACATCAACGGCTACTATTACCAAACTAAGCTCCCCACCAGTTGCTTCTCCAGCCAGAATAAGAAGCAAGCCCACGAGAAATGGACGAAAGTCTGATGAACCGAAGATTGTGATTATTGAGGAGCCTGAAGAGGTATTTGCCTTGCCATCTCAATAAAAATTTAATTTAATTTAATTTGAATTTGTCAGTCCTTACTAAATCAGGTTTTTGTAAATAATGCTCAAATAACTTAGCAATCCAAGGCTGTGCTCTAAGAAAAGCTACAAGGAACCCAAAGTTTCCAAACTATGAGATCCAGGGTGCCCAGCATAAAGCTTATATGAAAGAAATAAGATTATCTGGTCGCCCAAAGACAAAAAGTTAGTCACCTGAGGCACCCGGGTACCCTTAGAGCACAGCCCTGCAATCAGTAAAATGTTTATTGAGAAAGTCCTTTCTTTTCAAGATATATTATTTTTGATACTGACAAGTTCATTTTACTCTTGTTGTAGAATTACCGAGCAAGATATGAGAGTGAAGGCTGCAGAGGTCCTATTCATGGTTCTCAGGATAATACTTTTCCAGCTGTGAAGGTAATACAACTGCTAATTTCTTTTTGTGTTGTCTTCTAAAAACAAAACATTCATTACTGTACTTGAGTTTATATTCCCTGAGCCAGTGTTTTGGTTGTTGTGTGTCCAGGCTTGTAGTACTGTGTGGGAGGCAGTGTCATTGACTTGTCGTTAGACAAAAGGTTTTCCTGTCCAACTTAACCAACTTCATTGTTAAGACTGTGTTTAGTCGTGCAGCTTTATCTTATAATCTTTGCTAAAATAACTGTGGAGAACACAAAGTTTGTGGGCAGTACATAAATCCTTTGAAATTAGCTGCTCAGTGAATAGGATGGGTGCAGTTGGAAAGAGTATCTCGTAACCCTGCACATGTTAAAAGTGGATTATTCTCTTGCCAAAAGTTAAAAAAAAATGAAACAATTTAATTCTAAGGCATTGACATAAGAGTTGTATGATATTAGATATTGTTGTTACCATGTTAGGTGACAGGATATGATGAAGCTGTGTGGATTACAGTCCACCTGACCACCAGCAGTGGTGTGCCACATTACCATTCCATTCACGGGCCTGGCTCAACCAAGGTCCCTTGTAAAGAAACAACGTTACCTGGGGGAGTGCCAGCTGTTCAGGTTATGGTTGCTCCAGATACCAACATGACTGCTGTGTAAGTTTCTTACATCTGGTGAAGGTTTCTTTAAAATTAGGATGTTTTATGGACAATAAGGAGTAAAGTGTGGCTATGATTTTATGACTTATAGCTATGACTCTCGACTGAAGGTTTCTCTAAAATTTGGGTTTTTTTTTCACAATTATTTTCGCCGTTTTTTTTTTTTTTTTTTTTTTTTGTATGTTTTTCTATAATTAGTTTTTTTATCAAAAATAAGGTGTAAAGACGGCTATTGACTTATAGCTAGAATTCTGTGTTAATAATTTTTTTTCACTCTTATTATAGGCTTGATTCACTAAGCATTCGCAGACTGCGAAACTGGGAAGGAGATAGAGAGTTGAGAAAAAGGGGAATAGATCCAAGAACTTGGAAGAAGGAACGCAAAGAAGCACGACTGTTATTTCAGGCAGAGATACCAGAAAGAGATGGTCGTCCTGCTTCAAAGCTGTCATGCAAATCGAAAGTGTTCCAGTGTAGTTCTTGTAAGTAGTGCTTATTTACAAACAGTTATGTCATCTTTGTTTAAGATTTGGTTGTAGTTATTGTAAAAAGGAAAATCATTTACCTGGGAACCATTGTCTTCATGTACCATGAAATCTTAACTTGCAATCATTGAAAAATAATGCCATAATTTGGAAAAATTGATAGTTAGACAGCTGAGCTCACCATTGTAAAATCTGAAGGAAACTTGTTTAGATAGAACATGTTCTAGAACTGACAAGATCTGTTTGTTATTTTGCAGCTGGTCCCCCTGGCAATCCAGAAATCTGGTGGGCCAGTATTAGCGAGGGTTCCGTTGAGGGCGGTGATGAACTGGGTCTGATTGGAAAAAAATTTCAGTCAGGTGAGTTTTGTGGCCAATGTTTTGTAATGCCTAATTTTTTCCCGTCATGGAAAGGTGCTTTGTGAGCTAAACAATGTATTTTCTTTTTGACAGGTTTCAAAGTACGATTCTTTTCGGCAAGTCCCTCCGGTAGGCAGTCTGTCTCTTTTTCCCTCTGTAGTTTTGATGAATGTTCACAGGAGTAGAAACAAGGCGTTAAATTTCTTCATTGTGTGCTGTCTGTCAGTGATGTTAACTCTTTAAATGAACGTTAACTGACTTGCAGCAAACTGTGAAGAATGCCATGCTCCTTGCTTTTGTTCTTGTGAGTGATGGGTATCAGCTTACAATGCAAAGTGAATTGAATTGGAAATGTTTAAAGGCACTTAGGTTTCAAGCAGTTTGCATCCCAAACAAGGTAGCAAAATCAAGAAAAAAAACATGTACGCTTCAAATAGAAAACTTTGAGATAACCAAGGGTAACATGCATTGTAATCTGATAACCCAGCTTTTTGTACTTTTATGTTTAAGCTGACATGCCTCTGTTTCTTGGCTTCGGGACCAAGGCAAATAAATTGAAGTGATTCATTGCTTTTATTGTTTGGCAAAAGTAGATTATTTACGTTCGTCAAATTTGTGTTTGTCTATGACACCCTCAGCCTGGTGGTTTGCTGTAAATTGGCAAATTTTGAAAGAGATTGGATTTGTTGAAATGTAATTTTTAATCTGTGGCTGATCTCTGTGGAATTCTTGTTTGAAGGGACTTGGGGGGTTGACTTGTCAGGTAATGTAGAGTTGGGGTGTTTACTTGGTTGGGAAAACTTGTGGGAAAGGTGTGCAATAAATTTGGCAATAAATACAACTGTCTGCAAAAGTCTCATGGTAGCAAAGTATCACTTCATGGTACTCTTGTTGCACAAGAACTATAATCTACATCATTAAACATCAACAAATGTGCTTTGGAACTTGTTTTGAACATGCTGATGTCTAAAAATGGTCAGTTAGCATTCAGTGATTGTCTTGTTCTGTCAAATTGTCTGAGTCATGATAACCATTTGCTCTTCAGAAGCATGCACAGGCACAATAAAAACTTGTTCTAAAGCTTCAAGCCTCTGCACTGACCTCCAAAAACCTAGTAGGGAATTTGATGTCCACATGATTCTCATGACTATGTACTGGTTATGTATTGTGTTATGACGAAAATTTTGATCAGATCAGCACCCTTGAGGCCAAAAGCATTAAAGAAACCAAACTCTGACATTTCTCCTAGCAAGGTGTTGAATTCAGGTGATAGTTATATAACTAGTTCGGGAGAGGAGTTGTTAACAAATTATTTCCTTCAAAACAGACGGAAAATATATTTGTGAGAAAAAATTTGTTAACTAAATTTCATTCTTTGAAATGTGAGAGTACTGTTAGCGCATGAAGACATTGTCAAATTGTTATGCTCTGAATTCTTCAAGTTGCTATGAGAGTTGTCATTGTTTCATTTCTAAATAGAACAAGTTTTTATGGTGACCTGTAATTCCTCAAATTATTAGAAGATAATTGGATGCTTCACAAAGTTGAATTGTTTGATATTTGTCAGCCTAGAGCTGCATTCTGCTTGAAAAAAAGAAAACGAAAACAAAACAAATCAAAAACAGAAAGCATTTAAAACAAAGTAGTTGCCATTTGAGATGAAGGTTCACAAGCACATTTTTTGATGTAGAAAGGTGGTTGTAACAACCTTGAACATAAGCATTGTGAGGTGATATTTTGATCAATCTGAGACTAAATGAAGACATTTGTAGAATACTAAAATATTAGGTTTTGAAATAAGGTTCGAAACTAGCTTCAAGTTTACTGAGAAAATTCAGTTTGGACAAGATCAAAAAAATTCTTTTTGGCCTTTTTTGTAGCAGTCAGGATATTAGGCAAGAAAGCACACCGAGGGGGGTGAACTGATTTAGAGTATACTTAAGTCACATGAGGCATTCTAAGTGTCGCCAGCATAACTGTTCTTGTCATAGAACACGTTAGCTGTTTTTGTGCTTGGTAAAGGAATTTCATTGGAGATCAGCCACAGGAGGCATGCCAGCTTTTGTTTAATATTTTGTACTTTGCATAGCCAATGGATAAACATGCACACCATCGCTCGCTGAAATATTTATGCTTTGGTGCCATTGTCGTTGAATGGTAGGGAGCAAAGTTGTGAAATTGTCACTGCTCATGAGGTTCAATTGAAGATTATAACTTGTAAGTTCTAAATCGGCCAAAAAATAAATTAAATTTGGGACTGAAAGGAACAGAATTATTTTGACACGTTGGTTCTGCAAAGTACTGTCACTGGGTTTGTTGTCATGGTGTTGGGGGTTGCGTGTGGGTTGTTGGGTGGGTTTTAAGGTTTTAATGCTGATTGCAGTTATTGCGCTTCCAGAGTTGACACTGTATTGACCACAATGGACATTGCTCACATAATTGCTTTTTTACCGGTGGAAGCTGTATAATACAGGTGCTCGGTGTCTCTAAGATCTTTTTGACATAAAGTAGTGCTGACAGCTTGGTCTGCATTCTAATAGGCCAGAAACATGTTTCCTATTGTAAAGAACTTCTCTTTTCTTCTCGTGTTCTCTCTGTAATCCTGAGCTGAATTTCAATCTTGTAAGAGTGTGCAGAAAGAGATAATGTTGATGCAAAGTACAGTAGTGTTCCATTTTCTTCAGTAACCAACATTTGTAACTTCGTAAACTTCATTCAAGTGTGAAAGTAGTATTGTAAGGTTGAGGTCGTCATGGCATGAGTAGAACAAAGTTTTGGTTTCATTAGTCTCACTGGCTTGAGAAATTTCTGACTATCTCTGATTTTCTTCTTGTTTCAATATGTTAAATTAAGAATAGTTTCGTCTTCATCAGGCAATGTTTACCAAACTTCTCATCAGCACAACATTGAGGTTGCTGTTCTTCCAGCCATTCTGAAAGAATGCCATTCTATTTTTGCAGTCGTTCATTGCACATGAACAGGGTTCATACAGGTCATGGAAAAACTGGAAAGTAATGGAATTTAAGTTTGGATCATGGAAAGTCATGGAAAAATGGTATTGATTGTACAAAATAAAATGGGCAGGTTATTTTTTTGAAGGAAAGGGTAAAAATGTACCCGAAATCAAGATAATTTTGAAAGTTTCCAAGAAAAATGGTCAAATTTAGGTCATGGAAAACTTTAAGGTCATGGAAAAGGTCATGGAAACTCATGGAATTTCAAATGCTTAAAAAGAGTACGAACCCTGATGAAGATCTTCCATTTGCCCTCAAGTAAGCAGTGTTTGAACTTTCGGGAATCATATTTAACCATGTCTCTTCAATCATACCAGAAAGTTTGATAGGGAAAGTTTCTCTATTCTGTTTTCACAGTTCTAAAGAGCAATTTGGTTCAAGAAATTCTAAGGCTTTAACGCGAAAATTACACCTTGTGGATGGGGTTACATAGTGTGTGATCAGACATGTGCATTCTAAGGCCAAAGTTACAGTAAACCTCTCTCACTCGCAAGAGGGTATTACTGTTTAAGAAGTCTGGCTTCATTACAGTTTGGACGTCTGAATGTACTAAGTAGACAAGAAATTTGCATATTTTGTCGTCTTTGGAGTGCATGTGTGATAATCTATCTTGTGTATCTTCATCCAGTCGTTATGCACAACAAATAAAAGGCTTGTGGAACAGCAGCAATCTCATTTTCTTGTGTTGCAGTTAAAAAACAAACAAAAGAACAACAACAGCTAAACAAAAAAAACCCAATGTATTGCGGGTTGAATTTGTCTTGAGTTTTGTTAAGTCAAAATTTTCCCTCAGACTTGCTGAAAACAATCGTAAAAAGGTTATTGATGCAAGCCTGTTATGAGAAGTCGTGGTAAACATTGTTTGGTTAAAGCAATGTGTGAGCAATTATTATTGTGGGCTCCAGTCGACAACCTTAACACTTCATTACAGTGGAAGACAATTGCGCATGAATTTTATCTCCACAGTTGCACAGTGAGACAAATTTTTTGTCTTTTTACTTTGTATTCGGTTTTTCTTGTTTGGAAGTTGCTTTGCCTTTGGTGATGTGCGTTACCAGCTCTTTCAAGGAAATCTCTTTCAAGACTGTGTTCTAGCAGTGCCTGGTCGCTGCAGCGACTTACTTTTGTCTTCAGGCAACAAGATTAATTCACTTGGGTGCCCAAACTTAAGTGCTAGGCACGCAGGATTTTGCTAGAATTTTCCTTAGAGCACAGTCTTGACTCGAAATTGTTTTTTATTTTAGATCACTTGGCTCTAAATGAGCTAGTTGTGACTGCATTGTCAATACAGCAAATTTGATTTCAAAGTGTTCTGTCATAAGGAACTAACAATTTACTGTTAGACTGACTGGGCCAGATGCTTCCTTGCAAACAGTTTTACCTTGCAAAAGTTAGGTTTTACACCTCATCAAAGGCAAAAGTATTTCCTTGTTTATTTTCATTTTACTGGTAGTTTGAACCATATTGTTTGCAACACACATTTTAAACAATCGGCCATTAGTGTTGCTTAACTCTGGTGATTCAAATTTTCCCAGTTATTTCTTTTTTTCTCTCTGTGTGTTTTTAGCCTTGGAGTTAAAATTGTTCATCACAAATTAAACTTGTTTACCCTGAATTCAACTGGCTTTATTTTCCATTGCTAAAAACACAAAGAGAAATATCCAAAATGACAACTGTTTGGGGGGTTAACTACCAACATTCTACCCAAAAGAAATTGAACATGTTTCATATTACCCTCTAAACTCTGCATGGAAGTTGTAAAGCTAAATTTATACCACATATTGTTTTAAGGTTTGAGAGACTCTTGAACAATGTTGGTTATTTATCTGCTGACGGTTGTCATTATCTTTGCGCATGAGGGGAATGGGAAATTAGCTTGTTTTAACCATCCTTACAAGGAATGGCAGATAAAACTCCAAGGCGTATTGGTGACAAAGAAACCCTACCCTCAGTTTGGATAGAAATTAAAAAAAAGAGATTTACATTAACCCACAGCCCCTGAAATCCCCTGTTATATATGCCTTGGAGGTAAATGATTATTACAAGTTTATGTGTGATTGGTCATTTTTGTTTATATCAAAACATAAGTCCTTGTTTTAAGCATGAATCTTGAAGATTTGAAATACTAAGTGTTCATGAAATAAGCAATTTTTTTTTCAATTTTTTGTCACTGTTTCTTTGATGTCCAATGAGAATTTTTGAGGCTTTGCTCAAATTAGATTTCAACTCATGCAAATTTCAAAATAATCTTTTCTAATATCATTACCATATTATTTTAAAGTTAACTATTTCTTTAGGTGTATTGTTAGGATTTTCTGCCATCCCTGAAGTGGCTATTAAGTCAGTCAGTTCATCAAGCAGCCAGGTTAGCTGCACTAGAATTTTGCATCCCCTATTCACACTTGTCTGCTTGGTGCCTGGCTTAGCCTTTTTTGCCCTGGTACTTGAGGGGGCAGGGGTGGGGGAAGAAAAGGTATGGGTCGGCCCCTGGGAATAATTATGTGCTGAATAGGGGTTGATCAGCACGATTCTGGGTTTCAGAGCAAAATACATATTTCAAACACTCTTTGAACGTTAAACCAATTTTTCCTTGCAGAAAATTGGGAGAGTTTTGCAGAGGTTGACAAGAGTAAGTCGCATCAGGTAAGCAAGTGTTCTTTTTTTTGCTACTTTATTTGTGAAAAAAATAAGGGACAGGAACCCTGTTGGTTTCTGGAATGTTGCAAGTTCAAAAGAATGGTTTGGCCCTAGACTTTCATCAGGGTTGCCCCAGGTCAGAAAATAAGTCAGGGAAAACTAAAACTCTTCAAGGTCAGGGAAAAGTTAGGGAATTTATTTTTGAGTCAGGGAAAACTGACATATTGAAGAAAAGTCGGGGAAAACTGAAATTATATCACCGCCGATGTAATGACATTAAAGGCTGGAAGAAATATTTCAGGTCAGTGTGATCTCAGCAATGTTTTTTCTTTTGGAAATGAAGGCTGGAGGCTGGCTGTTTCTGACATTTTGCATTTTTTGGTCAGGGAAATTGATTTTTATCAGGAAAAAGTCAGGGAATTTTGAAAACTGATGTCTGTGGCAACCATGTTTCATTATTTGAAGGGTGCTCCAGAATTTGTAGGTGGTGTCCATGGCACGGATTGACTTTGCTAGTCCCCCTGTATGGGATGCAATCCATACAGGCAGCCTCAAAATTTTTATCTGGCTGCCCTGTACCAGGACATGAGCCCAGACCATTTGATCTGAAGTCTCATGCATTAAAAAAGCCAAATAATGACCACACAAAAGTAGTCAAAGTGTTCTAATTTCAGTGTTTTTTTTTTCTTTTGAAGGGTGCTGCAGTGGTCCTCACTCCAGCGTATTCTAACCCTGATATAACCTCTCCCGTCACTGTTAATGTGGTGGTAACATTTGGAAATGGAAAAGATGCAAAATCGAGTGAACCTATTGAGTTCACTTACAAACCCAAACCTGTACAAGTTCAGGAAGTTGAAATGCATCATACCATTCCTATCACTGCTCCTGAAAACTTTTTGCCTGTGGATTTCAACTCGCTTGGCGACATCGTGTTGAACAACTTACCCCAGGAAATCGTGGAATCTGTGCCAGTTGTGTTACCCACAGTGAATGAGGAACAAGGTAAGCCTTAACACCAACTAGCTCTGTACAATCTCTTTGTAGTGTTTGTATTGTAACTTTAGTGTAAGGTTATGATGTGGCCCAGTCAAAGTGTTTTTGAGTGGTGGGCAAGATGGCAGGAGTAGTAGGCAGCAAAGGTCACAAGCTTGTTTGGATGCCATCTTGTTTGTAATTACAAGGCACTGAGTGCTGACCCTTTCATGCAGCTCATTTTCCCACGTTAATGTTCAAGAAGGCTTTCCTAAGCCACAGTAACCCTGCTGCACAGCATGCAAGATCTGTACGTGTGCAGCTCAATTTACACGAAACAGTTTTTTTTGGTAACAATTTGAACTAGAAGAGACCTCCTATTTCTTATTAACAAAGTTTAGTGTAAGGTGGTGGCAAAATTGCTGGCTCCTAGCACATGCTGAATGGGCTGATGATCACAACTCTTGAGTTGATGAACGTTCTGGTGTAGTGTTTCTGAATGACCATCGTTGATTGCTGTAAATGCCCCATTAAACCAAAACTTGTAGCTACAGTAATGTTTGTTATCAAATTGTCATTAATTTAAATTTTTTATTGTGACTATTTATCAGACTGGCAATCTTTGTGTGTTCAACTTGGAGAGTTGCATCAAAATGGAGACCTTTCTACGGAACACGTCAAGGTAAATTAGCAGTTTATTGTAGACAATAAAGAATGAAAATAAATAGGAACATCAGTTGTTCTTTTGAGAAGTTCATATAAAGGTTTTAAAATTTGGTTTTGCAAAACTGTTTAGACCTGGCAGTGATGTTTGTCATTGGGTTGAATGACTTTTCATGTACAGTGCACCAAATGATTCAGACAGGGTTTGCCTTGAAATATGAAATTGAAAGAAAATATTTAAAGGAGGCAGCATTGATTTTTTTCAAACCATTTATTCTTGTGCCCCAAAAAGCTTGCTTGTTTGAGTTAAGTTATATATTTTTATGAATGCTTTGAATAATTTATTTTTATTGTAGAGCTAGTCAATGAAAAGTAGTTACAATGAATGTCACCATCTCCCCAAAATTATTTCACTGATTGAGTACATGTAGCTTGCTTGCCCAGACGACTGTTCTGCGATTTTAGTCAGTGACTATTGCATCCGGAAAACTTTTGTAATTCTAACTTGTATTTCTTTTCAGGAATTGTGTGAATACATCAAGAGAAGAGACACTCTACTGCTTCAAGCATTTCGTTCATCGAGAACTGCTAGCAGCAAGGAACAACTTCAAGCGAACTTCAAACAGTATCTGTCAGGAATGCTTTCTAATTTGTAGGTCATGTTTGACCGTGTAAATTAAATTATATTAATTATTGTTAAAGCAATTTATATAGACGATTTTATTATAACCGAAAAAGTAGGTTTATTTCTTTCATACAAAAAACTAAGTGGAAAAAAATAAAAAAAATTGTGATCCAATCAATCCCTATATTCAATGCACATCTGATAATAAATATGAGTTGAAGTCGTTTGATCAGTTTGCCTCGCTTTTATTCATTACCAGCAGTGTATTGTCGATAGGACATGATTGGAGAGAGAGAGTCCACTGCCCTAATGTTATGTATCTGTTTCAAGATGTAGCAAACTAGACTAGTTGAATAGCCTTTGATTGTAATATGCTCTAGCTTTATTGTTTGCGAAGTGTGGTTTACTGTAGTGACTGGTTTCACCCAGTAGTTCAAGCTTATCCCTTTTCTGAAGAACAAAAATTGCACCATATGTTTGGGTAAGTTGAATTTTGGTTGTGATGACCATATTATTTCTATCTTTTTGGTACGTTTAACAAAAGCCAGAATTACTGTATTGGTGGATATCAGTCACTTTATGCACCTTATCACCTTTTTAATCATTTTGATGTACATTGCCAATGTTATACTGTTACACAGTTGTAGGTGAATAGCCATGTTCTACATTGAATTCACACTTGTTGTACAACATGCCCTTCCATTTAGATTTGTTTCATTTTACATGTAAAAGCCCGCACCCTTTGGTGATTACCTTAGAACATTGTTTCCTTTATGTATATTCGGAAACAAAGCTTGCAGTTTGGCTTGTAGTTTAGTTAAAGGGCGGCTGTTGTACTTTCGTGGCTAGAATAATCTTTTCTGGAAAGTGATTTCAAGACTGGTGTGGCTATTCACGACGTTACTAATATTCCTTTTCAGGTTATTGTTACTTCATTATTTAGTGTTTTGACGCGTTTACTGCAGGTTTAGACAGACTAGACAAAAGTGGAGAAATTAAAATTGATAAGAAAAGTTGAGGAAACCTAAACAAGGTGGTCGACTGAAATTCTTTTGTCTTGTTTGCTTTGCTGTTTTTACATGGTTTGAAGTAAGCATCACAAAGGGTTGTTGGTCTTGACTGCTGCTTATCATCACTGATCCAAATTATGGATAAGATCGTAGGTGGTCTGAAATTTATATTGTATTTGATGCATGTTTTGTACATGTGTTCATTGTTTTGTATCAAGATGAAATATTGTAAAAAAGATACAATGTTAAATTATAGATTCGGATTTTTTTATGTTAAGTTAAATATCGCAAGTCTAAATAAATTTGGCATGATCGATTGCTTGTTGCCATTTTGCATCCAGACCCAAAAGCTTAATAAAACAGGTTTTCTCCTCAGCGATGTGGTTGATTTTGTTGCATTAACTTATGGGAGTAGACATTTCTTGCTTTAACTTTTGTTTCTGTTACAACAAAAGTCTACGTCGGGCCAAGTGTCCAATTCTCTATTTTCCAATTGCCCATAATACACTTTGTTTGCCCCCCAAATTTTGCATAAAAAATCGTTTTTGGAAATATGCAGTCCTCCCAAAAGAATTTGAAAACAATAGTTTATGCAAAATTTGGGGGGCAAACAAAGTGTATTATGGGCAATTGGAAAATAGAGAATAGCGCCGGAGCTTATCCCGGTTTCTACTCCCCCTGGATGGGATGCTAGTCCGTCGCAGGGTTAGCCCCCAGCATTATTCTGCTGATATCCATTTATACACCTGGGTGGAGAGAGGCACTATAAGAGTCGAGTGTCATGTCCAAGAGCACAGCACAATGACGCCGGCCAGGGCTCCAGCTCAAACCCGCACCGCTCGATCTGGAGTGCAGTGCGCTAACCGTTGGGTCATCGCGCCTCCTACTATTGTTTCTGTTGCATGCTGCAAATAAGTATTGTTTTCTTTTCCGGGATGGATTTGGCTAGTCCATTGCAGGTTGCTTTCCAGCATTCTGAAAACATGTTTCCTCAAAGACTCGCTTGTTATTGAACTTAACTCGGGATTAAAAGCGTGAAAGGCAAAATTACTGATTTATATCTACAACCCAAGACAAACGTTGGGAAATTTTCCCGGTTATGCCGTTTTAACATACGCCACCCGTTTGCTGAGCGCCCACCCTTGACCCCAAGGGGGGGGGGGGGGGGTGGAAAGAAACTTCCTTTGTTACACGACTCAAAAAGTGATCATAGCGGTGCCGGGCAACCGAGACTGCGCAGTAGCTATCGAATGGTTGCTAAGGGTGTAGTGAATAGCTTGACAAAATTCATTGTTTAATTCGCATGATTTGGTCTTGATCGTTCACAAAACACAATAGCTATTTGCATTTTGATTGCTCCTTTGAAGTCTTCTGGATATCAAAACAACCGTGAACAGTGATAACGGTGACCAGTCTGGCAAAAGAAGGCTTGTGAATTATACTAATTAAAAATAACTCCAATGGTTCTGAAATTATTACCCATTTTTTGGTTGTTAAATTTCAACCGTGACAAATTTTTCGGTTGTTACTCCACGCCGCCAAAACATTCTCAGTGACGTGAGACATTAGGCGTAAAACATCAAACGCAAACACCGCGACTATTCGCATTTCACACGCACGCAGTCATTGATATTTAAATCTTTCCGAGAAAACAAAACCTTGGTTTGACGTCTTTCTTAGCAACGGCTTGATTGACATAGACTCGCACCGTTTCCAGGCACTGCTATCTATTCAAAGACAAGTGCCGACTTTCTCCCCCCCCCCCCCCCTGCTTGACCCCTATCAAATTGCAAATGTTGGAGCCTGGAGGGAAGGAAGTTTCCTTGCGTTAACATAAAAAGTGTATAACTATTAAAGTTTGGAAAACAGATAGGCGTGACCTTGATTCCACGCCACAAAAGGGGAGTGTTAAATGGAAGACCGAATGTAAAATTGGGAGTGGACATCCTGTAGCAAACGCACCAGCAATATGAACCTTTTAGGGGTACAAAGAAGCTAAACTAAGAGAAAAAGGCGGCGTAAAACAAAGATAACAGGATGAAGCAAACCAATGAAAACAATATATACTGGCGATTGGGATACGCAAGCTAACTGAGATAACAACGTTAATTTAACTATAACTGAACTATTAACTCGTGAAAAGCTAACTAAACCTTGTCGCAGGAGACTGGATCGATGTACACCGCCGATAACAGATTGGTTTCTACGCTTCCCGACTGTCAATTTATTTTTCGCTTAGTCTCGCGGCCAAGCTCTTGTGCTCTTGAAAAGGAAACGCCATCCATGCAAACTCTTTCACGTTGCCGCGTTAACCTTGTTCCCAAATTACCAAGGGAAAAACCCTGGGTTCGTATCGGTGCAGGGAACGTTAAAAGCCTTCTGAAGCTGTTAACGTCAAGGATTGTGTGAAACCTTGATAGGCCTAGGGTTAAGGCGTCGACAGGTTGTGTTCAATAATCATGAATGATAATAGTTTGTTAACCCCCCCATAAGGAAACATCTTCGGTGTCCCGTAATGGACATTGCAAATGTACAGTTAGTGTGTGGCCGGCTGACCCTTTGCTGGAGGTTGCAAATGCAGTGTTTGTGTAGCAAGGATTTAATAAAGTTGTACAGATCAGTTGTACATAAATAATGATGAATGAGCTTTTTTCCTTCTCCTCTTCCCATGAACGTGAAGTTTTCGACATTGCCTCAAACTCCACCTTCTCTTTACGCGCGCTTTTGGCGGGCTCCAACCGAAAGTGATGTGCCTATTATACCGCTGACTCCAGAATAGCAGGGGCAAAAACTCTTGGCTTGGTACAACCTCCAGTCGTCGACATTGCCACCACCTTGGGTTTTTGTACGAGTAGCGCTTTCTTGTTGACGTAAACCAGTTGTTTTGTTAGCGGCCTGCTTCTTCTCCCATATTTAGAGAGTCATTTGTCACTGTTAGACTAAACTGCCTGAAGGGACCGCAAACGATTATGCTGCTATTCGTAGGATCTGCTTAGAGATTACTGCTCTACAGGAAATCTCTGTTTATTCTTTTAATTCTCAACATCTTTTTCTTTACAGTATCAATAAATGGCAGTAACAGAAAACGCCTTCAGGGAACACTGCCTTCAGGTACAATTTGGGCTTCTAAATAACTTTTGTTTTTGTTTTTAGAAAAAAATCAATATCTTGAACTTGGTCTTCTAAAAAGCGTTACCGAAGCCGAGTTTCATGGAGGTCTCTTATACAGCTAAAATTTAAGGTCTAAAGTTTCCGTCCGTTAATGCTCTTAAAAACCAAAGGGAATCTCTTATTTTCTTTTTATTCTTTCATTATTGGATTTTATGGCGCCTCTTGTCTTTCTGGATTTTAATTTATTGTTTTAAGTAATATATCAAACACGAGCGACAGTGTTTCATCGGGATATCCAAGCACTGAGAAGAGAGTTGAAAATAAAACGCGCAGCGGACTATTTTTGACGAAATTCGACGGTGTTTGGAAAGCCGATGAAACACAGTCTCGAGTGTTTGATATATCGTCTCAATCGAAACAAAAACTACGCAGTAAACGGAGAGATAAAATCGTATAAAGTTTGCCAATTAGACCGGGTATTCAAAATTCCTTCACGGTTACGATTCTCTTTGCTTTAACCGATCTTAGCGCCCAATGGTAGCAAAAAGACTTCCTTGTCTTTGCTTAGACACAACATTGGGGGAAACATATAAAAATGTACATGGATTGCGCGGAAACGTCTGCAAGGATTATGGCCTTTTTGGGTCTGCGTGTCGACCGAAATTTAAGATGTGTACCCAAAAGTGGATATCTTAAAATAACGAGCAGATTCTGCAAATTTAATTAACTAATTGGAAAGGCGACTTGTTGGTGTGGCCGTCCGCAAGGTTGTTGGAAATCTAATTTACGTTAATCCAGGATTAAAAAATCACGATGGCTTCATTCCTGAGCTTTTTTATGCGTTTTCATTGCTAATTCTAAGTTAATTATAGTTTGGCATTATATAAAACAACAAAAAACAACCTGACAACACAATACAAAATAAAAGCCAAATTAAAAGACGTCGTCGTTGATGACTTGAAAGCCGGCTTTTACCAATCCTGGGTTAGACAACATGCTGGGAACAGTCTAAAAGCCAATTTTAGCTTGTATTGTTGGCTTCAGGGGCAGATCAGGAGTTCTTTTGGTCACAACAAGCCACAGATAATAATCAAAAAATTTGGAAATACTTACCACTAATAAAACTTTAAGAAAATACTTACCGTATAAATAACTTAGAGATGAAGATCTCGAGTTGGTAAAGTGTAAAGTACATAAGCTATTTCCATTTAGAGAACATGCTGAGAAAATATTTAAAACCTTCCTGTTCTTCAACACCAAAACAAATCTATGTAAGAAGAAATTTCCGCAAAGATAGATGTTTTGGCTTGAGTCAAATTCAACCGAGAAGATAATTATATAAAATTGTATCCCACTTAAGAATTTACTTTTCGACTTCAGTCACTATTCCAAGTTGAAATTAAACTAATTAAAGTTTGTATTTGGTCAGTTCTCTTGCCTACTGTTGCAGCATACCACGTGTGCAGCTACTTTTAAATAAATTAATTTTCCGCTCTCCATAGCCGGATAACAGTTACGATGTTTTGACTGTATTAATTCTCTTGCCGTGATATATATCTAATTTCTTTCTACAATACCATGGCAGTGTGAAGCAAACAAGAAATAATGAGAAAAATTATCATATTCTGCCTATACGCCGTGCTACAATTCAAGAGGCTATATTGTCTATAGTCGCTGAATATCAGCTGCCTTATGAGTTAGTCTAGTCTCGTCGTAACTCTCCTCAGAACAGGCAGCTGAAATGCCTGTTTATCCAGACCCGGAGAAAAAAAGTGGGGGCCGGAGAAAAGAGTTAGGGGTCTGGCTAAAAATTCCCCGCCCCAGTCGGGCGTCACATTTTTGCCGAAAAGGTGAGGGGTCCCTTCACTAGATCGACACCATGAAATTGTGAGAGCTACGTAGAATTGCAAAAACAGTCTGGATGCATGGGACCACGCAATGAAGAACAAAACAACTTGGCTTGCCGGATCTCTTGTTTCAGAAATACTCGTACCAGACGTCACTTTAAGTGTTAATAAAACCAGACTGACAGAGCTAGACCAGATTTCAACTAACAGAGCTAGTCTTCTTTGGGGTCAGTACTATATTCTAAGGAAAATAACGGCTCTAAAATTTGAATTTGTATATAGTCTGTAGTAATACAGTGTTGGTTTATTGACATAAGAGAAATTGGGCAATAGACATGCAATGTGTGTTTAACTTGGGTGTTATACGAGTTACCCAAGCAATCAGTTTCAAGGAGGTCTGCTTGCATACAATAAATAGCTTAAATGCTTAACTTCAAAGTCGAGAGAGTTCTTGCAGAAGTTTTTAGAGGCAATTACTTCTTTTCTATTTTAAGTGATTTTGTTTGCTTTAACAACGCGATTTTATGGCGCCTCTCATCTTTAACGCGGCAAGCACTCAAGTAGATTTGGTCTAAAATGAAGCCGACAAAACTTGGGTCTTCGGGACGCGGTTCCCGAATTCTTTATAATCTCTGCAAGTACCTATTTTTAAATGCCACATCCGTCGCTCCGTACATTTATAGATTAATCGAAAACGTCTGCGAGATACATACCATTATAACTTACTTTTTCATTGACCTAACAAATGTTTGGCAATTGCATTTATTTAATACATGCAGGGCAGTGTTAAACGCTGAATCAGGATTAAAAACGACCAAGTTTCAATCTTCTATTTAGAGACTCCCGCAGATAGAATTCATCCTTGATAATTAATTACAAAAATTAAAGTCGACCGCCTTCAAGCCAGCTTACATTAATTCATTGCTGAGCTTTAGCTTGCTGTAAATAACCTAATCGGCTTTCTTGTATTGTTCAAAAGCCGACGAAGGGTTCTTAGGCGTATTAGAGGACGTGAAGAACAAAAAGATTGCATGGAATTAAGAAAGTAAGCTATTTCTTTTTGCTGACTCAGTGCTGAGTATATTGTTTTAATCCCTTTATCATCAATAGCAAATAAATTCAAGCAGGGAATGAAGGACCATATTTCCGCGCCGGAAAAATTCCGTATTCAAAAACTCTAAGGAAGGCAAAACCACAGAGAACCAGATCAGGATCAGTAGAATACTTGAAATAGTCTTGAGCACACTGATTCTTACAGCAAATAGAAGAAAAACATAAACGAGATCGTAAAAACGCAGTAACTGACAGACAGGTTAAAACATACACATTTGCAAAACAAACCTTCTACGGGCCTACAGAAAAAAAAAAACCCATCTTTTTTGTAGCCTCCTTTAAAACGTTAATTACCTAACACAATATGTATATTTTAATCTGTGTATTCGACTTTGTTATTTCTACGTCGTTTCTGTTTTTCTTCTCCCTGCCAAAAGGATCAGTCTGCCTTTATTGCTAATCAAAAAATCCTCCAATTTTAGAGTTTACTTTGTTAAATAGCGCTTAAACTATTAACAAATCGATTTAGTCTTTTCACTTGCCCATCGCCAGAAACAGCGTAACATTTTGTTTGGAACCCTATTGCCCGTGTAACTGTTACGTGTGATCAACGCCATTTTTCTCCTCACATCATCAAATATACTGTAAAAGATAAAGTGATGAGAAAATAGGCAACAATCAACTAGGAAAATTATCATAAGATGTGCCTAAAAATTCTCAAAAATAACATTTTTTAATGCTTGGAGCGTTAGACCACGCTTGATCTTGCAGAAATTGTTTGATGGTTTAGGCATAGCCTGCGAATACAGCCGCCTCTCATTCGCTTTTCTTACTACGTGCGAAACGCAAAGCTCTACGTGTTTCGCACGTAGCGGGAGTGAATGAGAGGCGGCTTTATTCGCAGGCTAGTTTAGGCACGGATTTCGGACAAATAAATCGAAAAGCGGGGGTTGGAATAATACAAACTAATTTTTTTACGTGCCTCTCGATCAAACGTTCCGCTCCGGAAAACCCATTGGAATGCAAATGAAAATGACAGGCACATTTTATTGGAAAAGTGATCGATCTTAATCAATAGCCCTTGACCAGTACACCCGCAGAATCCCATTAAATTTATATTAAAAAAAGAGATGACTATTAACCTCCAGGTTAATCGCAGAAGACATGATGTTTGCATTGAAGCTTTTCGTGTTTGCGATCAGTAGCCTACGTGACAAGCATGTTTGCATGTGTTTTAATGTATCAATTAACTCGGCCGCGTTTAATATAGCTACTAGCTGAACGTGGAATAGGTCGGCCAAAAGGAATATTTTTCTAACCGAAAATAGCAGCGGTAATTACCTTGTTATAATTATGCTAATAATCCCCAAAGCACGCAAGCTTCAAATGAAAGTTACACAAGTATAGGGTATAGCAGCTCCTATTTTACGCCATTGATTGTATGGCGAGAATCAATCTACAAACGCGAGAGAAAAAGGTTTCACGCGGTTTTTGTTCCATTCCCCTAGCGCGTTTCCCGCGCGTGTCGCTCGCGTTTCTCGTGGAGGGTCTGCGCAATACGTACTTGGTGTATGAGTCACAAAATTAAAACCAGCATGGATATCAAAGTTAGTCATTCGACGCCATGAGTTCTGCGGATCATGATTCTTTTCCTCTTCCGGAGTTTTCCTCCGAGCTCCATGAGGCCTTTTCCGCTAGTCCACGTCATTTTCGTTTTCTTGAATTGTGCCATGAAGATTTCACGCCGGTACTCTGAAGTTGAACTTCAATTTGAACTTCTAATTATTGTGGGCAGCGAAGGTCGAAAAAATAATGTTTTTCAAAGTCAAAATAAAGGGCGGTCAGCAAAAAAACTGGTGGCAGCCCGTTAAAAATGTCACAGGAGCGCGATCTGATTGCCAAAATTTCCTTTCTTGTTTGTTTGTGCGTGTTTTTTCTTTCAGCCGTAGGATAAAAAGGGCTGTTCACGCGCCACATCTTGGAAAATCTTATTTTTCCCAAGAACCCTATCAGTCCTAGTTCCTGTCTGTTTAGTGATTTTCTTTCTTATAGTAAACTATATATTACAGTGACGTTTTGAATTTTCAGAAGGGTATTCTTTACGATATTTCGGGCCTTATCTATGGAACAAACTAGACCACAGTGATAGAGAAAAACCTAATGTCACGAGTTTTAAAAACAGTATTGGGAGAAAAGACCTTACACGTCTTATACAAACTGAGTGTAAATGTGACATATGCAGCTAGCTAGCCGATATACATTTTTAAATTTTTAATTTTTAACTCTTAACTGCAGTTTTTATATTTCACCTACTTTTATAATAAAATTTTATATTATATTGTAATTTATTTATTTATTCATTTATTTATCTATGTAGTACGGTTCTTTTTTCTTCTTCTTAGAATTTAAGTGTAAATATTTTAACTTTAAATAGCTTTGATATATAATAATGTAAATAGTGTCCACAATTAGTTTTTTTAAAGCTAAATACTTCAGACACTTTAATAAAGTATTCCATTCATTCATTTCATATGGCCGAGAAGAAGGGTGTGTTAAGAGGGTCGGGGCGCAAGAGGGAAAAAGGGGGAGTAGGGTAAGAGGAGGAGAACAAGAAGTCGCACGGAGTCGGATTTCTTATGGAGACAATAATCTTGTCAACATTTGGAAGTAACGACGAGTAACAATGACGAGTTTGGTCAGCCAGTAAGGGAAGCCTCGAGCCATGCGGCCCATACTGCCGGAGCGTATCCCGGTTTCTGTAGTAGGAATATATCTACTCTCCCCTGAATAGGATGCTAGTCCATCGCAAAATGTCTTGCCTAAGAACACAACACATTGGCCCCGGCCAGGGCTCGAACCCGGATTGCTTGATCCGGAGTTCAGCGCGCTAACCATTAGGCCACCGCGCGTCTCCCTTTTGGTCAACCAGTGCGCTACTTTAAAGAGGGGAGTGAATAGGGGTATGCAAATCCGCCGATCCGTCACAATTTAATGACCAAATCCGTCGATCCGTTGTAATTTAATGACCAAATTTGATTGAAGGATCCGAGAATCCGCTTAAAAATATGCTCTGAATCCGAAATCCGGGCCAAAATATAGTCAAAATCCGACCATCCGTTTTCCTATTCACCCCCCTCTTTAAAGCAGTAGCCAAGATTCTAGCAAAATAGAAGATCAAAAGCCGCAGACAATGATCCTGTTGAACTCAGTAACTCTGGATCTAAAAAGATCTAATCAGCAACAGAATAAACAACTAAAAAAGTCCAAAGATTACTGCACAGCTGATCAGAACGCATATTGTAGTAAACTTTACAATATTTAGAACAGTAAATTTACAGTAAATAGAACTCATTTCATACTCTGCTTCTTATCTTTTTGTTTTACAAGTATTTTACAGTTCTTCTATGAGAAATCTCCCAGGCAACAAAAACAGTTTTAATTGTGATATTTTTAGTGGACAAATGAAGGTCCAAGAAGGAAAACTTTTTGGGGGATGAACAGTCTAAAATTTTCTTTGGAACGGCTGATTGCAGTCACTAGTTTTACCCTCTAGTTTGCAATTGGGCAATAGAGTGACATGAAGCGGCCTAAGGGACCTCAGTTTTGATTAATTCTGAGTAAAACGAACTAACTTTATCTAATGTGACCTCAGTAACTGACCCACACGTGAAAATCTACAAAGAAACGTTTCATGCACACTTTAATCACTTGGGTAAGTCACGCGAGGTTTGGAGCACCGTATGAAATGCAAAATCTTGAAACGCAATGAAAACTCGGCAAAAAATTCCGGCGATTAAAGAAACGTTATAAAAACATGTAAAAATACTAACAGAAAAAGCCGAAATGTTTAAGTACAGATGATTAAATTGGATAAGGTGGAACTAATATGGGCTATAAATCTCCTAACATTGGGGTTGTAACATGATTTTGTCCGGCTTAAAGCAGTCAACTAGCGCAAAAATGCAGTTTATAACTCTCAAGAAATCCTCTTTGCTCGTTTTGCAGTCAAAGATCTGAAAGATTACAGAAGGTCTGAGGGAGTGCCTCGTTTTAACCGCAACGTTTTGTGTTTGTAATTAAAGTAGAAAGGCATTTTTTTCCACGCTTATTGTGACCTAGGCACTCTCAAAGGTTAATGCTTTCGTGTTCCACGGACACGCAATCTTACTATTTTTCCGGTGCTTTGTAACTTTTGTAAACAGCTAAAGATTTTTGAAATGGTACTTAGTTGATGTTGTTTGCTTAGTTATCGGTCAATCGCAGGTCAGGTTTAGCGAATTAGTGCATGGACTGGAACTATCCCCGCCCTCTTGGGTTAAATTTTTTTTACCATTTTTAACTCCTGGTCGAGTTTTAGTAGACATTTTTTCAGACTCTGCCTTTTCTGCTGATCGACATCTTGTAGGCAATTTATCATTAAAATAACTAAAAGCCGACAACTGCTCTCTGCAGAGAATTTAGTGTCGTTTATTAAATTCCTTACAACGCCTTCAAATGGGAGATCAGTGACCTTAATGTCTGTTTTCACTTTAAAACCTCGCAACTTTCAGCCTAATTAGCCAATTCATTAAGATCTGCTCGATCGATGTTGGGCAAAAGCATGTGATTAAGAACTAGCTGCTCTGTTCGGTAAAGCGCAGATTATGGGCTTACTTTCTTCGCTATTATCGCATGGAGTGTTCTGGTAAGAGGGACGCTATCTACATGACGTGCTTTATGGGGCTATTGCACCTGGAGAACGTAGACATGGCGCTCTGTTCTGCAGGATTGGTGTCAACACGAAGAATTTTCATACTGAGATATTTTTAAAGTAACAAGTGATAAAAAACAGTCAAAACTCCGTGCAGGTCTATCTCAGACGTATATTTATCATGTTATCAATGAGCTCTTTGATTCATTGATTGAAAAAGAACAACGCATTGAATAGGGCAACAGCAAGCTTTAGCGTAGTCAATCAAAAACGCTTTGTTTGTTTAGGTAACTGATCTTTCAGAACAGTTACATCAAAGTTATGTTGCAATCTTGCGGATTTTTCCGCTGAACCCAGCATGCAAATAATTGCTTTTCTCGCCGGGAAACTTCTAAATGTCTCGTCTTTTCAAAACTCTGGATTTTATTGCGATAAAATTTGAAGCATCAGTAAAGCTTCAGACGGTAGTCCGCGCCTATTCCGATCCCGCTGGGCACAGATCGCACCCCTCATTTGTGTCAAAACTATTTAAGTCACACATTATTATCAACATTAACGAGGTAAAACACTCTATTGCTATAAATCTTATTCACCTAATCTGCAGTGCTAATGAGCTTGTCTACTGAGCGAAAATCCACCAATAGATGACATCTAATGCGTAGAGTTTTATCTGTAATACCTGAAAGACCTGAAAAGAGAAGGTACGAGATTGCTCGCTTACAAACTAAACTTTGAACCTAATAAAAATGGCATTCAACCCTCGTTTCAGAAGATAAAAAGCTGTGGTTTTGCGGGCGTTTCCAGAACGTTTTGTTACTGTACAACCTAGAGAGTTTTTGTTCTTTCAACTGTGTTGAAACAGCGAGTTTCCCGTGGTGTTAATGAATGAAAGATGCGAGAATTTAGTCAGCGTTTTCCACGTGAAGATAAACAAATAGCGTCAGTGAAGTGTATATCCGCTACCACTTTGGAATTGTTGCCTCGCGCGCGAGACAGAAAATTAATTACTTAATATACGGGAGGGTTTTCCTGTCTCTTGAAAACAACACAAAGCTCCGCAAACAATGGAAAATATCATATTATTTTTATTGTGTTTATAAGCTGAGCTTAAGCAACTTATCTGCTTCGTAACTCTTCAAGCGCCTTATAGCAGATGTTTCTCATTTTTACCAGCATGCGTTGGCGCCGAACAAGAAAAATAGAAATTTCAGGAATCGAAGGGATTTAATCGTCGCCTAATTGACTGGCTCCTTGTTGCTACACGGCGCGAACACAATGAGAATTGAAAAATCGTTTCTCACAGCTCCTTAATGCTAATAAGAGCGTGACAGTTAATTTTGCCAGACATTAGTTAACCCCGGCTAGAATCTGATATTTCCCGAGAGCATTTCCGTTCATTAAGCCGAATTCAGTGGGTATAACAGCTCGGGGCAGTACCTTGAAGCGTGGGTCTATAAAATTCCGCATCCAGGTGGTCTGAGCAAGTTTGCATAATATTTTGCAAATATCGTACGCACCGAGTGCACAGCGAATAGCGGTGTCAATTTGTGGTCGGTCAGATAAAGGTGTAAATTGAATCTTTTTGAGCGCTGATGTGCAGATATAATAAACTTTTGTTCGGAGTCGGTTTCCGGTAACATCATTAACCTCGTGTAGAAAGCATTTGACCAGAGTGGTTCCAAGCTAAAGAGAGGAGCACAGCTTTCGCGGCTGCCAAGCGGGTCATATTTGTACCACGTCCACTAGAGAGAATCTCAGCATCTCAAAGGATTGGAAACAATGAACGGAGTATTAAGCCTGTTGCGTGTTGCCTGCCTCCTCCAGCTTATGTTTTCTTGTCATGGATTTCTTCGTGTGGCAAAGCTATCGCCGATCACCGTGGAATTGGGCCGGTCTGTGTTCCTAGATCCCGTGCGCGATCTTAAAATCAACTTTCCCGAAGGAGCCGTTTGTAAGGTCTCTGTGTTACGGAGTGATCCCTTATCGCAGAGAGTGGGCTTCTTGGTCCCGGACACATTCCCGTGTGATTTTTCTCTCGGCGAAGTCCAATATTCTCACTTGGGGTCCATGTTTTTCATGCAAGACTTCGTTAAGCTACAAATCCGCGCGGACACAGACACACAGAGTCGTTTAATACCACTCAATCTTCGTGTGACAGTTGCGTTCTCGGACATGGAAATCGTCAACAAAAATCTACCCATCACCGTGGTTGAACTCGGGGGCATATCCACAAGTATAAACAACGACGTGCTTGCCTTCAAACACGACGCAAACAAAATATGCACCGTGACACTTCTAAACTTCAACAGTGGAATAATTCCGCGATACGGACAGCTTGTTAACGTGACAGAAGACAAAAGCAGCTCGACGCAGTACGAATGTGGCGAGTTCTTACGGGCCAATATTCGCTATCAACATAAAAAGCTTTCATCTTCTAATCGCGATTTTATTCCCCTGGTCGTAGAGCTTATCGATAAAAGCACTCATCGAATCGAGAGGGAATACTTTCAAATCATCGTGCGTATTTTAGAAGCTCGATCAAACCAGCGACCTGTAGCTTCTTTTCAAGCTTCTCATACCGTTGAAGTCAACCAATACACGTTCGCGCCGATAACTTCTGATATCCTAGCCGCCTCTGACACGGAAACCGATGCTGGCGAGATAATTTTTAATATCACTCAAGCGTTACAATCAGGAGAGGGCTCCTTAGTAAACACGGATGACCCTTATCATCCGCTGACAGCTTTCTATCAGAGAGATATCGAACAGTTTAAAATCGCGTACAGACCGCCTGCCACACAGACCAGCGAACTGCGCATGTTTCAAGCCCTTTTGGAAGCCGTGGACACAGAGGGCGCGAAATCTGAACAAATTTTACTGCTTATTATGGTAAAACCGACTAATATTGACGCTCCTATGGTCACAAAAAACGCCGGCCTGAGCTTGTTTGAAGGTCAATCTCGCGCTATCACTGAAAAATCCAATCTGGCCATCGCTGATAAAGATAATTTCAATGATGTCCGGCTTCAAGTGATCGGCGGTCTGCGGCACGGCGAGCTTAGGATTATGGGACATAAGATCGATACCTTCATGGCGACTGATCTGGAAATACCTGTCATCACGTATCACCATGACAACTCTGATACTTACAGTGATAATATCATCTTCCGTCTGACCGATGGCGAACACGAAGTGAAGTTCTTGTTTCCAATCACCATTGGTCCTGTGGACGATACGGCTCCAACATTGGTGTACAACACTGGTCTAATATTGGACGAGGGGGAGGTTGCGCTTGTCGACCAGTACATGCTAAGCGCCACTGATATTGACTCAGAGGACAGTAAAATACAGTTCAAAGTCATCAGCTTTCCTAACTTCCAAGAAAATCCAGGTTCTTCACTATTTCAAGAAAACAGTGTCGGCGTTTTGTGTCTGCGAATGGGAGATCCGCCCGAACGAGGCGAAAACTGGGTTTTACAAGAAGATGGTGTTTATGAACAGAACGTTACACAGTTCTCTCAGTCCGATATTAATAACAGAAGGCTCTACTATAGACATCTCGGCGGAGAAGTTTTCAGCGATGAAATAGCTTTTGTCATGTTTGATCAAGCAGACAACCCTAACGTTTCTCCAATAAAAACTTTTCAAGTTACAATTCGCAGAGTCGATGATCTGCCGCCATCTCTGTTTCCCGGATGTCCCCTGGAAATAACCGCTGACGAGTACGGACTGGTGGAGCTTAGCGAGGATGTTCTTCACTACACAGATAAAGACTCTGTAGATGACGAGCTAACGTTTTTTATTTCGAAAGAACCACACTTCATAGACGTGAATCCGAACGTAACTGAGCTTGCAGGAGAAATCATTCTGTCAGATATGAAGATAAAAGTGCCAAGATTCACCCAGCTACAGGTACGACACAAGAAAATTAGCTTCAAATCTCCTGACTTGGAACTCGGTACTAGCACTAGATACGCCCAGTTCGAGTTTTCCGTATCTGACCTGTCGGGCAATACGATTAAAAATCAGGCCTTTCGTATTGTTCTGAAGCCAGTCAATAACCAAGCCCCTCGTGCAGTGGTGCAACCGTTAGAAGTACCAGAACTTAGCCAAGCGATTCTTGGAAGCGAACAATTGAAGGTTTTCGATGAAGATACACTGGACGATGAAATAACCTTCACTGTGACCGCTGTACCCAGATACGGCATTCTCCTCAAGGACGAACTGGAAATGCAGCACCTTGATACTTTCAGTGTCCAGGATGTAACAACTTCCCGGATGCGGTATCGACACGTGACCAAAGGCGAGGCGAGCGATGAACTGGGACTGATCGTTGACGATGGAATCCAAACGACCAGCTTCCTCTTGGAGATAGGTGTGTTTTTTATTTTATGCTATAAAGAGTCTATATAAAGAATAAAACCGCGTGAACGGAAAGACAAATGATATTTTCCTTTTTAGTGCTTTGACTGAATTTTTTCAGTTCCATGTCTGAAGCGCAGAGAACGAACAAGATTCGGAACAAAGAAAGAAAATTCTCAGAACTAACATGAAAAGTAATGTCTGCAACGCACCAATAAGAATTTACCAGTAAGGAGAAATAAATATTTGTTTTTTTCTAGTTTTAAGCCGGTTAAACGCCACTGAGAGTCTAAAACTGTTCGATGTATTTGGTCTGTTTTTTCATTGGGTTACATCCTATGCGAAATTACAACATATTATTATTTCTTAATATGAAAAAATTCTAGCAAAACCGCCGAGTTTCCGGCTTAAAAATAAAAAATATGCGTCCTTCAGCATTGTATACACATATAACAAAGAAATGGGGCACGGGTGTAAGTAGTTTACGCGTAATCTAAACCCACGCGCTGGCAAACTTAGGTTTCCGGCCAAAAAGATTTTTCTATGTAAAAAAATGTTTTAGTCCATTGGTACATGTTTAGTCCGTGCTAATGTGATTGTTTACAGTTTATTAAGTTAACGTAGTTTATTTAACATTTTATTAAGTCTGTGCTTAAGAGGTTGTCTACAGTTTTTCACAATTTATGTATCAGTCAATTCCAAGTGAGATCATGGGCCCCCAGGCAAACCCCCGGGCATTTGACTTGAAACTTCTTTACGTTATCGTAACCAAATACTAACTTCACGAGCTTGAGCTCGATAGCGTTTTATAGTTTATGACACATTTTGTCGACGGTCAAATACCCGACTGTCCGGGCTTCTGTTCAATCAAATTCGCTGTCTGGGCCTCAGTAGCGGTCAAATGCCCTGGGGGATGGTCTCGCTTGGAATTGACTGCCGGATACATTATACAGGCAATCTTTCAGGAGATTGAACACATAGGAAAGTGAACTACACACTTTGCGGTTTGAAGCATCAGCGTACGTCGAGGGATGGGGAAACAGGGGGAACATACACGGATTAAGGGGTTGGGGGAACCAGGGAACTGATACCCGTAGGATATTACAGTTTCCACGAAAACGTCCTTATCATACTATATTGCAAAAAATTGTTTCGAGAGAAGTGATTCAATACCAAATATGAGCAGTTTGTACGGAAGAAGGAAAGAAAAAAAAAAGCTTATGGAAATGAGTATGAACTACAACAGAACACAGAGAGAGCCTCTAATAAGCTAACGACTGAGTGTATATTTAGGTCACAGAGCATCAGTTTCTTTTACGGAAGCTGGCTTGTTTGTGCGTGGAACTCACAGTAACAAGATTTTACAATTCCGTCCCTGTTTCACTTTAATTTGGTAAACTTGTGGACTTTTCGGCAGACTTGGTGTTATTTTTGGTTATTCTTAACGAAGTCTAAATTTCATGATGCAACCCAGAACAATAGAAGTTTATTTCCAACCAAAATACTAAATGAAAACAATCACAGGGCTGTGGATTAAAGCGAAGAAATCCGACAACTTTCGCAAAGTCCTAGTCTAAACACCTCTTCCGTTTTGGTGCGCCGTCGTGTGCGGTTAGCCCGCGGTCCCATTTGTGGATTATTATTGATCATTATTGTACAACAGAAGGTTCAAAGAGATACGAAAGAGGAATCTCTTAAGACGCGATGTTACGATAAGCCAAGACCGACAGCCCGAGGGTAGCAAAGCAAGTACCGGATTTGCCGAGTGCGAAAACGAAAA